>NC_134565.1:17626656-18226656 GCF_025594145.1 Primulina tabacum
GTGTAAAAAGACCGTTTTACCCCTGAACGTAAAATTTCTCGTTTTTGACATTTTTTTTAATTCCATTGATTCTAATATGTCCCAAATAATTATTTAAGCTACATGAATTTTCTCATATTTTATTTAGCTTAATTCGATAAGTTTAAATTACTCTTTTAAATGTGACGTATTAATGCATTTTAATCCCGAATTAAATCAAAAATTAATATAAAATTCCCAAATTTAAAACTTAGACTTTTAATAATTTTTGAGCTTAAACAAATTTTCATAATTTATAAAGCTTAAAACTAGGCGTTTCAATTAATTAGTTAATTAACGTTTTGTGCGGCGATTAAATCCCGGAAAATTCCAAAATAGTTATTTTGATCCCAAATTTTAAACATAACATTTTTATGATTTATCCTACCCTTCCAAGTCAGCCACCCGTAGACCCTTGGATTTAATTTAGATTTATATTTTTGTTTTTGACCCTTATTGAACACACCGAGCCATCTCTAATTTACTCGAGCCACGCCCGAGCCACCTTGAGCCAAAACCTAACCAACCCATCTAGGAACCCTATGACCAAGCCCAGCCCTTAAAACAAGCCCTGGCCGACCAAAAACCTCTGGAACTCGACCCATGTTCGGTTGGTGGTGAGTGTGCTTCCTTGCATGTTTAGGACTCTAACCCAACTAGGACTCTCCCAGCCGAGCCACACCACCGAGCCAACCTATCCCTAACCTTCCCAGGACTACGCCAGGCCATATCCAGACCTGCCCAACCCCTAGAAACCCAGCAGCAAAGCCACTGAACCTTGACAGCAACCTACGCTCAACTTGCTGCCAAAATTCTTCTCCCTCATGTTTTCTGTGTTTGGCTCGAGCCCCCATCGAGCCACACTGCACCAACTCATGACCAAACCTCTAGGCACCCTATGGACCCTTAGAACCATAGGACTCGAGCCTCAGTTGAAAACCGAAGCCATAATCCCCAACACAAATTGGCGAGAAACCCACCTAGACTAGGACTCCATGTTTTCTGCTTAGCCACTGACCCCGAACCAGACTGAACCAGCCCCTTGTGCACCTTCTTAGGACCCTAAGGACCTATCCCAGCCCAGCCAAATCCCTGACGAGCCCCTTAATCATCTGCACGCTGCTGCACCCCCAGCCTGCACTTATGCTAAATTCTCGGGTGGAGTCCTTGTTGACAAGGACTCCTCCAGCCCCTGAGTTTCGAGTCCTAGCGGGCTAGGATCCACCCTGACCCAAGCACGTCCCTAGCCCAGCTCTGGCTGCAACCGAGCCCAGCCATAGCCCCCTTAAACCTTGTACCCGAGTCCATCAACCCCATGACAGCAATTGGCTTCAGCGGGTGTTCTTTGTTTTTGTGCAACGTTCCTTTTGTATCTAGGACTCTAAAGCTTCGTATAAACACTCTTGATCATTTCCTAACATGGCAGCCCTCTTAACACATAATTATCATGTTTTTAAATTAAACACAAGTTTTAAACATAATATAATATGCATGTGCGAAAATCTTCAAAGGTGCTCCATGTTTCATGCAATTTCGTACAAAAAAAACTATATGGTGTGATGATGAGTAAAAGGAGAATATAGTGCTTTGCGTATTTAATGCACGATTATTCGTCGACGATTTGCGAAGAAGACGGAGCAAGAACCGTGGCTTGAAATCCCCTTGATGCTTTCACCGAATTTTGCCTCAAATTTTTTGTGTGTGCCGTGTACTATGGGAGTGTTTTTGGTGCACAAAATTTCAGAAAGTGGCGTGGACAAAGTGTGGGTTTAGGGCGAGTTTAACATTAAATACTAATTAACACTAACAAGGCTTTAGGTCTATTAAGCCAACAATTTAAGCCCAATTAGTTTTAATTAGGATTTAATTAAAGTATTAAAATAGTTTTGGTTAAAATAAGTTTGTGAATTTATAGCCTGGTGCTAAAAATTTCGTATTTTGTTGAAAAGCCAACACCGTAAAAAATTTACGTCCTGGCCTATAACCCCTTATTTCAAAAATAAGAAAAACCCACAATCACATTTTTAAATAATTAAAAACAATTATTGAATAAAAATATTTTATGTTTTCAGCCTTCGGTCTCCGTTCTTCGATCGCAACTTGAAAAAATCCTTAAAAGACAAATTTATGCATAATGACAATAAAATCCTATTTAACATAAGCATGCATATCACATAATCGAGTAAACAATTAAAATAATTAATTAACCTTTTTTTCAGATTTCCTAGATTGCATGCTGTTGGGTTACGTCATCTTAATTTTGGACCTTACATTGTAGAATCATCACCAAGTGTCAAGACTAGTGTATCTCTATTTGGTTGTAAATAGATTCTTCCTTGGAATGCATATCATGAGCTATGTTTATGATAAATGAAGATTCAATTGATTTTAGCTCTTTAATAATTGATTATGTATATTGTATGTATTGATATTTTGAAAGGAAATGGAATTGAAGCCAAGGGCAAAGTAAAGGAGCTAACTCTTAGCACGCACGCCAGTGTTGACAAAATGATTCAATGAATGTTTTTATGGAATATTACGGTAAGAAATGATACGGATTCATTTACACAATTGTTGGATTTGAGTTTCTTAAATATCTAATTACGGATCATGATTGAAGTAGTATTGAATTAATTATGAATTTTGAGCATAAACTACTCTGTTTTGATAGATGATCAAAGTTCTTGAGTTATAGTAGTATTCAGAGGTTCAAGACTTCTCAACCATATATTTGATCTCTTGTTGATAATATTTGAAAGGTATGTTACGGTCGGTAACATACGAGGTAAAAGTATCATTTTATTTTAAATTGAAAATTCTATGGCTCGATGAATTATTCGTGATTTGATGATGATTGTGTATTGGGATGAGTTTATTATGATATCGAAATGATGATATTGATTTGCATCATTACATTGCATATGAGCCAATTTCGATTCAGATTTGATATGGCGGAGGTCGCCTTGATTTATTGATTTGTTGGACGTATGGGACTATAGTTGGGTTGGCATAGTGTATGCGAAGGTCGCTGCTATGGCCTGAACATTCTATAGGCTCACCATAGTCCTGGGATTGTAGAACACAGCACACACCTCGAGCGGATGAGTAGGTGGATGTTGCTGGGGGATTTTCTTCTCTTGGATACCCTATGACCAGATGATTCACTTGATCTTCAGATTTATTGACAGCCCACAGCTTCTGATCATACATTGCATTTGTAAAGGGCCAAGAACTCCTTGCTTGAAAATTTGCGGAAAATTAAAAATTTTTCTTTTTAAAAGAACTTAAATGGCTCATTCATAAAATCGACTGATGAATCAAGTTCAATGTTTAAAATAATAGCAGCGGAAGAAAATAAAGTTTTGCCAACAATAACAATTTAAAAATTATCCAACGACTGATAAAAATTGTTTGCGGAATAAATAACAACTGCTGCACTGAGGTCCTCGGGTGCCACTACTGCCGACCCAAGCTGGCTCACTGGTCCGCCCCTCGGCCCTGGCCTCATCAGTACTGATCGAGCAAAACTTGCACAGTGAATAATCGCAAAATTATTTTATAAATGAAAGCTCGATTTAAATATCGCAAGTGCACGATAGTCAAGTTATAATAAACGTAAGTAAATGCGAGTATCGTTCCACAAGGACTGCGTTACACTATTTTTATTTTCAATTAAAATTTCTTTAGCAACGATAAATTGAGTTGATGATTAAACTAATGTAAAGTAAACAATTAAAATAATTAAAATGCAAAGAAAAGTGTTCAAGAACGCAATGATTAATTTGGATTAAATCAAATGAGAAATGAATTTGTTGGGAATTATCAGTTCACCTACCGCTCGTGTTTAACTAATTACACTCGAATTTTACTCGTGCGTTCGACGGAATTCCCTAGACTAATAATATACTCTGTCGAGCTATATTAATACTAATCAAAAACATGCAGTACTCAAGTGTCCTCAAATATTTAATAGTTCAAGATTGCATTACATTCTATGGAATCCACTAGCTTTCATTGGGTGAACTATCACTATCGACACGTACCCAATTCCGTATATCTACTAAAATTGTAAATCCGTGGTTTATACTATTTGATCGTATTGTTAACTATTCTATCGAACTCATCAACAACATGAAATAATCAAAGGAAGTTAGCTAGGCTTCGATTGAAACACGAAAGAACAATAGCATAAACAAATCACTAATAAAAACGTCGAGAAATAATGTTCAACACGAGTACGGGGTAGGATCCCCTCAAATCCCAACAAATCTAGAGTTTAGCTACTGAAATTCATGATAAAAACCAACAATCAATGTAAGAAATAAAATACTGAATAATGAAAATACTAAAGATGACGATGGATGACGGCCACGACGCGTGGAAATCTCGAAGTCTTCGAAATCTCCTTTGCTCCTAGCCTCCTCTCCAAGAAAAATGATGAAAAGTCTGATAAAGATCAAAAAACGGCGCTGCTCTCGTGTGTTAGGTTATAGTGTAGGATAGAGTCCCTAGAAATTTGGAAACAAATCTTTCTCAATCTCGCTTCTCGCTAGGGCGGTATATTTTGACCGCCCTAGCGAGAGGTCTTCGAATAAGCTTCCTCGAGCATGTCCTGGTTTCGCTGGGGCGGTCACTTTTGACCGCCCTAGCGAGACACTTGCGCAAAATAATCCTGGCCAGACCACAATGCTCGCTGGGGCGGTCACTTTTGCCGCCCTAGCGAGACCTCTTCGATATTATGCCAAAGTTTCTCCCACTTTTGGTTCAATTCCTACAAATAACCACAGAATACACAAGATTAGTCAAATGCTCAATAATGCTAAAAAATTGCAAAATTCAACTAAACAAACTAATATGATGCATGAACGCGACTCAAACCAACACTAAAAACACGTAAAAACGAGTCTATCAACCCCCTCATACTAACCTTTGCTTGCCCTCGAGCAAAATAGGTTAAAGCACGAGATTCTAAACAAACAAAACAAAACAAAATACTCAAACAAGAAATAACCAACTCAAGTAAATGTCAATGGTGAGTTAACAACTGTTATGCTCATGCCTCAGTGAACTTTCCCACACACAAATTCATAATCAAGTCGAATCCAAACGAATACTCATTTCTATCTACACATAAATCTCGACACTAATTTGAACGTGTGTGTGTCATGATGGGTCTAGTCATTCGTACTTCAAATAGATCAATCATCCGATCATGCGAGTCACTCAATTAGCACTTCAATACAAGTATCACTAGCATGCACCCCGTGTCCATTTATCACTAACCATAATTTGAACTTTATTCGATTCTTAAGTGCAGAGAAGGGTGTCGAAAAGAAGGAAAATAAGCTCAAGTGGCTAACAGTCGGTAGTACACCGATCATTTTCATTGTGCAATCGTCAAGATTTCGTCTGACTTTCCTCGTCTCCTTACATCTCCACTTTTAGCCCAGGAATAGAATTCCATTCCTTTTATTTCGGCTCCCCCTCACCTTACATCTCCACCATTTTTTTTTTCGATATATATATATATATATATATTTTTCATTTTATGCACAATTTTCACAGTTGTACTCCCTAGGCTAAGAATATATACTTTGGATTACAGCTGGTTAGGAGTATGATATTTTAATTCAGTGCATTGAAAAAGGGGGTATATGTAAAGTTCAAGGCAAATCACATGTTTCATTCAAGGTCCCAATTAGTGACTTATTTTCACGGGTTTACATGCTAAATCAACTCATAAATGATGCCTTTCAAGTTAACCACACAAAACCTTCCAAATTTCACCATTATTCCTACAAAATTCTAGTCCCCACACATATGTGCTCAAAAGTTCAACTTTGTGCCAAAATTCATGCCTTTAACAATCAAGAGTACCATTCATGAGGTGACCCAATCAATACTTTTGTATACTATCAATTCAACATCATCATTGGCTCATACACTATGTCTTCTCACCATAAACAACACAAAATAAAGAAATGCAACAATTTAAACCAATTAACTAAGCAAACAAAACAATCTACCCCCCCATACTAGAGTTGTGCAATGCCCTCAGTGCACAAACGAAACAAACACTAAAAACATAAAACAACTCATGAATGTAAATGCAAAGAAGAATATGCAAATAAAAAGTAAGGGGAAACAGTGAACTCCCCTAATCAGAAATCGTCCTCATCCTCATTCTCAGGCGGTGGGACTCCCTCTTCAGCCGCTGGGGCATAGGATAATGGTATTGAAACTGGAAGGGTGGCGGGTATGCTGGTGTAGGTGGCCGGCCCGGACGTGTCGATGCCCAAATGAGTTGAGATCCCCTACACCAAGTATTCGATGTTCTGAATGTGGGCTTGATTAACGGCCTGGTACTCAGTCTGATACGTGGCCCAAGCGCCCAATTCGTCGAGGCGATCTCGCATGGCACGATGGCGTGGCTGCGGAGGTGGTGGGCATGTCCTAAGGCCGGAGGTGGTTGAGCTGCTCCCCCATAATCGAAAAATACCTCCTCGGGCAGCTCAGCCTGTCTTTTCTCCCTCTTGGATCTATAAAGATCCTCATCAATGGCTCTCATCGGCCGGTAACCACTCATCATCATCTGCAATATCACCCCCGCTCGGGCACACAACTCAGTCACTATCGTCGGAAAGTAAAAAGCCAAATTGCTGCTATTAATGCACATGTTAAGCTGTCCGAAAATGAGCCTGCCCACATCAATCACCATCCCAGTACAGATGGCATAAAGAACAACCGCCCGCTCACGCTGCACATCACTCGTATGATCGACCGGCATCAATCTCTTAGACAATTACCACAATGCCCCCTCCACTTTCAAAAACTTTTCAAGAAAGACCGTGTAAGTCCTCGGTTGTTTCCAAGTGGTGCCCGGATAACAGAGTGTGCGAATGATCAAATCATAATCCGGGTTAAGCACCCACGCCTGAAACACCGAATCGTCCACCGACGGTAAACCCAACATATCATTGATCGTCCTTGGGATCATACGGGACTAGATGTCCCCTCACAAATGCCTTCGACTCATTTCCCTCCGGAGCATTGGCATAAAATTCACGCACAACGGAACCACTGCTGCATTCGGTTGTGCTACAAAGGCATTCCACCCTCTTCTTTCTATTTGGGACTCCGAAAATTGACCGATAAGAAACGAGCTAAATCCACGCTCAGGGATTGGTTTCCTATGTAGTCTAGCCATGCTCAAATCTTTCCCTAGCTTTTTCATTCACAAACATAGATGGAGTGGAACGAGAACTAGAAGCACCCTGAGTTACCTTAGATCTTTTGGGTGCCATGTAGAGATTGGAGTGCACAAAGTATCCAACCGCCGGAAAATTGTTGAGGGTCGCCGGAGAAGCTCACCGGAATATGTGGAAGATGACGGAGTTGCTTGAAAGACCGTCGGAGAAGAAAATCTTGTAGCCTAAATGCTTCCTCGTGGAGTGTATGGACCAAGATTGAGTCTTTGCCCTGAAAATTCACCAAATAATAAGGATTGAGTACAAAAGATGGAGGGGGGTGCCGAAAATCGGAGGGGAGGAGTAGGGTTCGAAGTGGGGAGGAAAGAGAAGACGAAAGTATTTATAATCTGCGCGACTCGCTAGGGCGGTAAAAACAGACCGCCACGAGCGAGAAGTTTTCGGGAAAAAAAATTTTTTGTTAATCTGTGCGACTCGCTAGGGCGGTCAAAATCGATCCGCTCGAGCGAGAAGTTTTCGGGGAGGAAAAATTTTTTTAATCTGCGCGACTCGCTAGGGCGGTATATTTTTCCCGCCCTGGCGAGACGTTTTCGCAAAAGGCTTTTCTTTAAAAACGAGTACCCGCTGGGGCGGTCAAACTGACCGCCCGAGCGAGAAGTGTTTCGGGAAAAAATTTGAATGCAATGCCATGCAACTACCTAAATGCAAATGATGCGATTAATAACTAAAAAAAAAAAAAAAACTCTAATCAAAATCAAAATAAGGAGTAGAAGTAGTTCTCAATTTATAGTCTAGAGCTCGACTCTTCAGCCATGTCCTCAATGACTGTCATGGAGCCGAGTGACTCCAATTTGTGGCTCAATTGTGCCACCGATATAGTGCTTCAATCTTTGAGCGTTCACAGTAAATGTGCCGTCCTTGCCATCATGCAACACTACTGCACCCGATGGGAACACCTTGGCTATAGTGAATGGTCCTGATCACCTTGACTTTAGCTTGCCCGGAAAGAGTCGTAAGCGAGAATTGTATACCAACACCGCTTCACCCACTTTGAATTCCCTTCTTATAATGTGTTTGTCATGGGCTCGTTTGGTGCGTTCCTGTATGATAGTGCAAGATCATAAGCTCTTCCCCGAAACTCATCTAACTGATTCAACTGCAGCAATCGTTTTTCACCTGCAAGAGCAAAATCAAAGTTTAGTGCTTTGGTCGCCCAATATGCTCTATGCTCTAATTCGACTGGTAGATGACATGCTTTACCAAAAGCAACCTATATGGTGTAGTGCCTATAGGTGTTTTAAAAGCAGTACGATACGCCCACAAAGCATCATCTAACCGAATGGACCAGTCCTTCCTATTCACATTAACCGTCTTCTCTAAAATCCTCTTAATTTCTCGATTGGATACTTCAACTTGTCCACTAGTTTGGGGATGGTATGGAGTGGAAACTTTGTGGGTGACACCATATTTGCCCAACAGTTTATCAAAAATTTTGTTGCAAAAATGGGTGCCACCATCACTTATGATTGCACGTGGTGCACCAAATCGATTTAAAAAATATGTTTCTTCAAAATTTTAACACCACTTGTGCATCATTAGTGGCACAAGCCTCTGCCTCCACCATTTAGATACATACTCCACTGCCACCAGAATAAATATCTTTGCAAAAGACGCAGGAAAAGGACCTATAAAATCAATCCCCCACACATCAAATATTTCACACTCAATAATGTTATTTAAAGGCATCTCATGACGGTTGGAAATATTACCTGTGCGTTGGCATCTATCACAATTGAGAACATACAAACGAGCATCCTTAAAAAGAGTTGGCCAATAGAAGCCACATTCAAGTACCTTAGATGCCGTCCGTATGGGTCCAAAGTGACCACCTACCTCACGGTCATGATAATGGTTCAGAATTTGATTGGTTTCCTCCTCCGCCACACATCTTTATCATGGAGTCTGCACAAATCTTAAACAAGAACGGTTCCTCCCAAAAATAATATTTCACGTCTGAAAAAAATTCTTGTCTTTGGTGAAACAATAAATTAGGTGGAGGTGTGCCAGTGACAAGAAATTTGCAAATCGGCATACCAAGGGTACGCATTTAACTCAAGCAATTGTTCATCAGGAAACCAGTCATCAATATCATCGTCACTGCCCTTAATTCTAACATGCTCAAGCCTAGACAGGTGGTCAGCAACTACATTTCCACACCCTTTTTATCTCGAATTTCGAGATCAAATTCTTGCAATAATAAAATCCACCTAATTAACCTAGGTTTCGCATCTTTCTTAGCAAGCAAGTATTTTAGGGCAGAATGATCTGTATACACAGTTGCTTTAGACAGAACAAGGTATGAATGAAATTTGTCGAAAGCAAATACTATAGCAAGCAATTCCTTTTCAGTAGTAGGTAATTCAATTGAGCATCATTTTAAAGTCTTACTTGCATAGTAGATGGTATGAAATACCTTGTTCTTCCTTTGACCCAGCACCGCACCAACAGCTGTATCACTAGCATCGCACATCACCTCAAACGGTAGCTCCCAATCAGGGACAGTCAGAACAGGTGCTGTCACCAAGCTTTCCTTGAGTATCTCGAATGCATGCAGACAAGTAGAATCAAAATTAAATTAGCATCTTTCATCAACAAAGAGGATAAAGGTTTAGCAATTTTGGAAAAATCTTTAATGAAACGCCTATAAAAATCAGCATGCCCTAGGAAACTTCTAACTCCTTTTATTGATGAAGGCGGGGGTAAGTTTTTGATTACTTCCACCTTGGCTTTGTCAACCTCAATTCCATTCTCCGATACCTTGTGTCCTAACACAATCCCCTCTTGAACCATAAAATGACACTTCTCCCAATTCAACATCAAATTGCTCTCCTCACATCTAACTAACACCAAGTTCAAATTCTCTAAACATTCATTAAATGAGGAGCCAAAAATAGAGAAGTCATCCATAAAGATTTCAAGGAAATTTTCAGTCATGTCATGAAAGATAGCGGTCATGCATCTTTGAAATGTTGCAGGTGCATTGCATAAACCAAAGGGCATACGCCTAAACGCAAAAGTACCATAAGGGCAAGTGAAAGTAGTTTTCTCTTGGTCCTCAGGTGCAATTGTGATTTGATTGTATCCCGAGTATCCATCTAAAAAGCAATAAAATTCATGACTGCTAATCGTTCAATCATTTGATCGATAAATGGCAAGGGAAAGTGATCTTTACGGGTTGCATCATTCAATTTCCTATAATCTATGCATACACGCCAACCCGTAACAGTTCTAGTGGGAATCAACTCATTTTTTTCATTAGTAATAACAGTAATCCCACCCTTTTTAGGCACACATTGTACAGGACTTACCCACGCACTATCAGAGATATGATAGATAATACCTGCATCTAGAAGTTTAATTGTTTCAGCTTTTACTACCTCTTGCATCTTTGGATTGAGTCTCCTTTGTGGTTGTGCTAGAGGTGAGTATTTATCTTCCATCAGAATTTTGTGCATGCAGATCGAAGGACTTATCCCTTTTATGTCCGAAACCTTCCAAGCGAACGCTCCTTTATGCTCCTTGAGAACTCCCAAGAGCTTACTCTCCATATTATCTGTCAAAGAAGAGGAAATAATAACAGGCAATTTATTATTTTCTCCTAGATATACGTACTTGAGATGTGGAGGTAATGGTTTGAGCTCCAAAGTAGGTGGCTCCTCTAGGCTTGACTTTTGAGGCATTAAATCTTTTCTGTCTCTCAATTCCTCTAGTCTAAGCCTCACTTGCTTTCTCCAAGGTGGAATGGCATTCAAATGAGCTACCATCTCCATCTTTTCCTCATCTAGCTCGTCCTTCTGCTTTTCAGTAGTGAGAGTGGCCTCCAATGGTTCTTTCAATCCATCCTGCACAAAATCACAAACAAGCGAATCCAAGACATCAATACGAAAGCAACTATCATTGTGCATTGTGTGCTTGAGAGTATTGAAAACATCAAAAATAATTTCTTCTTCTCCAACTCTCAGTCTCAATTTCCCCTCCTCAACATCAATCAGTGCTTTCCCTGTAGCCAGAAAAGGTCTCCCTAGGATTAAAGGCATCTCTAAATCTTCCTCCATGTCAAGTACCACAAAGTCTGCAGGAAAAATAAACTTATCTACTTTCACCAGAACATCTTCGATAATCCCACGTGGATACTTGACAGATCTGTCAGCCAGCTGCAACGACATCCTAGTTGGCTTGGGTTCACCTAATCCCAGTCTCCTAAATACAGAAAAAGGCATCAGATTAATACTCGCACCAAGATCACATAAAGCTTTATGAAAATTAATGTCACCAATAATGCAAGGTATCGAGAAACTCCCTGGATCTTTTTGCTTCGGAGGCATCTTGTTTTGAACTAAAGCGGAGCAATTTTCGGTCAAATTCACCGTCATATGATCTTCTAGCTTCCGCTTATTTGCTAAGATATCTTTCAAGAATTTTGCATAACTTGGCATATTCAATAAAGCATCAGCAAAAGGAATGTTAATATGCAATTTTTTAAATATCTCAAGAAATTTACCAAATTGTGCATCTAATTAGCTTTCTTCATTGCTGCAGGAAAAGGTGGAGGGATAACAATTTTATTCTGTGCAATAGGTGTAGATGTAGAGTTAGAAGACTTACCTCCTCGATTTTTCACCTCATCCTCACCGTGCTTGGTCTTTTCCTCATTAGACCCGAGTGTTTTTCCACTACGCAATTCCACCGCCTTCACATGTTCTCTTGGGTTAGTTTCCGTGTTGCTTGGTAAAGTTCCTTGCTCCCTATTAGCAATCAACTTAGCCAATTGTCCAATTTGATTCTCTAACCCCTTTATGGATGCATCTTGGTTCTGAAATCTCGTCTCTGTTGCAGAAATAAATTTAGTCATCATTTGCTCTAAATTGGACTTCTCCTCCCGAGACGGTTCTGGCTTGAATCCTTGGTGCATCACATATGGTGGACCTCTTTGTTGGCGATGTTGGTTGTTTGACCTCCCCATGAAAAGTTTGGGTGATTCCTCCATCCCGGATTATATGTGTTCGAGTAAGGGTCATTTCTAGGACGGTTCTGGAATCCCACTTGTTTTACCGGTGCTCCCTCAGGCACATAGAATGGGTTGCCATCTTGGCAATCCTGCACATCATGCTCACCCCCACACTTATCACAGAAAATTTCTTGCAGACGCATAGCCGACCCACTCATGCTCATCCCATCAATCTTTCTATTCAAAGCCTCTAACTGTGCTGAAACCGCCGACAAATCATTAACTTGATTAACTCCAGCACCTCGTCTCTGCCTATCAGACTGAGGATGATAGCTACTAGCAGCCATCTCCTCCAATAACTCATATCCTTCCTCCGCCGTCTTTCTCAGTAAGTTACCACAGGCAGCAGCATCTATCATAGTACGGTTAGGAGTAAGCAGACCGTAGTAGAAAGTTTGAACAACTAACCCAAGAGGCAGCTCATGGTGTGGACATCTCCTCAACAAGTCCTTGTAGCGCTCCCATGCCTCGTAAAGTGACTCTTGCTCATATTGAGCAAAAGTAGTAATGTCGGCTCTGAGCTTCATAGTCTTCGACGGAGGAAAGTACCTGATCAGGAATGCCTTTGCCATATCTTCCCATGTAGTAATAGACCCTACAGGCAAACAGTTTAACCACAACTTAGCTTTATCTCTCAGTGAAAATGGAAATAAACGCAAACGAATAGCGTCATCAGACACGCCATTAAACTTAAAAGTATCACAAATTTCAAGAAAGTCAGCTATATGAGAATTAGGGTCGTCAAGTGCACTTCCCCCAAATTGGACAGTGTTCTGAATCATCTGAATGATAGCTGGCTTGATCTCAAACTGATTAGCTCGGATGACTGGTCTTACGATGCTTGGACGTGCTCCATCAAGAGACGGCTGTGCATAATCCAACATCGGTATACGCCTTGGCTCCTCTCTTTGTTGATCGCCTTCCATTCTTTCCTTCGCTCTTTGCTGCTGTAGTCGACGTCTAGCTGTGCGTTCGATCTCGGGGTCAAAAGGCTCAAGCTGAAACTCGAGTGATCTTCGCATGCACCACAAGAAAAATCTGCAACACAATGTGTGAGGGGCCTAAAACTTCTTTCTTGAAAATTTGCGGAAAATTAAAAATTTTCTTTTTAAAAGAACTTAAATGGCCTCATTCATAAAATCACTGGTGAATCAAGTTCAATATTTCAAAATATTGCAGCGGAAGAAAATTAAAGTTTTGCCAACAACAACGATTTAAAAATATCCAACGACTGATAAAATTGTTTGCGGAAAAAAGAAATAACAACTGCTGCTCTGAGGTCCTCGGGTGCCACTACTGCCGACCTAAGCTGGCTCACTGGTCCCCGCCCTCGGCCATGGCCTCATCAGTACCTACAACAATCAAGTCTAGTGAGCCTAAAGACTCAGCATGCATATATCGCAGGTAACGAGAAAAATCTGAATTTAAAATATGCATGAGTTAACATATCCTGTCCTGAGGCATACTGAAAATAATCTGTACTGAGCAATTATAATACGTGCATAACTGAACTGGAAATTACTGTAAAAATATTTGCTCCTTGGAGCCTGTACTGAAATATCTGGTAAAATTTTCTGTTGAGATTATGTTTTACGCCTGTGGCCACTGCACTAAGCTGAACTGATCGGTAACTGGCTACCAGGGAGGCTGAAACTGAACTGAGCTGGCCGGTCACTGGCGACCGGGTGGTACCATACTGAACTGATCGGTCACTGGCGACCGTATAAAATAACACTCCCACATAGTGAATGAACCACAAGCCATATCGCATAAATCTCAAAAATAATCATTTTCTATTTAATGCACGTAAAATAATTAACTGGCGTAATGAAAATTCCTGTAATTTTACCAACTGGATTGGATTGGATCGTTCCCAGGCTCGCTGCAACCTAACTGTGCCATGAAAAATATGCAATAGCTTAAACATGACCAACTATGCAATTTACGTTCAAAAGATGCGACTATGACGCCTAATGACTTCGCATTTAATCATGACTCCGAGCCAACCTGAACCGACACTGAACCGACGTATAGTCATGATTAAAATACGCTGAAAAATCATAAAATAATGTTCCTAAAATGATAGGATCGAAATCTAGGTGGAATGGAGGCCAAAACGCGAAACGCTCTTTCGAGAGTCAATTTGGCACATCGCACCGTAAATTCTCGTACGACCTCAAAAATGATCCAAATGACAAACGGTCGAAAACATGACCTTCCTAACTCAATGAGGCACTGTCCAGTCCAAGGCCATGGGCTAAAAGCCAACCAAGAACTCGAAAGAGCCTCTGAACCGACACAGAAACTTACTGTAATTTCCAGCAGCTGCGCAACTACAAGACTTGCGTTGGTTTCGAGACTATCGGCCATTAGGGGCGTGAACCACTGACCAGAGACTCTTACCAACATCTCAAGGAATGATTTGAACCATGGCTAAGGGCCCTAGGCCAGCCACAATCCGCATCACACCAAATCTTAACCGAAGGGTCCAACCGAGAGCATCTTGAATGCGTGTGTAGTGTTTATGCTATGATCGATGTCTTGCGTCGTTCCAGTGGCCATTTGATTGACCATGGCACGATCTAGACATCTAGGAGCATGATATGAACCGTGGAATAAAGGGCCATAGGCCAACCAAGATCCATACCAAGCAACAAAAGAACGAACCAAAAGCTGAACAAATGAAGAAGCCGAAGGGGTATAGGGGCTGTTGTGATGTTTTTATTAAAAACCGAATGAACCATGGACCAAGCCACCAAAAGGGCAACTTAGTCACGTCTTAGACTTGCTAGGGAAGTGATCCAACCATGGCTATAGGCCCTTGGGGCAGCCAAGATCAGATCCTTCCTCCATGACAAGAAACTGAATTTTCGAACAACATTTTCTGCACCTATGGGGACTTGCTGTCATTCTGAATTTCCAACAAGCATGGGGCTGGTTTGAATGGACCAACATGGTCCTAATGCATCCTACTACATGTATACAAGCCGCCTTGGGAGCCTGGAGTCGATCCAATACCTGAAACTCACAAACCAAAAGAAATCGTGAAGCTTGCCAAGGAAATTGAAAATTCTGCATGTGTGGTTTCAAAATGTTTTGACTTGGATCTTGATTTTTACTTGAATAAACATGATCATGTACTGAAAAATAAATGATAATATGACTTGATTGAGGTTTGAAAGAAATCTAGACATGCCTGGTTTCGTTTCAAAAGAAAACAAACGAAACGACGACGACGCGGCACGGAGGAGGTGGAGCGCTTCTCTTTTCTACCTTACCTTGCTCTCGATTTTTCTCTCTTCTTTTTGGCTAGGTACCTCACGATTTTTCTACTGAAAATGAGTGTGAATTCACTCTGAATTTTCGAAAAGGAGAGGGGGGAAAAATGGTTATGAGGGGTGAGGAGAAGTGGGTGCAAGATTTAAGGAAGATCCAAGACCAAGTCTTCCCAAATTTGAATTTTGAATTATGGTTTGATATCAAATGAGTTGGTGGATGCTTCTAGGAGGTAGTGGACGAATTCTCTCTTGATTCTAGACTAGGATATGTCCATTTATTTAATTAAATTGTGCTCCCAAAAATCCTAGAATTATCCTACTAATTACATGCAAAGAATTGGTCAAAGTTGATGAGTTGGAAAATGAATCTTCTAGCACTAAGGGTGGCCAAAAAATGCATAATAAAATAAAGGGGAATGTTGATTATCTAGTCAACTAATAATCCTTGAAAGCCTTACTAATCCTTTAAATAATTTAGTGAGCTAACCCCTTAATTTAATAACTTAAATGAGTTCATTTCTTAATCACCTCAAATAATTAAATTAAATCCTCAAACCTCCCTTTCTAACTTAAATGAACTTGGTTGCTGGCTAAATTAACTTCTGGAAATATTTCTCGAAATCTTAAATTCTATCTCAAAAATCCAACTCCGGTCCGGCCTCAATGAAAATACTGAAATGCTAAAAATCAATCTACTGAACTGAAATAATAAATAATTAACTTCAAATAAATGCATCATGCAATGAAGTCAATTAAATTTAAGAAAACCTAGAATTATGCATGGCTTATACGTCTACTGATTTACGGGTTCTACAATCCTCCCCCCCCTTAAAATAAATTTCGTCCTCGAAATTAGAACTCACCGAATTACTCTGGATATCGACTTCTCATCTCCGGCTCAGACTCCCACGTAGCTTCCTCCTCTGAATGGTTGAGCCATTTGACTTTGACTCGCTTAACCAACTTGTTCCAAAGTTTCTTCTCCTGTCTGTCTAGGATCTGCACGGGTCTCTCCTCATAAGATAAGTTCGGAGTAAGCTGCAACGGCTCTAAATTCAGCACATGCGAAGGATTTGCCATATACTTCCTCAGCATGGAGACGTGAAAGACATTGTGTACTCCGGCCAGATTCGGCGAAAGAGCCACACGATACGCTAGCGTCCCAACTCTGTCATGGATCTCAAACGGTCCAATGTATCTCGGATTGAGCTTCCCTTTCTTGCCAAATCTCATGACACCCTTCATAGGTGCCACTTTCACGAAGACATGATCGCCCACTGCAAACTCTAAGTCTCTCCTCCGCTGATCGGCATAACTCTTCTGTCGGCTCTGAGCAGTCCTCATACTATCACGGATCTTGACTACTACATCTGCTGCCTGCTGAACAATCTCGGGACCCAACTCTGCTCTCTCTCCTACTTCATCCCAATGAACAGGAGATCTACACTTGCGGCCATACAGCGCTTCATACGGAGCCATACCTATAGACGACTGGAAACTGTTGTTATAAGTGAACTCTACCAATGGTAAGTTCGACTCCCAACTCCCAGAGAAATCAATGACGCAAGCACGGAGAAGATCCTCTAAGATCTGAATAACTCGCTCCGATTGTCCATCTGTCTGCGGATGGAAAGCTGTGCTAAACAGCAACTTCGTACCCATAGTCGAATGCAAACTCTTCCAAAACGAGGAAGTGAATCTGGGATCTCTGTCGGATACGATAGAAACTGGAATACCATGGAGTCGGACTATCTCTCGGATATACAGCTCTGGATACTGAACCATGGTGAAAGTCGTCTTAATAGGCAAGAAGTGCGCTGATTTGGTAAGACGATCTACAATCACCCAGATAGCATTCGATCCTCTGGCTGACCTCGGCAATCCGGTCACAAAGTCCATGGTAATGTTCTCCCACTTCCACTCGGGAATAGGAAGAGGCTTGAGCAAACCTGCTGGTCTCTGATGCTCGGCCTTCACTAACTGGCAAGTCAGGCACTCGGATACAAAACGCCTGATGTCCTTCTTCATCCCTGGCCACCAATACACTAGCTGCAGATCTTTGTACATCTTCGTACTCCCAGGGTGAATGGAGTACGGGGATGTATGGGCCTCTGATAAGATGTCTGCTCGGATAGAATCTTTGCTAGGAACCCATATTCTATCTCGGTATCTCACAATACCGTCGCTGACTGAATACAAAACACTGCCCTTGGCTTCATCTCTCTTCTTCCACTGTGCCAACTGCTCATCTGCTGCCTGACCGCTGCGAATACGGTCAATAAGAGAGGACTGGATAGTCAAGGTAGATAAACGAGGAACTCTACCTCGAGGATAAGTCTCAAGATCAAACCTCTGCATCTCAATCTGAAGAGGTTTCTGCATCGTCAAATGAGCCATCACTGCGACTTTCCTGCTCAAAGCATCCGCAACTACATTAGCTTTACCCGGGTGGTAGCTAATGTCACAATCGTAGTCTTTCACAAGCTCTAACCAACGCCTCTGACGCATGTTCAGCTCCTTCTGCGTAAAGAAATACTTGAGGCTCTTATGGTCGGTAAAGATCTGGCACTTCTCATCATACAGATAGTGCCTCCAAATCTTCAAAGCAAAAACTACGGCCGCTAACTCTAGATCATGGGTAGGGTAATTCTTCTCGTGGATTTTCAGCTGTCGAGAAGCATACGCTATCACTCTCCCATGCTGCATCAAAACTGCACCTAAACCAAGCTTCGAAGCATCGGTATAAAGGACAAACTCGCCGGGCCCTGATGGCATGGCCAAAACTGGTGCTGAAATAAGGGCTTGCTTCAAAGTATCAAAGCTCTTCTGACACTCCTCGCTCCACACAAACTTCACATTTTTCTTTGTCAGTGCTATGAGTGGAACGGCGATAGAGGAGAATCCCTGGATGAATTTTCTGTAATATCCTGCTAGCCCAAGGAAACTGCGGATCTCGGATGCATTCTGAGGCACAACCCAATCTCTAACTGCTACAACTTTGGCGGGGTCTACCTCAATACCACTGCTAGAAACAATGTGGCCCAAGAACGCCACATTCTCTAACCAGAATTCGTACTTACTGAACTTTGCGAATAATTTGTGCTTCTGCAATGTCTGCAACACTGTGGTCAGATGTCGGCTGTGCTCCTCCCGATTCTTGGAGTAGACGAGAATGTCATCTATGAACACTATCACAAACTGGTCGAGGTACGGCTGAAATACGCGATTCATGAGATCCATGAAGATCGCTGGCGCATTCGTCAGACCGAACGGCATCACAAGGAACTCGTAGTGACTATAACGAGTCCTGAAAGCTGTCTTCGAAACATCAGCACCTCTCACCCTCAACTGGTGATAACCCGAACGCAGATCTATCTTGGAGAAAATCGAAGCTCCCTGCAACTGGTCAAACAGATCCTCAATCCTCGGCAGTGGGTATTTATTCTTCACTGTAACCCTGTTCAACTCCCGGTAGTCAATGCAAAGCCTCATCGAGCCATCCTTCTTTTTCACAAATAAGACTGGCGCGCCCCATGGAGAAAAGCTCGGGCGAATGAACTCCTTGTCGAGAAGTTCCTGGATCTGCTTCTTAAGCTCTGCCATCTCTGTCGGTGCTAGACGGTACGGCGCTTTGGATATCGGAGCCGTACCTAGCATAAGCTCAACGGAAAACTCCACCTCTCTCTCTGGTGGCATACCAGAGACGTCTTCGGGAAAAACGTCTAAGAAATCTCTAACTATCGGAACATCTGAGGCTGACTGGCTGGGTTCCTCGGGGACAGATAAAAAGGTTGCTAGAAATGCCCGACACCCTCTATGCATGAGCTTCCTAGCCTGAACATATGGAATAATGCGCGGTAAAGAAAAGTACCTGTCCGGCTCAAATAAAAACTGCTCCATTCCAGGCGATCGGACAAGAACGGATCTCCGCTAGAAGTCTATCAACACTCTGTTCCTCAATAGCCAGTCCATCCCTAGGATGATGTCAAATTCCGGCATCGGTAACACGATCAGATCCGCATAAACAAGATTACCGTGCAACTCAAGGTCAATATCTCGGATAACATTGGTAGCTGCCATCTCCTCGCCTGACGGTAACACTACTGAAAAGGCTGTATCTAGCCCAATGGTCTGGATCTTGAGAAAGTTTGCAAAGACCTCCGAAATAAACGAGTGAGTGGCCCCTGAATCTATCAAGGCCTTGGTAGCGGAACCAGATATAAAAATTCTCCCTAAAAGATCGGAACTCTAAGTTGAATCCCACTACAAGATCTAAAATTATAGACATGCAAAGGTCAAGGTTCCTCTAGCTTAATTTCCCTGAAATAAATCTGAGTAGAGCATGCAATCCTATAACAGTTCTAAGTTCAAAATCTAAATCCCGATTCCCAAAACACAGAAATTCAAATAATAACTTAAAGTTTAAAGGTACCTGTCAACAACATAGTCTCCGGGTTGGTTTCCGCGGCATGGAGAGCAAAAACTCTGCCTTGGGTAGGCAGATTCCTCTGAGGACACTGCAGCAACATGTGGTCTGGACTGCCACACTTAAAACACTTTCCTGAGCCAGCCATACATGCTCCAGGATGGCGACGTGAGCACCTGGGACAGACTGGGTGCTCCTGAGTCCTCGGGGCAGGGCGTCCCCGCTGCTGCTGCTGCTGCTGCTGGCCTCGGTTCTTGGGCGGTCCATGAAAAGGCCTCTTATTCTGCTGCTGATGCTGATGAGGAGGAGGGCGGTGCGGTGCCTGGACTGGGCGCTTGCCATGGCGATCCCTCTCGATATCCCGCAGATCCTGCTCTGCGGCTAAGGCCTTGGAGACGGCAATCTCATAAGTAGCAGGGTCAGATACCCTAACATCCCGGCGCAAGATCGGCCATAAACCCACCAGGAAGTGCATCAGCTTGGCTCTGGCATCATTCGCGATCAGGGGCACAAAGTGACAGCCCCTCTCGAACTTACGGATAAACTCCGTAACCGACATATCCCCTGTCTCAGACTCATGAACTCAGGTGGTCAGCCTGGTGCGAACCTCCTCAGCAAAATACTTGGAGTAGAAAACCTCCGTAAAGCGGGTCCAAGAAAGTGTAGCCAATGTCAGGGCTACCGAAGCTCTTTCCCACCATAAGCGGGCGTCTCCAGTGAACAAGTAGGTGGCACATCGGACTCGGTCTGCGTCCCCCAGCTCCATAAAATCGAAGATAACCTCGAGGGATTTGATCCATCCCTCGGCAACCATGGGGTCAGATGCCCCAGAGAATTCCTTCGGGCGCATCTTCATGAATCGCTCATACACAGCCTCGGGCCCTGTCGGCCTGGCTACGGCTGCGGCTACGGCTGCGGCATTGCCCCCCGCAAACTGTGCGAAGAACTGTGCCATCCCAGCTAACATCTGGGCACTCATGTCCGGTGGGGGCGGTGGAGGAGGTGGTAGGTCTCCCTCCGGTCTATGCTCCTCTCTGTCCTCTCGGCGAGGCTCCACCTCTCTGTTGCGCTCTAAAATGCGTCTAGGGGGCATACTGTTCCAACATAACCCATACGTAACTAACATGCATAATTCCATACTTTATTTTAAATGAACTCTGAAATACTGAAAATCTGGAAGCATGCTGACAAACTAATTCATGCTTTAACTAAAATGCTGAACAAAATGCTGAACTGAAAAACTTACAGACCAAAGGCGTGGCTTCGTGAGCTTCTCGCGGTCAGTAGTAGTGAAACCCTATACAGAACCACCGCTCTGATACAAACTGTGAGGGGCCTAAAACTCCTTTCTTGAAAATTTGCGGAAAATTAAAAATTTTCTTTTTAAAAGAACTTAAATGGCCTCATTCATAAAATCACTGGTGAATCAAGTTCAATATTTCAAAATATTGCAGCGGAAGAAAATTAAAGTTTTGCCAACAACAACGATTTAAAAATATCCAACGACTGATAAAATTGTTTGCGGAAAAAAGAAATAACAACTGCTGCTCTGAGGTCCTCGGGTGCCACTACTGCCGACCTAAGCTGGCTCACTGGTCCCCGCCCTCGGCCCTGGCCTCATCAGTACCTACAACAATCAAGTCTAGTGAGCCTAAAGACTCAGCATGCATATATCGCAGGTAACGAGAAAAATCTGAATTTAAAATATGCATGAGTTAACATATCCTGTCCTGAGGCATACTGAAAATAATCTGTACTGAGCAATTATAATACGTGCATAACTGAACTGGAAATTACTGTAAAAATATTTTCTCCTTGGAGCCTGTACTGAAATATCTGGTAAAATTTTCTGTTGAGATTATGTTTTACGCCTGTGGCCACTGCACTAAGCTGAACTGATCGATAACTGGCTACCGGGTAGGCTGAAACTGAACTGAGCTGGCCGGTCACTGGCGACCGGGTGGTACCATACTGAACTGATCGGTCACTGGCGACCGTATAAAATAACACTCCCACATAGTGAATGAACCACAAGCCATATCGCATAAATCTCAAAAATAATCATTTTCTATTTAATGCACGTAAAATAATTAACTGGCGTAATGAAAATTCCTGTAATTTTACCAACTGGATTGGATTGGATCGTTCCCAGGCTCGCTGCAACCTAACTGTGCCATGAAAAATATGCAATAGCTTAAACATGACCAACTATGCAATTTACGTTCAAAAGATGCGACTATGACGCCTAATGACTTCGCATTTAATCATAACTCCGAGCCAACCTGAACCAACACTGAACCGACGTATAGTCATGATTAAAATACGCTGAAAAATCATAAAATAATGTTCCTAAAATGATAGGGTCGAAATCTAGGTGGAATGGAGGCCAAAACGCGAAACGCTCTTTCGAGAGTCAATTTGGCACATCGCACCGTAAATTCTCGTACGACCTCAAAAATGATCCAAATGACAAACGGTCAAAAACATGACCTTCCTGACTCAATGAGGCACTGTCCAGTCCAAGGCCATGGGCTAAAAGCCAACCAAGAACTCGAACGAGCCTCTGAACCGACACAGCAACTTGATGTAATTTCCAGTAGCTGCGCAACTACAAGACTTGCGTTGGTTTCGAGACTATCGGCCATTAGGGGCGTGAACCACTGACCAGAGACTCTTACCAACATCCCAAGGAATGATTTGAACCATGGCTAAGGGCCCTAGGCCAGCCACAATCCGCATCACACCAAATCTTAACCAATAGGTCCAACCGAGAGCATCTTGAATGCGTGTGTAGTGTTTATGCTATGATCGATGTCTTGCGTCGTTCCAGTGGCCATTTGATTGACCATGGCACGATCTAGACATCTAGGAGCATGATATGAACCGTGGCTAAAGGGCCATAGGCCAACCAAGATCCATACCAAGCAACAAAAGAACGAACCAAAAGCTGAACAAATGAAGAAGCCGAAGGGGTATAGGGGCTGTTGTGATGTTTTTATTAAAAACCGATGAACCATGGACCAAGCCACCAAAAGGGCAACTTAGTCACGTCTTAGACTTGCTAGGGAAGTGATCCAACCATGGCTATAGGCCCTTGGGGCAGCCAAGATCAGATCCTTCCTCCATGACAAGAAACTGAATTTTCGAACAACATTTTCTGCACCTATGGGGACTTGCTGTCATTCTGAATTTCCAGCAAGCATGGGGCTGGTTTGAATGGACCAACATGGTCCTAATGCATCCTACTACATGTATACAAGCCGCCTTGGGAGCCTGGAGTCGATCCAATACCTGAAACTCACAAACCAAAAGAAATCGTGAAGCTTGCCAAGGAAATCGAAAATTCTGCATGTGTGGTTTCAAAATGTTTTGACTTGGATCTCGATTTTTACTTGAATAAACATGATCATGTACTGAAAAATAAATGATAATATGACTTGATTGAGGTTTGAAAGAAATCTAGACATGCCTGGTTTCGTTTCGAAAGAAAACGAACGAAACGACGACGACGCGGCACGGAGGAGGTGGAGCGCTTCTCTTTTCTACCTTACCTTGCTCTCGATTTTTCTCTCTTCTTTTTGGCTAGGTACCTCACGATTTTTCTACTGAAAATGAGTGTGAATTCACTCTGAATTTTCGAAAAGGAGAGGGGGGAAAAATGGTTATGAGGGGTGAGGAGAAGTGGGTGCAAGATTTAAGGAAGATCCAAGACCAAGTCTTCCCAAATTTGAATTTTGAATTATGGTTTGATATCAAATGAGTTGGTGGATGCTTCTAGGAGGTAGTGGCCGAATTCTCTCTTGATTCTAGACTAGGATATGTACATTTATTTAATTAAATTGTGCTCCCAAAAATCCTAAAATTATCCTACTAATTACATGCAAAGAATTGGTCAAAGTTGATGAGTTGGAAAATGAATCTTCTAGCACTAAGGGTGGCCGAAAAATGCATAATAAAATAAAGGGGAATGTTGATTATCTAGTCAACTAATAATCCTTGAAAGCCTTACTAATCCTTTAAATAATTTAGTGAGCTAACCCCTTAATTTAATAACTTAAATGAGTTCATTTCTTAATCACCTCAAATAATTAAATTAAATCCTCAAACCTCCCTTTCTAACTTAAATGAACTTGGTTGCTGGCTAAATTAACTTCTGGAAATATTTCTCGAAATCTTAAATTCTATCTCAAAACTCCAACTCCGGTCCGGCCTCACTGAAAATACTGAAATGCTAAAAATCAATCTACTGAACTGAAATAATAAATAATTAACTTCAAATAAATGCATCATGCAATGAAGTCAATTAAATTTAAGAAAACCTAGAATTATGCATGGCTTATACGTCTACTGATTTACGGGTTCTACACAATGAGAGTATCAAATAACAATAAAATAAATAATACTAAAGAATTTAACTGAAAAATAAAAAATTGTGAATCAACAGTCCCCGGCAACGGCGCCAAAAACTTGATCGAGCAAAACTTGCACAGTGAATAATCTCAAAATTTATTTTATATATGAAAGCTCGATTTAAATATCGCAAGTGCACGATAGTCAAGTTATAATAAACGTAAGTAAACACGAGTATCGTTCCACAAGGACTGCGTTACACTATTTTTATTTTCAATTAAAATTTCTTTAGCAACGATAAATTGAGTTGATGATTAAACTAATGTAAAGTAAACAATTAAAATAATTAAAATGCAAAGAAAACGTGTTCAAGAACGCAATGATTAATTTGGATTAAATCAAATGAGAAATGAATTTGTTGGGAATTATCAGTTCACCTACCGCTCGTGTTTAACTAATTACACTCGACTTTTACTCGTGCGTTCGACGGAATTCCCTAGACTAATTAATATACTCTGTCGAGCTATATTAATACTAATAAAAAACATGCAGTACTCAAGTGTCCTCAAATATTTGACAGTTCAATATTGCATTACATTCTATGGAATCCACTAGCTTTCATTCGGGTGAACTATCACTATCGACACGTACCCAATTCCGTATATCTACTAAAATTGTAAATCCGTGGTTTATACTATTTGATCGTATTGTTAACTATTCTATCGAACTCATCAACAACATGAAATAATCAAAGGAAGTTAGCTAGGCTTCGATTGAAACACGAAAGAACAATAGCATAAACAAATCACTAATAAAAACGTCGAGAAATAATGTTCAACACCGAGTACGGGGTAGGATCCCCTCAAATCCCAACAAATCTAGAGTTTAGCTACTGAAATTCATGATAAAAACCAACAATCAATGTAAGAAATAAAATACTGAATAATGAAAATACTAAGGATGACGATGGATGACGGCCACGACGCGTGGAAATCTCGAGGTCTTCGAAATCTCCTTTGCTCCTAGCATCCTCTCCAAGAAAAATGATGAAAAGTCTGATAAAGATCAAAAAACGGCCGCTGCTCTCGTGTGTTAGGTTATAGTGTAGGATAGAGTCCCTAGAAATTTGGAAACAAATCTTTCTCAATCTCGCTTCTCGCTAGGGCGGTATATTTTGACCGTCCTAGCGAGAGGTCCTCGAATAAGCTTCCTCGAGCATGTCCCTGGTTTCGCTGGGGCGGTCACTTTTGACCGCCCTAGCGAGACACTTGCGCAAAATAATCCTCGGCCAGACCACAATGCTCGCTGGGGCGGTCACTTTTGCCCGCCCTAGCGAGACCTCTTCGATATTATGCCAAAGTTTCTCCCACTTTTTGGTTCAATTCCTACAAAATAACCACAGAATACACAAGATTAGTCAAATGCTCAATAATGTTAAAAAATTGCAAAATTCAAATAAAACAAACTAATATGATGCATGAACGCGACTCAAAACCAACACTAAAAACACGTAAAAACGAGTCCTATCAAGTACCTACAACAATCAAGTCTAGTGAGCCTAAAGACTCAGCATGCATATATCGCATCTAACGAGTAAAAATCGGAATTAAAATATGCATGGGATAAAATATCATGTCCTGAGGCATACTGAAAATAATCTGTACTGAGCAATTATAATACGTGCATAACTGAACTGATAATCAGAGTAAAAATGTTTGCTCCTTGGAGCCTGTACTGAAATAACTGGTAAAATTTTGTGTTGAGATTATGTTTTACGCCTGTGGCCACTGCACTAAGCTTTACTGATCGGTAACTGGCTACCGAGGAGGCTGAAACTGAACTGAACTGGCCGGTCACTGGCGATCGGGTGGTACCATACTGAACTGATCGGTCACTGGCGACCGTATAAAATAACACTCCCACATAGTGAATGAACCTCAAGCCATATCGCATAAATCTCAAAAATAATCATTTTCTTATTAATGCACGTAAAATAATTAACTGGCGTAATGAAAATTCCTATAATTTTACCAACTGGATTGGATTGGATCGTCCCCAGGCTCGCTGAAACCTAACTGTGCTATGAAAAATATGCAATAGCTTAAACATGACCAACTACGCAATATACATTCAAAAGATGCGACTATGATGCCTAATGACTTCGCATTTAATCATGACTCCGAGCCAACCTGAACCGACACCAAACTGACGTATAGTCATGATTAAAATACGCTGAAAAATCATAAAATAATGCTCCTAAAATGATAGGGTCGAAATCTAGGTGGAATGGAGGCCAAAACACGAAACGCTCTTTCGAGAGTCAATTTGGCACATTGCACCGTAAATTCTCGTACGACCTCAAAAATGATCCGAATCACGAGCGGTCAAAAACATGACCTTCCCAACTCAATGAGGCACTCTCCAGTCCAAGTCCATGGGCTAAAAGCCAACCAAGAACTCAAACGAGCCTTCTAAACGACGCAGCAACTTGCTGTAAATTTCCAGCAGCTGCACACCCGTGTAACTTGTGTTGTTTTCAAGACTACCGGCCATTGGGGCATGAACCACCGACCAGAGACTCTTACCCACATCCCAAGGAATGATTTGAACCATGGCTAAGGGCCCTAGGCCAGCCACAATCCGCATCACACCATAACTCAACCGAAGGGTCCAACCGAGAGCCAACGTGCATGCGTGTGTAGTGTTTTGCTTAGATCGATGTCTTGCGTCGTTCCAGTGGCCATTTGATTGACCATGGCATGATCTAGACATCTAGGAGCATGATATGAACCGTGGCTAAGGGCCATAGGCCAACCAAGATCCATACCAAGCAACCAAAAGAAACGAACCAAAAGCTGTCCAACCGAAGTAGCCGAAGGGGTATAGGGGCTGTTGTGATGTTTTTATTAAAAACCGATGAGCCATGGACCAAGCCACCAAAAGGGCAACTTAGTCACGTCTTAGACAAGCTAGGGAAGTGATCCAACCATGGCTAAGAGCCCTTAGGGCAGCCAAGATCAGATCCAACCCCTTGACACAAAAACTGAAATTTCGAACACCAATCTGCGCCTATGGGAAACTTGCTGTCATTTCGGTTTTCCAGCAAGCATGGGGGCTGAATGAATGGGCCAACATGGTACTAATGCATCCTATTACGTGTCTAGGAGTCGCCTTGGGAGCCTGGAGTCGAACCAATCACCTGAAACTCAGAAACCAAGAAAAAACGTGAAGCTTGCCAAGGAATATAAAAAATTCTGCATGTGTTGTTTCAAAATGTCTTCACATGTATCTCGGTTTTTGCTTGAATAAACATGATCATGTACTGAAAAATAAATGATAATATGACTTGATTGAGGTTTGAAAGAAATCTAGGACATGCCTGGTTTCGTTTCGAAAGAAAACGAACGAAACGACGACGACGCGGCACGGAGGAGATGGAGCGCTTCTCTTGTTTTCTTTACTCTCGATTTTTCTTGCCTTTCTCCCTAGATATGGCTCACGATTTTTCTACTGAAAAGGGGTCTGATTTCACTCTTAATTTTCGAAAAGGAGAGGGGGGGAAAAATGGTTAGGAGGGTGAGGGAAGTGGGTGCAAGATATAAGGAAAGAATCAAGACCAAGTCTTCTCATTTTGAATTTTGAATTATGGTTTGATATCAAATCTATGTTGGGTGTTTCTAGAATGGTGATGGCCGATTATTGCTTATTTTCTAGTCTAGGATATGTCCATTTATTTAATTAAATTGTGCTCCCAAAAATCCTAGAATTATCCTACTAATTACATGCAAAGAATTGGTCAAAGTTGATGAGTTGGAAAATGAGTCTTCTAGCAACTAAGGGTGGCCGAAAATGCATGATAAAATAAAGGGGAAATTTTGTTTATTTACTAAATTAATAACTCTTAAAAGCCTCACTAATCCCTTAAATAATTTAGTGAGCTAAACCCTTAATTAAATAACTTAAATGAGTTCATTTCTTAATCACCTCAAATAATTAAATTAAATCCTCAAACCTCCCTTACTAACTTAAATGAACTTACTTGCTAGCTAAATTAACTTCTGGAAATATTTTCTGGATCTTAAATTCTATCTCAAAACTACAACTCCGGTCCGGCCTCACTGAAATAACTGAAATGCTAAAAATCAAACTACTGAACTGAAATAATGAATAATTAACTTCAAATAAATGCATTTAAAATAATTATGCAATGAAGTCAATTAAATTTAAAAATATAGAATTATGCATGGCTTATACGTCTACTGATTTACGGGTTCTACAATCCTTCACCCCTTAAAATAAATTTCGTACTCGAAATTAGAACTCACCGAATAACTCGGGGTATCGATCTCTCATCTCCGGCTCACTCCCAAGTAGCTTCCTCCTCAGAATGATTGAGCCATTTGACTTTGACTAGCTTAACAAGCTTGTTCCGAAGTTTCTTCTCCTGTCTGTCTAGGATCTGCACGGGTCTCTCCTCATAAGATAAGTTCGGAGTAAGCTGCAACGGCTCGAAATTCAGCACATGCGAAGGGTTCGCCATGTAATTTCTCAGCATGGAGACGTGAAAGACATTGTGTACTCCAGCCAGATTCGGCGGAAGAGCCACACGATACGCTAGCGTCCCAACTCTGTCGAGGATCTCAAACGGTCCAATGAATCTCGGACTGAGCTTCTCATTCTTCCCAAATCTCATGACACCCTTCATAGGTGCCACTTTCACGAAAACATGATCGCCCACTGCAAACTCTAAGTCTCTCCTCCGCTGATCGGCATAACTCTTCTGTCGGCTCTGGGCAGTCCTCATCCTATCACGGATCTTGACTACTACATCTGCTGCCTGCTGAACAATCTCTGGACCCAACTCTGCTCTCTCTCCTACTTCATCCCAATGAACAGGAGATCTACACTTGCGGCCATACAGTGCTTCATACGGAGCCATACCTATAGACGACTGGAAACTGTTGTTATAGGTGAACTCTACCAATGGTAAGTTCGACTCCCAACTCCCAGAGAAATCAATGACGCAAGCACGGAGAAGATCCTCTAAGATCTGAATAACTCGCTCCGACTGTCCATCTGTCTGCGGATGGAAAGCTGTGCTAAACAGCAACTTCGTACCTAAAGTCGAATGCAAGCTCTTCCAAAATGAGGAAGTGAATCTGGGATCTCTGTCGGATACGATAGAAACTGGAATACCATGGAGTCGGACTATCTCTCGGATATACAGCTCTGCATACTGAATCATGGTGAAAGTCGTCTTAATAGGCAAGAAGTGCGCTGATTTGGTAAGACGATCTACAATCACCCAAATAGCATTCGATCCCCTGGCTGACTTCGGCAATCCGGTCACAAAATCCATGTTAATGTTCTCCCACTTCCACTCAGGAATAGGAAGAGGCTTGAGCAAACCTGCTGGTCTCTGATGCTCGGCCTTCACTAACTGACATGTCAGACACTCGGACACAAACCGTCTGATGTCCTTCTTCATCCCTGGCCACCAATACAATAGCTGCAGATCTTTGTACATCTTCGTACTCCCAGGGTGAATAGAGTACGGGGACATGTGGGCCTCTGTTAGAATATCTGCTCGGATAGAACTACTGCTAGGAACCCACATCCTGTCTCGGTATCTCACAATACCGTCGGTGACTGTATACAAGACACTGTCCTTGGCTTCATCTCTCTTCTTCCACTGTGCCAATTGCTCATCTGCTGACTGACCACTGCGAATACGGTCAAGAAGGGAAGACTGAATGGTCAAGGTAGATAGACGAGGAACTCTACCTCGAGGATAAGTCTCGAGATCAAACCTCTGCATCTCAGTCTGAAGAGGTCTCTGAATCGTCAAATGAGCCATCACTGCGACTTTTCTGCTCAAAGCATCTGCAACTACATTAGCTTTACCCAGGGTGGTAGCTAATGTCACAATCGTAGTCTTTCACAAGCTCTAACCAACGCCTCTGACGCATGTTCAGCTCCTTCTGCGTAAAGAAATACTTGAGGCTCTTTTGGTCGGTAAAGATCTGACACTTCTCTCCATACAGATAGTGCGTCCAAATCTTCAAGGCAAAAACTACAGCCGCTAACTCCTAGATCATGGGTAGGGTAATTCTTCTCATGGATTTTCAGCTGTCGAGAAGAATACGCTATCACTCTCCCATGCTGCATCAGAACTGCACCTAAACCAAGCTTCGAAGCATCGGTATAAAGGACAAACTCGCCGGATCCTGACGGTACAACCAAAACGGGTGCTGAGATAAGAGCTTGCTTCAAAGTATCGAAGCTCTTCTGACACTCCTCGCTCCACACAAACTTCACATTTTTCTTGGTCAGTGCTGTGAGTGGAACGGCAATGGATGAGAATCCCTGAATGAACTTCCTGTAATATCCTGCCAACCCAAGAAAACTGCGGATCTCGGATGCATTCTGAGGCACAACCCAATCTCTGACTGCTGCAACTTTTGCTGGGTCTACCTCAATACCACTGCTGGAGACAATATGGCCCAAGAACGCCACCTTCTCTAACCAGAATTCGCATTTACTGAACTTTGCGAATAATTTGTGCTTCTGCAATGTCTGCAACACTGTGGTCAGATGTCTGCTGTGCTCCTCCCGACTCTTGGAGTAGACGAGAATGTCATCTATGAACACTATCACAAACTGGTCGAGGTATGGCTGAAATACGCGATTCAATGAGATCCATGAAGATCGCTGGCGCATTCGTCAGTCCGAACGGCATCACAAGGAACTCGTAGTGGCCATAACGAGTCCTAAAAGCAGTCTTCGAGACATCAGCATCTCTCACCCTCAACTGGTGATAACCGGAACGCAGATCTATCTTAGAGAAAATCGAAGCTCCCTGCAACTGGTCAAACAGATCCTCAATCCTCGGAAGTGGGTATTTATTCTTCACTGTAACCCTGTTCAACTCCCGGTAGTCAATGCAAAGCCTCATCGAGCCATCCTTCTTTTTCACAAATAAGACCGGCGCGCCCCATGGAGAAAAGCTCGGGCGAATGAACTCCTTGTCGAGAAGTTCCTGAATCTGCTTTTTAAGCTCTGCCATCTCTGTCGGTGCTAATCGGTACGGCGCTTTGGATATCGGAGCCGTACCTGGCATAAGCTCAATGGAAAACTCCACCTCTCTCTCGGGTGGCATACCAGAGACGTCTTCGGGAAAAACGTCAAAGAAATCTCTGACAATCGGAACATCTGAAGCTGCCTGGATGGGTTCCTCAGGGACAGATAAAAAGGTCGCTAGAAATGCCCGACACCCTCTATGCATGAGCTTCCTAGCCTGAACATATGGAATAATGCGCGGTAAAGGAAAGTACCTGTCCGGCTCAAATAAGAACTGCTCCATTCCAGGCGGTCGGACAAGAACGGATCTCCGCTGGAAGTCTATCAACACTCTGTTCCTCAATAGCCAGTCCATCCCTAGGATGATGTCAAATTCCGGCATCGGTAGCACAATCAGATCCGCATAAACAAGATTACCGTGCAGTTCAAGGTCTATATCTCGGATAACATTGGTGGCTGCCATCGCCTCGCCTGACGGCAACACTACTGAAAAGGCTGTATCTAGCCCAATGGTCTGGATCTTGAGAAAGTTTGCAAAGACCTCCGAAATAAACGAGTGAGTGGCCCCTGAATCTATCAAGGCCTTGGTAGCGGAACCAGATATAAAAATTCTCCCTGAAAGATCGGAACTCTAAGTTGAATCCCACTAACAAGATCTAAACTTATAGACATGCAAAGGTCAAGGTTCTTCTAGCTTAATTTCTCCCAAAATAAATCTGAGTAGAGCATGCAATCCTATAACAGTTCTAAGTTCAAATCTAAATCCCGATTCCCAAAACGCGGAAATTCAAATAATAACTTAAAGTTTAAAGGTACCTGTCAACAACATAGTCTCCGGGTTCGTTTCTGCGGCATAGAGCAAAAACCCTGCCCTGAGTAGGCAGATTCCTCTGAGGGCACTCCAGCAACATGTGGTCTGGACTGCCGCACTTAAAACACTTTCCTGAGCTAGCCATGCATGCTCCAGGATGGCGACGTGAGCACCTGGGACAGACGAGGTGCTCCTGAGTCCTCGGGGCTGGGCGTCCCCGCTGCTGCTGCTGGCCTCGGTTCCTGGGCGGTCCATGAAAAGGCCTCTTATTCTGCTGCTGATGCTGATGAGGAGGAGGGTGGTGCGGTGCCTGGACTGGGCGCTTGCCCTGGCGATCCCTCTCGATATCCCGCAGATCCTGCTCTGCGGCTAAGGCCTTGGAGACGGCAATCTCATAAGTAGTAGGGTCAGATACCCTAACATCCCGGCGCAAGATCGGCCGTAAACCCACCAGGAAGTGCATCAGCTTGGCTCTGGCATCATTCGCGATCAGGGGCACAAAGTGACAGCCCCTCTCGAACTTATTGATGAACTCCGTAACCGTCATATCCCCCTGCCTCAGACTCATGAACTCGGTGGTCAGCCTGGTGCGAACCTCCTCAGCAAATTACTTGGAGTAGAAAACTTCCGTAAAGCGGGTCCATGAAAGTGTAGCCAAAGTCAAGGCTACCGAAGCTCCTTCCCACCATAAGCGGGTGTCTCCAGTGAACAGGTAGGTGGCACATCGACACGGTCTGCGTCCCTCAGCTCCATAAACTCAAACATGACCTCGAGGGATTTGATCCATCCCTCGAAATCATGGGGTCAGACGTCCCAGAGTATTCCTTCGGGCGCATCTTCATGAATCGCTCATAAACAGCCTCGGGCCCTGTCGGCCTGGCTGCGGCTGCGGCTGCGGCTACGGCTGCGGCATTGGCCCCCACAAACTGTGCGAAGAACTGTGCCATCCTAGCTAACATCTGGGCACTCATGTCCGGTGGGGGCGGTGGAGGAGGTGGTAGGTCTCCCTCCGGTCTACGCTCCTCCCTGTCTTCTCGGCGAGGCTCCTCCTCTCTGTTGCGCTCTAAAATGCGTCTAGGGGGCATAATGTTCCAACATAACCCATACGTAACTAACATGCATAATTCCATAATTTATTTTAAATTAACACTGAAGTACTGAAAATCTGGAAGCATGCTGACAAAATAATTCATGCTTTAACTAAAATGCTGAACTGAAAAACTTACAGACCGATGACGTGGCTTCATGAGCTTCTCGCGGTCAGTAGTAGTGAAACCCTATACAGAACCACTGCTCTGATACCAACTGTAAAGGGTCAAGAACTCCTTGATTGAAAATTTGCGGAAAATTAAAAATTTTTCTTTTTAAAAGAACTTAAATGGCCTCATTCATAAAATCGACTGATGAATCAAGTTCAATGTTTAAAATAATAGCAGCGGAAGAAAATAAAGTTTTGCCAACAATAACAATTTAAAAATTATCCAACGACTGATAAAAATTGTTTGCGGAATAAAATAACAACTGCTGCACTGAGGTCCTCGGGTGCCACTACTGCCGACCCAAGCTGGCTCACTGGTCCCCGCCCTCGGCCCTGGCCTCATCAGTACCTACAACAATCAAGTCTAGTGAGCCTAAAGACTCAGCATGCATATATCGCATCTAACGAGTAAAAATCGGAATTAGAATATGCATGGGATAAAATATCATGTCCTGAGGCATACTGAAAATAATCTGTACTGAGCAATTATAATACGTGCATAACTGAACTGATAATCAGAGTAAAAATGTTTGCTCCTTGGAGCCTGTACTGAAATAACTGGTAAAATTTTCTGTTGAGATTATGTTTTACGCCTGTGGCCACTGCACTAAGCTGAACTGATCGGTAACTGGCTACCGGGGAGGCTGAAACTGAACTGGCTACCGGGGAGGCTGAAATTGAACTGAGCTGGCCGGTCACTGGCGACCGGGTGGTACCATACTGAACTGATCGGTCACTGGCGACCGTATAAAATAACACTCCCACATAGTGAATGAACCTCAAGCCATATCGCATAAATCTCAAAAATAATCATTTTATATTTAATGCACGTAAAATAATTAACTCGGCGTAATGAAAATTCCTGTAATTTTACCAACTGGATTGGATTGGATCGTCCCCAGGCTCGCTGCAACCTAACTGTGCTATGAAAAATATGCAATAGCTTAAACATGACCAACTACGCAATATACATTCAAAAGATGCGACTATGATGCCTAATGACTTCGCATTTAATCATGACTCCGAGCCAACCTGAACCGACACCGAACCGACGTATAGTCATGATTAAAATACGCTGAAAAATCATAAAATAATGCTCCTAAAATGATAAGGTCGAAATCTAGGTGGAATGGAGGCCAAAACACGAAACGCTCTTTCGAGAGTCAATTTGGCACATTGCACCGTAAATTCTCGTACGACCTCAAAAATGATCCGAATCACGAGCGGTTGAAAACATGACCTTCCCAACTCAATGAGGCACTGTCCAGTCCAAGGCCATGGGCTAAAAGCCAACCAAGAACTCAAACAAGCCTTCTAAACGACACAGCAACTTGCTGTAAATTTCCAGCAACTGCACACCCGTGTAAATTGTGTTGTTTTCGAGACTACCGGCCATTGGGGCATGAACCACCGACCAGAGACTCTTACCAACATCCCAAGGAATGATTTGAACCATGGCTAAGGGCCCTAGGGCAGCCACAATCCGCATCACACCATAACTCAACCGAAGGGTCCAACCGAGAGCCAACGTGCATGCGTGTGTAGTTTTTTTCTTAGATCGATGTCTTGCGTCGTTCCGGTGGCCATTTTATTGACCATGGCACAATCTAGACACCTAGGAGCATGATATGAACCGTGGCTAAGGGCCATAGGCCAACCAAGATCCATACCAAGCAACCAAAAGAAACGAACCAAAAGCTGTCCAACCGAAGTAGCCGAAGGGGTATAGGGGCTGTTGTGATGTTTTTATTAAAAACCGATGAGCCATGGACCAATCCACCAAAAGGGCAATTTAGTCACGTCTTAGACATGCTAGGGAAGTGATCCAACCATGGCTAAGAGCCCTTAGGGCAGCCAAGATCAGATCCAAACCCTTGACACAAAAACTGAAATTTCGAACACCAATCTGCGCCTATGGGAAACTTGCTGTCATTTCGGTTTTCCAGCAAGCATGGGGGCTGAATGAATGGGCCAACATGGTCCTAATGCATCCTATTACGTGTCTAGGAGTCGCCTTGGGAGCCTGGAGTCGAACCAATAACCTGAAACTCACAAACCAAGAAAAAACGTGAAGCTTGCCAAGGAATATCAAAAATTCTGCATGTGTTGTTTCAAAATGTCTTGACATGTATCTCGGTTTTTGCTTGAATAAACATGATCATGTACTGAAAAATAAATGATAATATGACTTGATTGAGGTTTGAAAGAAATCTAGACATGCCTGGTTTCGTTTCGAAAGAAAACGAACGAAACGACGACGACGCGGCACGGAGGAGATGGAGCTCTTCTCTTGTTTTCTTTACTTTCTCCCTAGGTATGGCTCACGATTTTTCTACTGAAAAGGGGTCTGATTTCACTCTGAATTTTCGAAAAGGAGAGGGGGGGGGGGGGGGGGGGGGGGGGGGAATGGTTAGGAGGGTGAGGGAAGTGGGTGCAAGATTTAAGGAAAGAATCAAGACCAAGTCTTCTCATTTTGAATTTTGAATTATGGTTTGATATCAAATCTATGTTGGGTGTTTCTAGAATGGTGATGGCCGATTATTGCTTATTTTCTAGTCTAGGATATTTCCATTTATTTAATTAAATTGTGCTCCCAAAAATCCTAGAATTATCCTACTGATTACATGCAAAGAATTGGTCAAAGTTGATGAGTTGGAAAATGAGTCTTCTAGCAACTAAGGGTGGCCGAAAATGCATGACAAAATAAAGGGGAAATGTTGTTTATTTACTAAATTAATAACTCTTAAAAGCCTCACTAATCCCTTAAATAATTTAGTGAGCTAACCCCTTAATTAAATAACTTAAATGAGTTCATTTCTTAATCACCTCAAATAATTAAATTAAATCCTCAAACCTCCCTTACTAACTTAAATGGACTTACTTGCTAGCTAAATTAACTTCTGGAAAAATTTTTTGGATCTTAAATTCTATCTCAAAACTACAACTCCGGTCCGGCCTCACTGAAATAAGTGAAATGCTAAAAATCAAACTACTGAACTGAAATAATGAATAATTAACTTCAAATAAATGCATTTAAAATAATTATGCAATGAATTCAATTAAATTTAAAAATCAAGAATTATGCATGGCTTATACGTCTACTGATTTACGGGTTCAACAGCATTACATTGCATCTTTATGAATTTAAATGAACTATTTATCATTTAAATCTCATATGTTGTTGATTGTATCATACTGAGTTTATACTCACCGGCACATCGGCTACCTCTTTTTTTCATGTGCTTGACGGTAGGTGAGGCGAGGCTTGGGATGCCAGAGTTCAGCTCCAGGCGAGGAGATACGAGTTAGAGTGAGATTCTCGGGTCTTAGGAGTTATTTTATGATGTTGGGATTACTTTGGCTTACAAGTTTATTTTGGCATGTTGAAAATTTTATTTCAAACATTTGAGAAATTTAAATTATTTTGACGATGTTTATGTGGATTTGTGAACCACAAATTATGTATTTTACTCAATCGTTTGGTCTGTTACATTTATAATTATTAGTATTAGATGTCGGATCCGGGGCCCCACATTTATCATTTATAATCACTCCAATAACATGTATTATGGTGTGAAAGACGAAAAAGTAAAGGAATCGGGCGTGCCTTGATATAAAAGCACTCAAAAATTCGAATCGACGAAGCGAGAGACGAGCACCGGAGAGATTGGACAAGCTTTTACGGAATTTTCTTGCAAAAAGAGAACCAAAGCTGCTGCTAATTCTGAGAGGTGGGCCACCGAGAGAGGGGAGGTGGGGGTAGGGTTTTGGGAGTGAAAATTTTGCATAATAATTAATTAGGATAATGTGCGTATGTTTAAAATATTAAAGTGTAGAGATATAGGCTCAAAAGCCCAATAACAAGCCAATTAGGCCCAATGACATGTACGTAAAATGTTAGAATTAAAGATTTCGAAGTTTGACAAATTTGCAGAACTGATTAGCTGAACTGAAGCCAACTGAATTGAGGTCATATAACTGAACCTACTCGAACTGAAGTAATTGAAACTGAAGTCATCCGAACTGAAGATTAATAAATTAAATGATCGGATGAAATCGAACTAAACAAAGATAACTGAATCAGTAAAGTCAACTGATCTATCAGTTAGAACTGAACATGACGCATTAAGTCAGTTCAACTGATAAGTCATAAATCAAACAACTGATATCAATTTGACAAGTCATCATCCAGCTCAGCCAACAACCGACAAATCGTACACAGCAGGCAGTAACTAACAGTATGAGCGCTGCTGCACATCAGACTGCAACATCATACTATTGTCAGAAGAATGTTGACACACTCGGATAGAACAATTCAAACGGATATGAATCATTTAATGCATTCATTGTTACCGTTGGAATGGAAGCTTATAAATAGCTGAGGAATTCAATATGAAGAATATTGATTTTCGACGTTAACATCGATTTTGAGAACACTTGAGAAATTCATCTATACACGATCAGTTGCAATATTTATACAGAGAAGCTCCCACTTCAAAGATATATTCATAGCTTTCAGGCTATCATTTGAGCTAAGATTACTAACACATTACATCAAAATATTCGATCTTCTAAAGATTAGTTGCGCTACAAAAACTCAATCAGTTGTATACTGCTAATCTGTAAAAAACTAAGAGTTTCAGTTTGACAGTGTTTAAGTCCAAACTAAAGGGGGTTATTACAGCTTCTGTAATTAATCAAAGTCTTTTAGTCAAAACATATCCTTGTGATAGAAGGGGTGACGAAGGAGCATTTGAAGCCTCCGAACATCCATAAAATCTTTGTGTTCATTATTTCAGTTATTCTTTGAGTATTAAATATATCAGTTAGTTTATTTTCACATTTAAACTAGTTAACTGACTGATATCGACAACAAGATCTCTGAAATCGGTTTGTCATTAAACTGATTCATTATTTAGAAAAAGAGCCAAAAATCATAAAGTTTTTATTCAACCCTCCTTCTAAATACTTTGACCCTTCAACCGATCCTAACAAGTGGTATCAGAGCAGTGTCAATCTTGTTTCTGAATACTTTTTATCTATACGCCTGATCACCATGTCTTCTTGTAACCTATGTTTTCAAGAGAAGAATTTGATGACTGGAAAATCGGAATGCATGCTCATCTAGATGCACAAAATGATGATATGTGGTACGTCATAGTTGACGGACCAATGAGGATTATGAAAGCAAATACAACCATTGCTATAAATGATGGAGCAGCTCACTGCATTGAGAAATGACGTGAGGAATGGACAGCTGAAGACAAGAGAAAAGCAAACCTGGATAATGTAGAAAAGGATATTCTATACAAAACACTGGATAAAATCATCTTCAGCAAGATCAAGATGTTCAGAATAGCCAAAGAAATTTGGAAAAACTGATTCAATTATTCGAAGGCAACAAGAAAATGAAGGGGAACAAACTCTGAGTCGCTGTACAAAAATTTGATAATATCAAGATGAAGAATGGAGAATCAATGAATGCATATGATGAACGAGTCAACAGCATCATCAACGAACGGAATGCACTTGAGATAGTATATTCAAATAAAGAAATTTCATTGAAATTTGTTCGTGGTCTTCCCAAAGAATGTGATGTCAAGACAATAGGAATGAGATAATCTAAAGATCTGAAATGCAAGGTCTAGGAAATTCGAACTACGTAACTTGACTGCATGCGATCTAAGGTTTTTATTTAAAATATGTGTTTAATGATTTTTTATGCATTTAATGCATGAATATTGCATGAATAAGTGGTTATTTCATGGTTACTTTAAAGTTTCATGCATTAGGGTTTTAAGTTGCATTGCACGCTCAAACGAGGAATGAAGACCGGAGATATTCGGGAAAAATGTTTTTATGAAATAATTTTTTTAATTATTTAATATATGGTGTAATTAAGCAAGATTTTTGAAATGGGCCTTGGCTGTGTATTTTTATTCGCCGGGTCATATTTTTATCTGGTACGCAAATTTTAACGATTCGAAGGACTTTTTGAGGGTTCGAGCAATGTTTTCAAAAACGTACCTAAACAAAATATTTTTTTGGTGTGTTATTGGGCTAGATGGGTTTATTTTAGTGCTTAGTGAGCCCAAAATCCTTTTAATCCATTTAATTTTTAATTAGGGCCTATTATTGCACAAATTTTCTAATTAAACATGACATAATCAAACCCTAAACCTAATACACATCCTTGGCCGCCCCACTCTCTCACTCAGCAGCCTCCACCTTCGAAAATATCTTTCAAGAAAAAATTCTTCCCCGCCTCTCCGGTACGCGTTCTTCGCAAGTGCCGTCAAGTTTTTGAGCACATAAACGTTAAGGCATGCCTTGTATCATTCTTTCTCTCATCATTCGCACTATGTATGCTGATGTATATGTATTTGCATGAGGAAACCTTTGATCTAGCATGTACCAACGTTTAGCATGGTTTGACATGAAAGAATTGCATACTTTTGATCATGACTCACGTTTTTCTTGAATGTTGTGTAAGGGGCTGCTGGTCTACGTTGCTAGGGTACTGAACACGTCATGGGACAAGGGACCTAAGGGCTGGAGTCATGGCTTGGGTTGATCGAGTGCTTTAATGTGTCCAGCCGTGCATGGATCGATTCCAGCCACGGAGCCGACCCTCTTGGGTATGTGATAGGGCTAGGAAAGGGCCGTGAGTGGCGGGTTGTGGCCCATAAGCAGTTCGAAGGGCATGGTGCTGAGTTGGTCTCGGGTGGTTCGAAGATAGGGTAGTTTGGGGTTGTTGCGGACGTCCGCAAGTTTGGGGGCTAAGGACGTGGTTAGGTCGGTCCAAGAAGAAGTACTTGAGCTGGTCATGGTCCTAGGGTGGTTTAGTTCATGGTGGTCCAACCTAGAGCCGAGCTAGGGTCAAAACTTTCGGACCATGGTGCATTAGGGTTTGGTCGTCCATAGTGCAAAAAATTCAGTAAGGACCAGGTGGCTTTTGAGGATTCTTAGTGGTCTTAAATAGGTTTTTAGGGTCATGGTTATGTCTTATTAAGTCATGGTTTAAGTTGGCAAAAGTTTAGTTAAGTTTCGGGTTGATTCGGGTTAAAACCGGTACCCCGGTCCAAGTTTTAAAACGAATCGTGTAAGTTCTGAAACGGGCTCAAGTTTACGTATACAAACTGAATATAAATATGTTTTGAGGTGTTTGGTGGCTTCGGGTCTCAATTTATAGGTCTAGGGGTAAAATGGTCAATGAGGGTTTTTATGAGCAAAATGGTCATTTTGCACTCGAATCGAGTTTTTAGCCCTGGCAGCGCCCTAAACACGATTTTTCATGTTTTAATTGTTTATGTTATCACGCATATGACTTTCTATGAAATTTTGAAAAATACATTGCATCTTTCATTTAAAGAAATTTTTTACGTATATGCATGATTTTATTAAGTGATGAATATGATGATATGTTTTGAAGGATGAGTGTAACGTACCGTAGTTTTAAAATAATTGAAATTTGTGGAAAAATAAAAATTTTCTTAAATAAATAAAAATCTTCCAAATTGCGATAAAAATAAATTGCTCATCTAAAAATAATTAAAATAAAAACAATTACCAAAAAAGTTTGCAAAAAGTATTCGTTTAAACAACGTAAAATAGTCTCATAAAATCAGAGTATTTGAAACATGTATAAAGTTCTTAAAAACGTAGGCGGTCCTCGGGTTTAGCCTCCGTGCTGTCCAAGCCGACTCATTGGTCCCCACCCCTCATCTCCTCGTACTCGTCCTCACCTGCATCGATCAAGTCTAGTGAGTCTAAAGACTCCAAATGTATAAACTGAGAATAGCAAGTAATACATAATAAAACCACGTGCATTTTAAAATAGGACGTACATACTTGAACATGAACGTACTTACATAAACGTAGATGTGCCATCATATCGTAAAACTTTACATAAACATACTTGCATCGTACATACTTGGACATACGTAAACATAATCATTTTGCGTAGAGATATGTTTCAAAGAAAGTGACCCATACATAAATGTGCCTGATCAGGAAATGACGTAGTTGAACTTAAAAGACAGATGCTGCCGCTGCGAAGCGAGGGAGCAAGTTGTCTGATTTTTCGGTGCAGTCATTCCCCTGTAGAGAATGAAATGAAGCGCCAACTTGACTCGAAACCAAGACTCCTTACAACTTTACTGGGGTGGAGAGGTCCTCGGCCACGTTCACCGACTTCCAAACCCGTTCATAATTGGTCACAAGACATTTAGCATAACTCAAAAACATAAAAATATTTTCTTTGCACGTCGAACATACTTAAAAAAGTCGGGGGCTTAGCTGGAACACTCTGAAAATACTGCCCTAACAAAAGCAGCAAAGATTCAGGAGATCCAAACGAAGCCTGCAACCAAAACTTGAGAAAATGTGAAGAACATGCACAAATTTTCACAGCTTGAGCGGGTTTACGATATAAATCATATCTCTCTAATTTTTATCAGATAATTACGAATTTACTGTCTAATCGAAGATAACTTAGAGTACTACAAATCATATGTTGAAAACATTTCCAGAAAACCAAACTAAAAGTCTCAGAATTCGAAATACAAGAGGGTGACGGATTTTGTGACGCAAAAATTTCAAAGCATGAGTGATGTCACGAAAAAAATAATATCTCCCTCATTTCGTATAAAAAAATACGAACGTACTGTAATATCCCAATCTTTTAGCATTTTATTGTTTATAATATTATTTTTGGTTGGGTGTTTAGGAAATATGTTTATTGGAATGATTATTATATGGTCATTGTTTATGGTTATTGTTTTGGTATCATGTTCATAGTTGGTGATGATTATGGAAGTGAATGGGTAGAATAGAAAGTTGATCTTAAGCCAAATAAGAAATGGAAGTGCAGAAACGGTATGAAAAATGTGGCAGTAGTTGTGGTTTTTAACATAATATTTGTATATTGATCCAATTGATTTGATGCCACTTCCATTAGAAAGATAAGATATAATGCTATAACTTTCATGTATTGAGTTTTGTTCAAATCATTAGGGAAAACGAGCCAAAAGTGGCCCGATGTGTGTCGCGTGTTTCGTTGTTCCTACACTGACACATGTTGGGAGAATGGACATAACTTTTTACTCAGAATTTCAAATGACATGAGGCCAATTGGAGAAGCAAGAAAATACATAGGGCTACAACGTTCATGTTTACCACTTTGGCTAATTCAGAAGAAAAAGTGCAGTTTTGTCCCTTGGAAAGAGGGTACACGGACCCCTACACGGGGTCCGGGTCTTGCTATGAAAAATGAGTGATTTCCAGTGTGTACACGGACCTATACACGGATGGGGGCACGGGGTCCGTGTCTAGGGCATAGAAAACACGTTTTTGAAGGAATTGGAGGCTTATAAACTTTACTCTAGACTCTTCTACACATTTCCTACCTTTCTCCTTTCTCTTCCATCGATTCAAACCCTTTTGCCTCAAGGTTTTCTTCTATCCAATTCTCTTCTCCAAGTGCAAGGATTATAGTCATTTCTTAGTTGCTCCTACCTTAGAATTCAAACTACAAAGTAAGGGTTATATTATTTTGGAGTTTAGAAGGGTTGGTTTTATTGAAGGGTTAAGTTGTGTTTATTGATTCATTGGAATATTGGTGATGATTGTTGGTTATATTGTGTAATTTGGTTGTAGGATTTCCTTCAAGATCATCATTAGCCTCCATTGTGCTTGTGGTTGTAAGTAGAAGCTTCCTTTTTAATGCTCACATGATATATATGTATATAAGCCATGTTTATTGATGTTTAGCTCATTCCATTGTTAATTTATTGATGTATGTATTGTTATTTGTTTATTGAGCCAAAAATACCATTGAATTCATTGTTAAGGAGCTAGTACTTTATTGCTGCCTACCAATTATTTGTTAAATTGCCTCAATGAAATTTCCCATGACCAAAGCCAAGGAAATGATAGTTAATTCATGCATGTCATTGGCCAATCACATGATTATGAGTATCTCTCACAGTTTTGATATATATTTATATCAAAGAGATACTCTCCACAGGTCACAGGTCACAGAATTATCATTTCCTTTCTTTTAATTCATGCCATGAAATACCATCTATATTGCTTTGTTATCTATTTTTCATTGAAGATGGTATTATTCATAGTTAATTGCCATTGCTATAGCCATATTTCAAGCCAAGACCATGTATATGTACTTGTTATGTACAGCTTTCTACTTACTGAGTTTTATCTCATTCCAGTTAATGTCATGTGATGCAGGTGATATAAAGGATTGATGCGGATTGTCCGAGGAGGGAGAAGTCATATAGCAATGGAAGGGAAACTTTTGAACTTTTGTTATGAAACTTTTATATTGGAATTTATGGGGTATTGGAAATTTATGTTGGATTTTGATTTAATTTTGGCATGGTGAAACATTAAAATTTTTAATATCTTGTATTTTGTTAATGAACCAAGGATATGCTGTTGATGATTTTGAAAATGTTTATGATGTAAATGGTTTATTGTTCTTTCCCGTGTAATTTCAAATGCTTCCGCATAAAATTTTCCTTTCTAATTTAAATGTCATGAGAGGGAGTTGTTTCAATTGGTATCAGAGCGAAAGTTTTTCGGACCATATATGAATTCTTCTATCTACGACAATCCGGTATGTTTTCGATCATGCATCTATTGATTTTAACATTGAGAGTTGATTCTATTTCATTGCCATTGATGTATCATTTCTTCCTATCTATGTTAAAACGAGCATTTTTGTAGGATATGCCTCCCAAGAGAAAGAATATCGAAGGGGATGATAGGACCCATCCTACTGATAAGACTGCCAAGGTTGTAGATGAATTCAGTAAGTTATTGAAAGAGCAAGTGATGGTTCAAGCGAGCAGATACAACAACTATTGAGAATGCATACCTCGAGCCAGGGTCGTGGTAGTGGAAGAGGCCAAAGTACAACTGAAAGTTTTGATGAGGGTACTTATGATCGTTTCAGACGTATGAAACCTTCTGATTTTATTGGAGGTCCTGATCCCTTAGTGGCTCTTGAATGGATCAAATCGTTGGAAGCCATATTCGATTATTTGAAGTTCACTGACCAAGAGAAGGTAAGTTGTGCTGTGTTTATGTTGGTCAAAGATGCTCGTATCTGGTGGGAAGCCACCAAGGTGACAGTTAATGTTCAAGAATTAAAGTGGAACGAGTTTAAAGATTTATTCTACGCCAAATATTTCTCGAGGGAAGTAAAAGCCAAGAAGGTGATGGAATTTCTGGAATTGAGGCAGGATGCTTTGTCTGTTACTGAATATACGTTGAAGTTTGAGGAATGATGTGTTTTGTTCCTTTTATTGCTGAGAACGACAAGGATAAAAGAGAACATTTTCTTCGGGGTTTGAAGCCAGAGATTCGAAGAAATGTTCATATGTCCAAGGTAGTCACATATCAAGATATCGTGGAGAGAGCCTTGCTAACTGAGCATGATGAGCAAGAGATAGAGAAAGAGAGGCAATTAAGAAGACAAGCTTTCCAAGCTAGAGGACAAGGTGCAAGTGCAAATGTTCGTGGTGGCCACAAAGGTAAGGGTAAGATAGAGCAACGCTCTAAACCTCCTATGCCTTCTTCTGATACTGAACGACAGGTATGTCCTAAGTGTGGAAAGCCACACAAGGGTGAGTGTTTGGTGGGTAGTGGACGATGTTTTAGATGCAAGGAGATGGGGGACACGACACTGAAATATCCTCTTCTCCTCAGGCAAAGGAAAATTCCAAGGCTGAATTTTTGCTATGACGAAGGAAAGTGTCAATCCTGATTCTTCTGTGATATCATATAATATTTTAATCTACGGCAAAGAAGCAATTACATTGATTGACACTGGTGCAACCCATTCTTTTATGTCTGAAGTGTTTATGCATTCTATATCTGTTGAACCTACTGTTATGCCATTACACTTCAATATTGTGTTGCCCTCTGGTGATGAAATTTGTTCCATTAATATTATCAACGCATGTCCTGTACAAGTGGGTAATAGATTACTCTTTGCTGATCTTATTGTTATTCCAATGGTTGTATTTGATGTTATTTTGGGGATGGATTGGTTATCTGCGTATTGTGCGGTAATTTATTGCGTGGGCATGACAGTGAAGTTTTTAGCCGATGACCATGATAGTGATGTGTTTGTTGGTCTAGGATTTTCGATGGGTATTCCTATTATATCTTGCCTTCAAGCTAATAAGTTGTTGCACAAAGGTTTTATGGGTTTTCTAGCTTCAGTGGTTGATGTGCGAAAGGAAAGTAATTTGCAATTACAGGATATTGATGTGATTCAAGATTATCCTGACGTATTTGCTGATGATATGCTTGGATTACCACCTGATCGGGAGGTGAAGTTTGTTATTGATTTAATTCCAGGTACAGCTCCAATTTCCAAGGCTCCATACAGAATGGCTCCTACTGAAATGAAAGAATTGAAGACTCAATTGCAGGAGCTATTAGATAAAGGTTTTATCCGACCTAGTTCCTCATTGTGGGGAGCTCCAGTTTTGTTCGTTATGAAGAAAGATGGATCATTGCGATTATGTGTTAACTACCGAGAACTCAACAAGGTAACAGTGAAGAACAAATATTCTTTGCCACGTATTGATGATCTCTTTGATCAATTGTAAGGAGCAGCAATATTTTCGAAGATTGACCTTCGGTCAAGTTACCATCAATTAAAGGTGAAAAAGGAGGACATACCAAAGACTGCGTTTAGAACAAGGTATGACCATTATGAATTTTTGGTGATGTCGTTTGGACTAACGAATGCTCCTTCAGTTTTTATGGATTTGATGAATCGTGTCTTTAAGCCGTATTTGGATACTTTTGTCATTGTTTTTATTGATGACATCTTGATCTACTCAAAGAAACGAGAACTTCATCGTGAGCATTTGAGGATTGTGTTGCAGCTGTTGATGGATAAGCAATTGTATGCCAAGTTAAAGAAATGTGCGTTCTGGTTGGAGCAGGTGGCATTTTTGGGCCACATCGTTTCGAAAGAAGGAATATCTGTTGATCCATCCAAAGTTGAGTCCATAAAGCAATGGTTCATTCCAAAGACAGTTTCAGAGGTAAGAAGTTTTCTTGGTTTGGCAGGATATTACAGACGTTTCATAGCGGACTTTTCGAAGATAGCTTTGCCATTAACGAGTTTGACAAGTAAGGCAACAAAGTTCGAATGGACCATTGAGTGTCAACGAGCATTTCAAACATTGAAAGATAAGTTAACGTCTGCCCCTGTATTAATACTTCCTTGTGGTACTCAAGATTTTGTTGTATATACAGATGCTTCAAAGCAAGGCTTAGGTGCAGTACTGATGCAGCGTGGGAAAGTGATAGCATATGCTTCTCGTCAATTGAAGGACTATGAGAAGAATTATCCCACTCATGACTTGGAGTTGGCGGCGGTGGTTTTTTCTTTAAAGATTTGGCGGCACTATCTATATGGTGAGAAATGTGAAATATTTACAGATCACAAAATTTTGAGTTATTTGTTTTCGCAGAAGGAATTGAATATGCGGCAGCGGAGATGGTTGGAACTGGTAAAGGATTATGATTGCACCATTAGCTATCATCCTGGTAAAGCTAATGTGGTTGCGGATGCTTTGAGTCGCAAATCAAGTTCATTATTGGGTTCCATGATTTCTAAACCTTTGTTGTTTGATTTGCAAAGAAATGAGATCAATTTGGTATCTTCAGGTACAGTTGCTCGATTATCTGCACTGTTTCTCCACTCAACCTTATTTGATTGAATTTTGAAGGAACAACAGCTGGACACTCAATTATTAGAGTTGAAGAGAAAAAGTGATCTGACAGGAGTTTCAAAGTTTGGGTTGAATCGTGATGGTTTATTAACCTTTCGAGGTAAGATATGTGTTCCTATGGGTGATGGCATTCGAAAAGATGTACTTCTTGAAGCTCATACAACGCCATATTCCGTACATCCTGGTAGTACCAAGATGTATCAAGATCTTCGATGTCTTTATTGGTGGCCAGGTATGAAGAAAGATATCATGTTATTTGTTTCTTAATGTCTAACCTGTCAACAGGTTAAGATTGATCACCAGAGACTAGCGGGATTGTTGCAATCCTTTCCTATACCGAAATGTAATTGGGAGCACATAACCATGGATTTTGTTACTGGCTTGCCAAGAACTCAGAAAAGCTTCAATTCTATTTGGGTGATCGTGGATCGATTAACCAACTCATCTCATTTTCTTCCTGTCAAGACGACGTATTCTATGAATCAATATGCTGAGGCTTATATTCAAGAAATTATGAGACTTCATGGAATACTGGTATCGATAGTTTCAGATCGTGATCCAAGGTTTACATCAGAATTTTGGAAGAGTTTGCATAGAGCCTTGAGAACTAAATTGGCTTTTAGTACAGCCTACCATTCTCAAAGCGACGGTCAATCAGAAAGGGTTATCCAAATTCTTGAAGATATGCTAAGGGCTTGTACGATTGACTTCCCAGGAAGTTGGGATTCCAAGTTGCCTTTGGTGGAGTTCACGTATAATAACAGCTACCAGTCTTCTATAGGCATGGCACCTTATGAAGCTTTATATGGAAGAAAGTGCCGATCTCCTTTGTTTTGGGAAGAGGTAGGTGAAAGGAAGATGTTGGACCAGGAGTTGGTTCAACAAACAGCAGATGTTGTGGCATTGATCCAAGAAAGAATGAGGACCGCTCATTCTGGACAGAAGAGTTATGCCGATGTTCGACGACGACCTTTAGAATTCGAGGTTGGTGATCATGTATTTATTAAGATAGCTCCTCTCAAGGGGGTTATGCGATTTGGCTAGAAAGGTAAGTTAAGTCCTCAATATATTGAGCCATTTGAGATTCTTGATAAGATTGGAGACCGAGCCTATCGTCTTGCATTGCCACCGGACTTGGATCGAGTTCACAACGTATTTCATGTTTCTATGATACGTAAGTACCTTTCTAATCCATCTCATGTCGTTTGGTATGATTCATTGGATCTTTTGCCTAACCTAAGCTACGAGAAAATGCCGATTCAAATTCTTGATCGCAAAGTTAAAGTGTTGAGAAACAAAGAAATTGGCCTTGTCAAAGTTCTTTGGAGGAATCAAGTAATTGAAGAGGCCACGTGGGAACCGGAAGAAGAGATGAAGCATCGTTATCCAAGTTTATTCGACGGTAAGCAAATTTCGGGGACGAAATTTTTATAAGGAGGGGAGATTGTAATATCCCAACCTTTTAGCATTTTATTGTGTATAATATTATTTTTGGTTGGGTGTTTAGGATATATGTTTATTGGAATGACTATTGTATGGTCATTGTTTATGGTTATTGTTTTGGTATCATATTCATAGTTGGTGATGATTATGGAAGTGAATGGGTAGAATAGAAAGTTGATCTTAAGCCAAATAAGAAATGGAAATGCAGAAACGGTATGAAAAATGTGGCAGTAGTTGTGGTATTTAGCATAATATTTTGTATATTGATCCAATTGATTTGAGGCCACTTCCATTAGAAAGATAAGATATAATGCTATAACTTTCATGTTTTGAGTTTTGTTCAAATCATTAGGGAAAACGAGCCAAAAGTGGCCCGAAGTGTGTCGCGTGTTTCGTTGTTCCTGCACTGACACATGTTGGGAGAATGAGCATAAATTTTTACTCAGAATTTCAAATGACATGAGGCCAATTGGAGAAGCAAGAAAATACATAGGGCTACAACGTTCATGTTTACCACTTTGGCTAATTTGGAAGAAAAAGTGCAGTTTTGTCCCTTGGACAGAGGGTACACGGACCCCTACATGGGGTCCGGGTCTTGCTATGAAAAATGAGTGATTTCCAGTGTGTACACGGACCTATACACGGATGGGGGCAGGGGGTCCGTGTCTAGGGCATAGAAAACACGTTTTTGAAGGAATTGGAGGCTTATAAACTTTACTCTAGACTCTTCTACACATTTCCTACCTTTCTCCTTTCTCTTCCATCGATTCAAACCTTTTTCCCCCAAGATTTTCTTCTATCCAATTCTCTACTCCAAGCGCAACGATTATAGTGATTTCTTAGTTGCTCCTACCATAGAATTAAAACTACAAAGTAACGGTTATATTATTTTGGAGTTTAGAAGGGTTGGTTTTATTGAAGGGTTAAGTTGTGTTTATTGATTCATTGGAATATTGGTGATGATTGTTGGTTATATTGTGTAATTTGGTTGTAGGATTTCCTTCAAGATCATCATTAGCCTCCATTGTGCTTGTGGTTGTAAGTAGAAGCTTCTTTTTTAATGCTCACATGATATATATGTATATAAGCCATGTTTATTGATGTTTAGCACATTCCATTGTTAATTTATTGATGAATGTATTGTTATTTGTTTATTGAGCCAAAAATACCATTGAATTCATTGTTAAGGAGCTAGTACTTTATTGTTGCCTACCAAGTATTTGTTAAATTGCCTCAATGAAATTTCCCATGACCAAAGCCAAGGAAATGATAGTTAATTCATGCATGTCATTGGCCAATCACATGATTATGAGTATCTCTCACAGTTTTGATATATATTTATATCAAAGAGATACTCTCCACAGGTCACATGTCACAGAATTATCATTTCCTTTCTTTTAATTCATGCCATGAAATACCATCTATATTGCTTTGTTATCTATTGTTCATTGAAGATGGTATTATTCATAGTTCATTGCCATTGCTATAACCATATTTCAAGCAAAGCCCATGTATATGTACTTGTTATGTACAGCTTTCTGCTTATTGAGTTTTATCTCATTCAGTTAATGTCATGTGATGCAGGTGATAAAAAGGATTGATGCGGATTGTCCGAGGAGGGAGAAGTCATATAGCAATGGAAGGGAAACTTTTGAACTTTTGTTATGAAACTTTTATATTGGAATTTATGGGGTATTGGAAATTTATGTTGGATTTTGATTTAATTTTGGCATGGTGAAACATTAAAAATTTTAATATCTTGTATTTTGTTAATGAACCAAGGATATGTTGTTGATGATTTTGAAAATGTTTAGGATGTAAATGGTTTATTGTTCTTTCCCGTGTAATTTCAAATGCTTCCGTGTAAATTTTTCCTTTCTAATTTAAAAGTCATGAGAGGGAGTTGTTTCACGTACTGTCAAATTCAAGATAACACGACGTACTACAATTCATATGTTGCAAGAATTTCCAGAAAATCGTTCAAAAAGTCGCAGCACTCGAATTGACAGCAAAAAACTATTCTGCATTCTAAAAAAAAACTTTCCTTGAGCAGTCACACGAAAAAGACCATATCTCACTCGTTTCTTGTCCAAAAATTACAAATTTACTGTCAAATCGAAGGTATGAAAAATGAATAAGTTTTATATGTTGAAGGTTTTACCATAAAATGGATAAAAAATTCACAATATTCAAAAAGACAGCAGAATCGATTTTTGAGACCCAAAATTTTGATTCAAAATCATTTCAAACATTTTTGCTCAAAATTTTGCATAACCTACACATGTTTTTCATACAATATACATCAAAATAGTTACTATGACAAGATCGATGCGAAAATGAAAGAATATACATGCCTTTGATCTTTAAACTCACGATACGGTGAATAACGAAGCGACGTGGTGCGGGAAGCGATCCGGGCGACTTGAGTCATGATTTTTATACTAAATCAACATGTGGTTGCTGAAATTTTAAAGGAGAAAGGTGGAGATGGGGCTGCTGAAGAACGAGCCTACGAACCCTCCAAATTCTCTCCAAAAAAAAAAAAATGAAAGGGTGCAAGAGATGTGTGTGTGTGCAAAGGCCAAGTGTGTGTGTGTGTATACGTGCATGTGTTTGTGAGTGTAATGTGTGTGTGTGTGTTAATGGGTTGGTGGGTTAGTGGGGTATTAAGGGTTTAATTAGTAATTAACTTGCAAATTAAGAATATTAACCCGCTATTAACTTTACTAAAAGTCTCATAATTTAGAATAAAATACTCAAGTGATAACTTTGAAACTTTAAAATTTTAAAAATCACCTAATAATTAAATTAAGCTTTAAAAAACTTAAAACTTCTTAAATCGTTTAAAATACTAATTTTATTGACTTGAAATAAAATACAAAATTTTTCGTAAATTGTCTAATTCGTCGTCAGTCTCTTTTTCCGATCCGGTATCGAAATTTGCCTGAAACATGAAACTCGAGAAAATATTTTAACGTGCATCAATAAATATAAATAATTTAAAATAAAGCAAATCGTAAGTCATGCACCGTTAAAAATTATTTTAAACTTAAATAAAAAATTTAACAATTTAAATAATTGCATGGGTTTTACGTGCACTGATTTTGGGCACTACAATTCCTCCCCCACTTAAATAAATTTCATCCTCGAAATTAAATCTTACCAAACAACTCTGGGTAGCGGCTTCTCATGTCTGCTTTGGCCTCCCAAGTGGCCTCCTCCACTGATTGATTCAGTCACAAACTTTGACAAACTCGGTCACCTTGTTCCGAAGACTCCGCTCTTGTCTGTCTAGAATTTGGACAGGTATTTCCTCATACGACAGATCTGGAGCCAACTGCAACGGCTCAAAACTCAAGACATGCGAATGATTTTCTATATACTTCCTCCGCATGGAGATTCAGAGGTAGGGCTACATGATAAGCAAATGTTCCAACTCTGCCAAAAATTTCAAATGGTCCAATAAATATCGGACTCAGCTTGCCTCTTTTTCCAAACCTCATAACACCTTTCAAAGGTGCTATTCTCACGAATACGTGATCTCCCACAGCAAACTCAAGATAAATTCTTCTCTTGTCAGCATAACTCTTTTGGCAACTCTGGGTGGTCTTCATCCTATCTCGGATCTTGACCACCACATCTGCGGTCTGCTAAACAATCTCTGGGCCAAGTTTTGATCCCTCACCTACTTCATCCCAATGAATCGACGATCTGAACTTCCTTCCATACAATGCTTTGTAGGGAGTCATACCTATCGATGATTGGAAACTGTTGTTGTAGGTAAATTCCACTAGAGATAGCTTCAATTACTAATTCCCATGGAAATCGATCACACAGGCTCGAAACAAATCTTCCAATTCTGAAACACTCGCTCAGACTGGCTAACTATCTGCGGGTGGAATGCTGTACTGAATAGCAACTTCATTCCCATGGCAGCATGTAAGCTCTTCCAAAAGGAAGATGTGAACCTCGGGTCTCTGTCAGACACAATAGAAACCGAGATCCCGTGCAATCGGACTATCTCCCTGATATAGAGCTCTGCATACTGTGTCATGGAGAAAGTCGTCTTTATTGGTAGGAAGTGTGCTGACTTAAAAAGTCGATCCATTATCACCCAAATGACATTGGATCCTCTGACTGACCTCGGCAAACCAACCACGAAATCCATTGTGATATTCTCCCATTTCCAGACAGGAATAAGGAGTGGCTTAAGCATACCTGCTGGTCTCTGATGATCTGCTTTCACTTGCTGACAAGTGAGACATTCAGATACAAATCGACGGATGTCTCGCTTCCTACCTGGCCACCAATACAGAATCTGCAAATCCTTATACAGCTTGGTACCCCCTGGATGAACAGAATACGAAGATGCATGTGCTTCTGTCAAAATATCCTCTCTGATGGAATCAAAACTGGACACCCACATCCTCCCTTCGTATTTCACAATACCATCAGACATTGTATAGAGTAAACTACCCTTGGCCTCATCCTTCGGTCTCCATTTCTGTAACTATTCAGTCTTCATTTCTGTAACTATTCATCTGAAGGTTGACCTCTACGGATTCGGTCTATCAAAGAAGATTAAACTATCAGGTTAGACAACTTGGGTGCTCTGCCCTTAGGATAAACTTTTAGGCCAAACCTCTGAATCTCTGACTGAAGAGATTTATGCGCCGACAACTGTGCTACCACTGCTACTTTCCTGCTCAATGCATCTGCCACAACATTAGCTTTGCCAGGATGATAGCTAATTTTACAATCGTAGTCTTTTACCAATTCCAACCACCGTCTTTGTCTCATGTTCAGCTCTTTCTATGTGAAAAAATACTTGAGACTCTTGTGATACGTAAATATTTGGCATTTCTCGTCGTACAAGTAATGTCTCCAAATCTTCAATGCAAAGACAACGGCAGCCAACTTGGGATCATGAGTCGGATAATTCTTCTCATGCACTTTCAACTGTCTGGAGGCATAAGCTATGACCCAACCATGCTGCATCAACACTGCGCCTAAACCGAGCTTAGATGCATCGATGTATAGCACAAAATTCCCTTGACCGGATGGTGTGGCTAAAACTGGCGCTGTGATAAAAGCTTGCTTCAAAGTTTCGAAGCTCTTCTGGCAATAATCACACCATACAAATTTAGCATTTTTCTTAGTCAGTGAAGTGAGTGGCACTGCATGCGAGGAAAATCCCTGAATAAATTTCCTGTAGCAGCCTGCCAAGCCTAGGCAACTGCGGATCTCTTACGCGTTCTTCGGCTCAACCCATTCATTACTGCTGCCACTATAGCAAGATCAACCTCAATACCACTACTAGACATTATATGACCCAAAAATGCTACTTTCTCCAACTAGAATTCACACTTACTGAATTTTTCAAACAACTTGTGACTCTGCAAGATCTGCAAAACTGTACCCAAATGCTGACAGTGCTCCTCATGGCTTTTCGAGTAAATAAGAATGCCTTCAATAAATATTATGACGAATTGATTTAGGTAGGGCTGAAATACTCGATTCATGAGGTCCATAAAAATTGCTCGAGCATTAGTCAGTCCAAACGGCATCACCAAGAACTCGTATTGCCCATATCAGGTTCTGAAGGCTGTCTTATGAATATCTGCATCCTTCACCTTCTGTTGATGATACGCAGATCGTAGATCTATCTTAGAGAACACTGTAGCTCCCTGCAACTGATCGAATAGGTCCTCGATCCTTGGTAATGGGTATTTGTTCTTGATCGTTATCTTGTTCAGTTCTCGATAATCGGTACACAACCTCATACTCCCATCCTTCTTCTTTACAAAGAGCACTGGTGTGCCCCATGGTGAGAAACTAGGGCGGATGAATTCTTTGTCTGAGAGCTCCTGAATTTGATGCTTTAGCTCTAACATCTCAGTTGGAGCTAAACGGTACGGTGCCTTAGAGATTGGCACAGTTCCTGGCACAAGGTCAATACAAACTCCACCTCTCTCTCTGGTGGAAGGCCTGTGACGTCATCATGAAAAATGTCGGGAAAATTTTTGACTACTGGTACATCAGATATTGACGGAGTGGGTGCGTCATGTGCGTAAATAATACTGGCCAAGAAAGCCTGACACCCCTTGTGAATAAGTCTCCGTGCCTGCATGCAAGAGATCATGCGAGGAAAACTTCTCCATCTGTTCGGCTCAAAGAGAAACTGATCCATGCCCAATGGTCTTACCAACACTGATCTTTTTTGAAAGTCAATAAGAACTCTATTCTTCCTTAGCCAGTCAATTCCCAAGATAATGTCAAACTCTGGCAACGACAACACAATCAGATCGACATACACTAGGTGACCTTGCAGTTCGAGATCGATGTCTCTAACCACGCTAGTAGCCGATAACTCTTCCCCTGATGGGACTGTCACTGAATAGTTCACGTCGAGTCCAATGGACTTGACGTCCAAATGGTTACCAAACGTTTCCGAGATAAAAGAGTGAGTGGCCTCGAAATCTATCAAGGCCTTCGTGGCTCCTCTCTTTATGGAAATATTTTTTGAGAGACGTTAGCACAACACACCAAATTTATATCCTAAAATACTAATATTACCCTCAAGCATAATAGAAAATCTCTACACAAGTCACTAAAAATACTAACTGGCACACTAATAATCCCAACTCAAATTCGGAACATGCATAGCAAAAATACGGTACTGAATTATATAGGTTACCCGTCAAAAGAGTCGTATCTGGGTTCGCCTCCTCAGCCTTCATGGCGAACACTCTCCCCCTGGGTAGGCTGCCTCCACTGCGGGCAATCCTTCAGCATATGGTCACTGTCTCTGCACTTGAAGCATTTGCCAGAACCCCATAAACACTGGCCCATGTGTTGACAGTTGAACTTTGGACACACTGGGTACTCTGGCCTCCGAGGAGCATTCTGTTGTGGAATAGGACCCTTACCTCTCGGGGGTCCATGAAACGGCCTATTCCCTTGCTGTCCCTGGAAAGGCCTCTTAAACTGAGGTTGCTGCTGTTGCTGAGGTGTTTGATAAGGCCTCTTTCCCTGCCTATCGTTTTCAATGTCCTTCTTGTCATGCTCCGCCACCAGGGCTCTCAACACGTCAATGGCATAGGTGGTAGGACCACCAACTCTCACATCACGGTGCAAGAATGGCCGTAACCAATCAATGAAGTGCCTCAGCTTCTCTCGGGCGTCATTTGCAATTAGGGACACAAAGTGACACCCCCTGTCAAATTTCCTGAAAAACTCTACGATGCTGCTGTCTCCCTGTCGCAAAGTCATAAACTCCCTAGTTAGGCGGGATCGTACTTCTTCAGTGAAGTACTTGGAGTAGAAGACCTCCTTGAAACTATCTCAAGTCAGTGTTTGCAAATTAAACAACACAGATGCGCTCTCCCACCACAGTCCGGCGTCTCCTGTTAGCAAGAAAGTGACACATCTAATTCTGTCTGCATCTTGCAGCCCCATGAAAGAGAAAATCACCTCGATGGACTTAATCCATCCCTCAACTACCATCGGGTAAGTAGTCCTCGAGAACTCTTTTAAGTCCATCCTCCTGAACCACTCATAAACAGCCTCTGGTCTGGGCCTCGCACCTGTATCTACGGTAGCGTTGTTCCCCGCAAACTGTGCGAAAAATTGAGTCATCCCTGCAAACATCTGAACTTGCATATCTGGCGGTGGATGAGGAGAAGTGCCCCTCTCCTCCTCCCGAGCCTCTATGTTCTCTTCACCTACTCCACGTACAATCATACGTCTAGGAGGCATACAGTTCCAAAATTTACCCAACACGTAAACCTACATGCATGAACATAATATCTATATCATAAGATGGATGCAATTTGAAGTTTAACATGCAAATGCTGAAATCATGACTTGATGCTTAATACCTGACAAAATTTCAAACTTTGAAACTTAAAGACTTTAGGTGTGACTTCCTGAGCCTTTCGCAACTGGCAGTAGGCATAACCATTTACAAGAACACCGCTATGATACCAATTGTAACGTACCGTACTTTAAAAATAATTGAAATTTGCGGAAAAATAAAAATTTTCTTAAATAAATAAAAATCTTCCAAATTGCGATAAAAATAAATTGCTCATCCAAAAATAATTGAAATAAAAACAATTACCAACAAAGTTTGCAAAAAATATTCGTTTAAACAACGTAAAATAGTCTCATAAAATCATAGTATTTGAAACATGCATAAAGTTCTTAAAAACGTAGGCGGTCCTCGGGTTTAGCCTCCGCACAGTCCGAGCCGGCTCGTTGGTCCCCACCCCTCGTCTCCTCGTACTCGTCCTCACCTGCAACATTCAAGTCTAGTGAGTCTAAAGACTCAACATGTATAAAGTGAGAATAACAAATAATACATAATAGAACCACATGCATTTTAAAGTAGGACGTACATACTTGAACATGAACGTACTTACATAAACGTAGACGTGCCATCATATCGTAAAACTTAACATAAACATACTTGCATCGTACATACTTGGACATACATAAACATAATCATTTTGCGTAGAGATATGTTTCAAAACAAGTGACCCATACATAAATGCGCCTGATCAGACTAAACCACAGTACTGGTGTAACGTCCCGAAAATTTAAAGGTCCACGCGAACCACATGCATATGATTTATTAAATTCCCTTGTATTTTAATTAATTGTTTTAATTGCATTAAATTAATTATGTTGTGCATATTTGCATGTTTAAAAAATATTTTTCTACATGGTTGCATTAAATTTTATTTTTAAAAGGTTATTCGAGTTGCGATCGAGGAACGGAGACCGATGGCTGAAAAATAGAAAATGTTTTTATTAAATAATTGTTTTTAATTATTTAAAATATGGGTGTTGGTTTTCTTATTTTTAAAATAAGGGGTTTTTAGGTGATTTTATACGCCGGGACATAAATTTTATCGGTGTTGGTTTTTCAACAAAAATACGAACGTTTTGACAACCCGGCTAATAAATTCACAAATTTATTTAATCAAAGCTATGATAATATTTTATTTAGATCCTAAATAAGCACTAATGGGCCTAAACTTGGCTTAATAGGCCTAAACATGAGTTAATAACCTTATTTACTATATAATATACAAATCTCCACCCAAAACCCTACACTTTTGCACCAAAGGAAATCGGCCACACCTTTTCAAAAATCTGAAAATTCTCTCCTCACCACCCTACACACACACGGCACACAAACATATCATCCAAAGAGGATTTTCGTAGGTTTGAAGAGAATACAAGCCAAAGTTGTGTTCCGTTCTTCGTCGTCAACGGTTTTTCGTGCGTATATAACGCAAAAGCACGCCATACATCTCCTTTTCTCATCCATCATATCATATTATTGATTGAATTATTGTGTGCATGAAGAACATGAAATATTTTTCAGAATTTTCGGTATATGGCATGTATAAATGAGAAAACATGATTTTTGAATACAATAACTTGTATATTATTTGGTTAAGGGGCTGCCATGACATAAGGAAGGATCAAGAGTGGTTTACACCTGTTTTAGAGTCACGCAAACACACCCTAAAAACCACAAAAATCGGCAGAAACAAGAACAAGCAACCGCGAGTTGCTGTCAAGGGGGAGGGCTCGGGTTTCATGCACAAGGGGGAGGGCTGGCCTTGGTTTGGGTTCAGGGCTTGGTTAGGGGCTGATAAGTGTCAAGGGCAGAGTCCTAGCCAGGCTAGGACTCGAGCTAGGGGCGGGGGAAGGAGTCCTAGCCATGCTAGGACTCTACCCGTGAGATACAAGCACAGCGCGCAGGGTTGCGGCGCTCGTGCAGGGAAGGAGGCTCGGTCTGTGGTTCAAGGGCCGGGTCCAGGCATTGCACTAGAGTCCTAGGAAGGTGGGTGAGTGACTGGGCTCACGGGTAGGAGCCTGGACGCACAAGAAGAGTCCTAGCTATAAGGGGAGTCCTCGGCCAGAAAAGGAGTGAATTGGGGTGCTTCGTTTTTGGCTTTGGGTGAGGTTTGCGTGGGTTTCCTAGGTCCAGTAGGGTACTCCAGCATGTTGGGCAGGTTTTGGTTTGTTATGGTCCGAGGGTAACTCGATAAAATTAAGAGATGGCTCGGGGTCGAATTTTAGGTGTCAAATAGGGTTTTAAAATAAAGAAAAATTTGGAAAACGGCTCACGGGGGTCGAGTCATGATCCATAGGGTCTAAAATAATATAAAAAGACTAAATTTAGAATTTAGGAATTTTATATTAAAGTTTGGTATTTTTCGGGGTTAAAACACCGTTAAAACAACTAATTAAAGATAAATGAAAAAGTCTAAGTTTTAAGCCAAATAAAATTATGGAAAAATTCGTGTAAGCTTAAATAATTATTTGGGACATGTTAGAGTCATGAAATCAAGAAAAAAGTTGAAAACGTAAAAGGTCGAGTCCAGGGCTAAAACGGTCTTTTTACACCGGGAAATTGGTAAAGGTCATGGCAGTGCCCTAAATATTGTTTTTATTTTAATATGATTATTTTTAAATATTTATGAAATGTTCATGATTAAATTATGATTTTTAAATGTCTATTTGATATTTATGATTGAGGGAAGACATTTAAAATACAGGTTGCATGCTTGGTTTCAAAAATGAAAAATGTTATGTTATTCACGATTTTTATAAAGTGATGTGAATGAAAAATGTTGAAGGAAGTGAAGTGATTGTGACTAATTCGTTTATAATGGCGACGTCGTGAGGGTTATGGTCCCAGTGGGAGCTCGACGATCGTGTTTCTATTATTACGAATATGAGGTTATGAGGTTTGAGGTAAGAATGGGAATATCGTGAGGGGAAAAGGCCCCAGGGGGAGCCCCGACGAGCGTATTTCTATTCGATCATGATAGGCCAGGGGCCAGTTGACCGATGAGAGTGTTGCTGGTGTCCCCCGCCGCCCAGTACTGAGGTTTCACATAGATGGATCCATCGTCATGTCATGTCATGTTGAGGAAAGTCACAATTAACGATATGAATTCAACAAAGGAAAAAAAAAGGAAATGTTCATGATCATGTTAAAGGTTTTATGTCATGTCATGTTGAGGAAAAAGGAAAAAGTTAAGGTTTATGATTGCATGTCATGAAAAAGTATTTTATGAAAATGTTTATGTTTAAAGTTTTATGCATCATGAAAATGTTTACGAAAATATTTTTGTTTATGCATCTTCATGAAAAAGATATTTTAAGTACAAGTATTTTTCACCGTTATATGTTGACTGTATTACGTATTACTCGTTATAAAGATTATGGTGTGTTGAGTCTTTAGACTCACTAGGTGTGATGGATGCAGGTGGTATTGAGGGAGGACTTGATGAGTGATTTGACGGGACTGAAGGCGCACACAACCCGAGGACCAGCGCTACATTTTCCGCATTATGCTTTATGATTTTATTTAAAGATTTTAAGACTATTTACTTAAGCTTTTGAGAGATTTTGAGAGGTTTAGTATGGGCTTTACTTTTCAAATTATGGTTTTTTAGGTTTGGTAAAACAGTAGACGATTTTACTTTACGACTATTTCACTCGAATTTTTAAATACTAGTTGATTGAGGTTTTATGTTAAAAAGGGCAAAATATTTTATAAAAATATTTTCATGTATTAAGTGAGTTGGCCGAAATATTTAAAAAAAAATTTCTAGTACTTTTAAAGCAATAAAAAGGACAGGACGTTTCAACTGGCTGGTAGGGATGTCCACTACCATATACATAAGATCCCCGGTAATACTTTACCGGGTGGATTGGTCTCTGGTCATACTTTACCGCTTTCCAATCCTGATCAAACCCGGTCATACTTTACTGGGGTTAAGAGGTCATCGGCCACGTTCACCGACTTCCAAATCCATTCATAATTGGTCACAAGACATTTAGCATAACTCAAAAACATAAAAAAAATTTCTTTGCACGTAGAACGTACCTAAAAATGTCGAGGGCTTCGCTGGAACGCTCTAGAAATGCTTCCCTAACAAAAGCAGCAAAGATTCAGGAGATCCAAACGAAGCCTGCAACTAAAACTTGAGAAAACGTGAAAAACATGCACAAATTTTCATAGCTTGAGCGGGTTTACGATATAAATCATATCTCTCTAATTTTTATCTGATAATTACGAATTTACTGTCGAATCGAAGATAACTTAGAGTACTACAAATCATATGTTGAAAACATTTTCAGAAAACCAATCTATAAGTCTCAGAATTCGAAATACCAGAGGGTGACGGATTTTGTGACACAAAAATTTCACAGCTTGAGCGATGTCAGGAAAAAAATCTTATCTCCCTCATTTCATATAAGAAAATACGAATTTATTGTCAAATTGAAGATAACACGACATGCTACAATTCATATGTTGAAATAATTTCCAGAAAATCGACCAAAAAGTCGCAGCACTCGAATTTACAGCAAAAAACTATTTTGCATTCTAAAAAAAAACCTTTCCTTGAGTAGTCACTCGAAAAAGGCCATATCTCACTCGTTTCTTGCCCAAAAATTGCGAATTTACTGTCAAATCGAAGGTATGAAATATAAATAAGTTTTATATGTTGAAGGTTTTTACATAAAATCGACCGAAAATTCAAAGTATTCGAAAAGACAGCAGACTCGGTTTTTGAGACCCAAAATTTTGATTCAAAATCATTTCAAATATTTTTGCTCAAACGTTTGCATAACCTACACATGTTTTTCATACAATATACTTCAAAATAATTACTATTACAAGATCGATGCAAAAATGAAAGAATATGCATGCATTTGGTCTTTAAAACTCACGATACGACAAATAACGAAGCGACGCGGTGCGGGAAGCGATCTGGGCGACTTGAGTCACGATTTTTATACTAAAATCAACGTGTGGTTGCTAAAATTTTAAAGGAGAAAGGTGGAGATGGGGCTGCTGAAGAACGAGCCTACGAACGAGCCTACGAACCATTCAAATTCTCTCCAAAAAAAATGAAAGGGTGGAAGAGATGTATGTGTGTGCAAAGGCCAAGTGTGTGTGTGTATATGTGCATGCTTTGTTTGTGAGTGTAACGTGTGTGCGTGTTAATGGGTTGGTGGGTTAGTGGGGTAATAAGGGTTTAATTAATAATTAACTTGCTAATTAAAAATATTAACCCACTATTAACTTTACAAAAAAACTCATAATTTAGAATAAAATACTTAAGTGATAACTTTAAAACTTTAAAATCTTAAAAATCACCTAATAATTAAATTAGGCTTTAAAATACTTAAAACTACTTAAATCCTTTAAAATACTAATTTTATTGACTTGAAATAAAATACCACATTTTTCGTAAATTGTCTAAATCGTCGTCAATCTTTCTTCCGATCCCGTATCGAAATTCTCCTGAAACATGAAACTCGAGAAAATATTTTAACGTGCATCAATAAACATAAATAATTTAAAATAATGCAAATCGTAAGTCATGCACCGTTAAAAATCTTTTTAAACTTAAATAAATAATTTAACAATTTAAATAATTGCATGAGTTTTACGTGCACTGATTTTGAGCTCTACAATTCCTCCCCCACTTAAATAAATTTCTTCCTCGAAATTAAATCTTATCAAAAAACTCTGGGTAGCGGCTTCTTATGTCTGCTTTGGCCTCTCAAGTGTCCTCCTCCAATGATTGATTCAGCCATAGACTTTGACCAACTTGGTTACCTTGTTCAGAAGCCTCCGTTTTTGTCTGTCTAGAATTTGAACATGTATTTCCTCATACGACAAATCTGGAACCAACTGCAACGGCTCAATACTCAAGACATGCCAAGGATTTCCTATATACTTACTCAGCATCGAGACGTGGAATACGTTGTGTACTCTAGCCAGATTCGGAGGTAGGGCTACACGATAAGCAAGTGTCCCAACTCTGTCAAGAATTTCAAATGGTCACATAAATATCGGACTCAGCTTGCCTCTCTTTCCAAACCTCATAACACCTTTCATAGGTGATATCCTCACAAATACGTGATCTCCCACGGCAAACTCAAGATTCCATCTTCTCTTATCAGCATAACTCTTTTGGCGACTCTAGGCGGTCTTCATCCTGTTCCGGATCTTGACCACCACGTCTGCGGTCTGCTGAACAATCTCTGGGCCAAGTTCTGATCCCTCACCGACTTCATCCCAATGAATCGACGATCTGCACTTCCTTCCATACAATGCTTCGTAGGTAGCCATACCTATCGATGATTGGAAACTGTTGTTATAGGTAAATTCCACTAGAGGTAGCTTCAATTACTAATTCCCATGGAAATCGATCACACAGGCTCAAAATAAATCTTCCAATATCTGAATCACTCGTTCAGACTGGCCATCTGTCTGCTGATGGAATGTTGTACTAAATAGAAACTTCATTCCCATGGCTGCACGTAAGCTCTTCCAAAAGGACGATGTGAACCTCGGTCCCTGTCGGACACAATAGAAACTGGGATCCCGTGCAATCGAACTATCTCGCTGATATAGAGCTCTGCATATTGTGTCATGGAGAAAGTCGCATTTAATTGCAGGAAGTGTGCCGACTTAGTAAGTCGATCCACTATCACCCAAATGATATTGGATCCTCTGACTGACCTCGGCAAACCAACCACGAAATCCATGGCTTAAGCATACCTGCTGGTCTCTGATGATCTGCTTTCACTTGCTGACAAGTGAGACATTCAGATACAAATCGACGGATGTCTCGCTTCTTACCTGGCCATCAATACAGAATCTGCAAATCCTTATACATCTTGGTACCCCCTGGATGAACAGAATACGAAGATGCATGTGCTTCTGTCAAAATATCCTCTTTGATCGAATCAACACTGGGCACCCACATCCTCCCTCTGTATTTCACAATACCATGAGACACTGAATAGAGTAAAATACCCTTGGCCACATCCTTCAGTCTCCATTTCTGTAACTATTCAGTCTCCATTTCTGTAACTATTCATCTGAAGGTTGACCTGTACGGATTCGGTCTATCAAAGAAGATTGCATTGTCAGGTTAGACAACTTGGGTGCTCTGCCCTTAGGATAAACTTCTAGGCCAAACCTCTGAATCTCCGACTGAAGAGATTTTTGAGCCCACAACTGTGCCACGACTGCTACTTTCATGCTCAATGCATCTGCCACAACATTAGCTTTCCCTGGATGGTAGCTAATTTTACAATCATAGTCTTTTATAAATTCCAACCACCGTCTTTGTCTCATGTTCTGCTCTTTCTGTGTGAAAAAAATACTTGAGACTCTTGCGCTCCGTAAATATTTGGCATTTCTCGTCGTACAAGTAATGTCTCCAAATCTTCAACTCCAAGACAACGGCAGCTAACTCGGGATCGTGACTCGGATAATTCTTCTCATGCACTTTCAACTGTCTGGAGGCATAAGCTATAACCCAACCATGCTGCATCAACACTGCGCCTAAACCAAGCTTAGAACCATCGATGTATAGCACAAAATTGCCTTGCCCTGATGGTGTGGCTAAAACTAGCGTTGTGATAAGAGATTGCTTCAAAGTATCGAAGCTCTTCTGGCAATCATCACTCCATACAAATTTAGCATTTTTCTTAGTCAATGAAGTGAGTGGCACTACAATCGAGGAAAATCCCTGAATAAATTTCCTATATCAGCCTGCCAAGCCTAGGAAACTGTGGATCTCTTACGCATTCTTAGGCGCAACCCATTCATTACTGCTGCCACCGTAGCAGGATCCACCTCAATACAACTAATAGATATTATATGATCGAAAAATGCTACTTTCTCCAACCAGAATTCACACTTACTGAATTTTTAAACAACTTGTGACTCTGCAAGACCTGCAAAATTGTACTCAAATGCTGACTGTGCTCCTCATGGCTTTTCGAGTAAATGAGAATGCCGTCAATAAATACTATGACGAATTGATCTAGGTAGGGCAGAAATACTCGATTCATGAGGTCCATAAAAATTGCTGGAGCATTCGTTTGTCCAAACGGCATCAACAATAACTCGTATTTCCCATATCTGGTTCTGAAGACTGTCTTATGAAGATCTGCATCCTTTACCTTCAGTTGATGATACCCAGATCGTAGATCTATCTTAGAGAACACTGTAGCTCCCTGCAACTGATCGAATAGGTCCTCGATCCTTGGTAATGGGTATTTGTTCTTGATCGTTATCTTGTTCAGTTCTCGGTAATCGGTACACAACCTCATACTCCCATCCTTCTTCTTTACAAAGAGCACCGGTGCGCCCCATGGTGAGAAACTAGGGCGGATGAATTCTTTGTCTAAGAGCTCCTGAATTTGCTGCGTGAGCTCTAACATCTCAGTTGGAGTTAAACGGTACGGTGCCTTAGAGATTGGCACAGTGCCTGGCACAAGGTCAATACATACTCCACCTCTCTCTCTGGTGGAAGGCCTGTGACGTCATCATGAAAAACGTAAGAAAATTTTTGACTACTAGTACATCAGATATTGACAGAGTGGGTGCGTCAGCAGCGTAAATAATACTGGCGAAGAAAGCCTGACACCCCTTGTGAATAAGTCTCCGTGCCTGCATGCAATAGATCATGCGAGGAAAACTTCTCCATCTGTTCGGCTTGAAGAGAAACTGCTCCATGCCCAATGGTTTTACAGCCACTAATCTTTTTTGAAAGCCAATAAGAACTCTGTTCTTCATTAGCCGGCCCATTGCCAAGATAATGTCAAACTCTGGCAACGGCAACACAATCAGATCGGCATACACTAGGTGACCTTGCGGTTCGAGATCGATCTCTCTGGCCACGCTAGTAGCTGATAACTCTTCCCCTGATTGGACTGTCACTGAATAGTTCACGTCGAGTCCAATGGACTTGACGTCCAAATGGTTACCGAACATCTTCGAGATAAAAGAGTGAGTGGCCCCGAGAAATCTATCAAGGCCTTCGTGGCTACTTTCTTCAAGGAAATATTTCCTTAGAGACGTTAGCACAACAAACAAAACTTATATCCTAAAATACTAATATTACCCTCAAGCATAATCGAAAATCTCTACACAAGTCACTAAAAATACTAACTAGCACACTAATAATCCCAACTCAAATTCAAAACATGCATAGCAAGAATAATACGGTGCTGAATTATATAGTTTACCCGTCAGTAGAGTCGTATCTGGGTTCGCCTCCGCAGCCTGCATGGCGAACACTCTCCCCTGGGTAGGCTGCCTCCACTGCGGGCAGTCCTTCAGCATATGATCACTATCTCTGCACTTGAAGCATTTTCCAGAACCCCATAAACACTGGCCCATGTATTGACGGTTGCACTTCGGACACACTGGGTACTTTGGCCTCTGAGGAGCATTCTGTTGTGGAATAGGACCCTTACCTCTCGGGGGTCCCCGAAACGGCCTATTCCCTAGATGTCCCTGGAAAGGCCTCTTAAACTGAGGTTGCTGCTGTTGCTGAGGTGCTTGATAGGGCCTCTTGCCCTGCCTGTCGTTCTCAATGTCCCTCTGGTCCTGCTCCGTCACCAGGGCTCTCGACACGGCAATGGCATAGGTGGTAGGACCAGCAACTCTCACACCACGGTGCAAGATCGGCCGTAACCCATCAATGAAGTGCCTCAGCTTCTCTCGGGCGTCATTTTCAATTAAGGGCACAAAGTGAGACCCCCTCCCAAACTTCCTGACAAACTCTTTGACGCTGCTGTATCCTTGTCGGAAAGTCATAAACTCCCTAGTCAGGTAGGAGCGTACTTCTTTAGTGAAGTACTTGGTGTAGAAGACCTCCTTGAAACCATCTCAAGTCAGTATTTGCAAATTCACCGACACAGATGCGCTCTCCCACCACAGTCTGGCGTCTCCTGTCAGCAGAAAAGTGGCACATCTAACTCTGTCTGCATCCTGCAGCTCCATGAAAGCGAAAATCACCTCGATGTACTTAATCCATCTCTCAGCTACCATCGGGTCAGTAGTCCCCGAGAACTCTTTTGGGTCCATCCTCCTGAACCGCTCATAAACAGAATTTGGTCTGGGCCTCGCACCTGTATCTACGGCAGCATTGTTCCCCGCAAACTGTGCGAAGAATTGTGTCATCCCTGCAAACATCTGAGCTTGCATATCTGGCGGTGGACGAGGAGGAGTGCCCCTCTCCTCCTCTCGAGCCTCTATGTTCTCTTCACCTACTCCACGTGCAATCATACGTCTAGGAGGCATACTGTTCCAAAATTTACCCAACACGTAAACCAACATGCAAGAACATAATATCTATATCATAAGATGCACATAATTTGAACTTTAACATGCACATGCTGAAATCATGACTTGATGCTTAATACCAGATAAAATTTCAAACTTTAAAACATACAGACTTGAGGTGTGACTTCCTGAGCTTTTCGCAACTGACAGTAGGCCTAACCCTTTACAAGAACACCGCTCTGATACCAATTGTAACGTACCGTACTTTTAAAATAATTAAAATTTGTGGAAAAAAAAAATTTCTTAAATAAACAAAAATCTTCTAAATTTCGATAAAAATAAACTGCTCATTTAAAAATAATTGAAATAAAAACAATTACTAACAAAGTTGGCAAAATATATTAGTTTTAACAACGTAAAATAGTCTCATAAAATCAGAGTATTTGAAACATGCATAAAGTTCTTAAAAACGTAGGCGGTCCTCGGGTTTAGCCTCCGCGCAGTTCGAGCCGGCTCATTGGTCCCCATCCCTCGTCTCCTCGTACTCGTCCTCACCTACATCAATCAAGTCTAGTGAATCTAAAGACTCAACATGTATAAAGTGAGAATAACAAGTAATACATAATAAAACCACATGCATTTTAAAGTAGAACGTACATACTTGAACATGAACGTACTTACATAAACGTAGACGTGCCATCATATCATAAAACTTTACATAAATATACTTGCATCGTACATACTTGGAAATACATAATCATAATCATTTTACGTAGAGATATGTTTCAAAGCAAGTGACCCATACATAAATGCGCCTGATCAGACTAAACCACAGTACTGTGCTGGCAGGGATGTCCACTACCACATACATAAGATCCCCGGTCATACTTTACCGGGTGGATTGGTCCCTGGTCATACTTTATCGTTTTTCAATCCTGATCAAACTCGATCATACTTTACTGGGGTTGAGAGGTCCTCGGCTACGTTCACCAACTTCCGAACCCGTTCATAATTGGTTACAAGACATTTAGCATAAATCAAAAACATAAAAGTATTTTCTTTGCACGTCGAACATACTTAAAAATGTCGAGGGCTTCGTTGGAATGCACTGGACGTCATGCCCTTACAAAAGCAGCAAATATTCAGGAGATCCCAACGAAGCCTGCAACCAAAACTTGAGAAAACGTGAATAACATGCACAAATTTTCACAGCTTGAGCGGATTTACGATAAAAATCATATCTCTCTTATTTCTTATCAAAAAATTATGAATTTACTGTCAAATCGAATATAACACAGAGTACTACAAATCATATGTTGAAAACATTTCCCGAAAACCAACCTATAAGTCTTTGAATTAGAAATAACAGAGGGTGACGGATTTCGTGACACAAAAATTTCACAGCTTGAGCGATGTCACAAAAAAAATCATATCTCCCTCATTTATTATCAGAAAAATACGAATTTACTGTTAAATCGAAGATAACACGACATAATTTTAAAGAATTTCCAGAAAATTGACCAAAAAGTCACAGCACTCGAATTTACAGCAAAAAACTATTCTGCATTCTAAAAAAAACTTTCCTTGAGCATTCACACGAAAAAGGCCATATCTCACTAGTTTCTTGTCCAAAAATTACGAATTTATTGTCAAATCGAAGGTATGAAATATGAATATGTTTTATATGTTGAAGGTTTTTCTATAAAATCGATCGAAAATTCACAGTATTTGAAAAGACAGCAGACTCGATTTTTGAGATCCAAAATTTTGATCCAAAATCATTTCAAACATTTTTGCTCAAACGTTTGCATAACCTACACATGTTTTTCATACAATACACATCAAAATAAATACTATGACAAGATCGATACGACGAATAACAAAGCTACGCAGTGCGGGGAGCGATCTGGGCGACTTGTGGCACGATTTTTCTATTAAAATCAACGTGTGGTTGCTGAAATTTTGAGGGAGAAAGATGGAGATGTGGCTGCTGAAGAAAATGCCTAAGAACCCTCAAAATTGTCTCCAAAAAGAAATGAAAGGGAGCAAGAGAAGTGTGTGTGTGCAAAGGCCAAGTGTGTGTGTATACGTGCATGTGTGTGTGAGTGTAACGTGTGTGCGTTAATGGGTTGGTCGGTTACTGGGGAATTAAGAGTTTAATTAATAATTAACTTGCTAATTAAGAATATTAACCCAATATTAACTTTACTAAAAGTCCCATAATTTAGAATAAAATACTCAAGTGATAACTTTGAAACTTTAAAATCTTAAAAATCACCTAATAATTAAATTAGGCTTTAAAATACTTAAAACTTCATAAATCGTTTAAAATACTAATTTTATTGGCTTGAAATAAAATACCATATTTTTTGTAAATTGTCTAAATCGCCGCCAGTCTCTTTTTCCGATCACGTATCGAATATTCGCCTGAAATATGAAACTCAAGAAAACATTTTAACGTGCATCAATAAAAATAAATAATTTAAAATAATGCAAATCGTAAGTCATTTACCGTTAAAAATCATTTTAATCTTAAATAAATAATTTAACAAGTTAAATAATTTCATGGGTTTTACGTGTACTAATTTTGTGCTCTACAATGAGAGTTGGTTGTGTAGTGACTAATACGATGACACAATGACATGATAGGCCAAGGCTCAGTGGACGGGTAATGTTGTCGTTGATGTTCCACCGAACCGCTTAACGATGGTATCAATGAATGTGGATTGAGTGAGACCAAGCAATCTTATTGATCTATCTCTATAGATCTGTATTCCCAGTACAAAAGATGCTTCACCCAAGTCCTGCATCGAGAACTTACTCGCTAACCATATTTTAGTTGATTGCAACATCCCTACATCATTCCTAATGAGTAGAATGTCATCAACATAATGCATCGGGAATGTCACAGCACTCCCACTGATCTTCTTATGCACACAGGGTTCCTCAGGATTCATAGTAAAATAAAATCTTTGATTGTACTATCGAATTTGAGGTTCCAACTCCTAGATTCTTGCTTTAGACCATAAATAGATATCTAAAGTTTTCATACCATATGCTCACTTCCGATAGATGTAAATCCTTCAGGTTGAGACATGTAAATCTCTTCCTTAATATCCCCATTAAAAAAGGCTGTCTTTACATCCATCTGCCATATATCATAGTCAAACCATGCAGCCTCAAAGTATTTTTAACATCCACTGTCTTTGAGTAAGGTTTCCTCAATGACACAATGACATGTAAGGTTTCCTCAAAGTCAACTCCTTGTCTTTGAGTATATCCTTTTGCAACCAATCGCGCCTTGAAGGTCAACAATTTCCCATCCGCCCTCTTGTAAATCCATTTACACCCTACACGAACAGTTCCCTCAGGTGGATCCACAAGATTCCACACTTGGTTCGAATGCATGAAATTCATCTCAGATTCCATTGCTTCAAGCCACTTGGATGAATCTGCATCAGATAACGCTTTCTTGAAGGTTATTGGATCACATCCATGGTTAGGCTCATCATGGACCTCTTCAAGAAGCAGACCATACCTCATAGGTGGTCTCCAGACTCTCTCGGATCTTCTAGGAGTTTGTATCTCCTCTCTTGGCTCTTTGGGTGTCGGTTCTTTAATTGTGGGTGTCTCTCAAACCTCTTCGAGTTCTATCATCTCACCTTTTCTATCTAATAGAAATTCCTTTTCAAAAAAGGTTGGATTCCTAGAAACAAACACGTTTGTCTCTTGAGGATGATTGAAATAATATCCAACTGAATTCCTTGGATATCCCAAAAAGTAACATAAAATGGATCGACTATCCAATTTATCTCCCACTGCCTGCTTCATATAAGCAGGGCATCCCCATATTCTAAGATAGAATATTTGGGAGGCTTACTCATCCATATCTCATATGGTGTCTTATCAACTGCCTTTGAATGGACATTGTTCAACAACAGTGCTGCTGTCTCAAGTGCATATCCCCAAAAGGATGGCGGCAACTCTGTGAACCTCATCATAGACCGAACTAAGTCCATCAAAGTCCGGTTACGATGCTCCGAAGCACCATTCAACTACGGTGTAGTAGGCGGAGTCCACTGCGAGAGAATTCCATTCTCCCTAAGATAGTCTTGGAACTCGTCACTCAAGTACTCACCACCTCGATCCGATCGAAGTGAAATGATGCTTCGTTCCAATTGATTCTCTACTTCACTTCTGAATTCTTTGAACCTTTCAAAGGCTTCATATTTGTATTTCATCAAATACACATACCCATACCTCGAAAAGTCATTGGTAAAGGTGATGAAGTAGGCATGTCCTTGCTTAGTGGTGATGCTAACCAGACCGCACACATTGGTACGGATCAAATCCAATAACCCTTTGGCTCGCTCCTCATTGCCCTTAAAGGGAATTTTGTTCATCTTTCCTTTCAGACAGGATTCACAAGTCATGAGAGAATTAATATCAGACATATCAAACATGCCAACTCCCACTAACTTGTTCATCCTTCTTAAGGAAATATGTCCTAATGGAGCATGCCATAATTGTGCCGAATTTAGAGTATCTTGTTTTCGCTTATTTGTTGTTGTTATTGCTTGGACATTGTTTAGTGTAATATCTTCCAATTTTAAGTTGTAGAGTTCGTTTTCAAGTTCTCCTGTACCAATCAAACATTCATTCTTGTAAATGTTGCAAACACATTTGCTAAATAAACAAGAATATCCATCTTTATCAAGCATAGAAATGGGAACAATGTTTTTCACCAACTCAGATACAAACAAAACATCTCTCAAAATTAACTTAATATCATTGTTCAACAATAAGTAAACATCTCCTACGGTGTTGGCAGCAACTCTTGCTCCATTGCCATCCTCAAGAAGGTCTCACCTTCCCTAAGTCTTCTAATTCTTCCCATCACCTGTAAATCATTACAGAGATGTGAGCCACAACGGGTATCTAATACCCAAGAAGTAGAGTTAATTGAAATGTTTATTTCAATGTAGAACATACCATTTCCAGAACCTTTATGGGCAAGATATTTTCTGCAGTTACGCCTCCAATGTCCAGGCTTCTTAAACTGATTATATACATCAACAGTCTTGTCAGCCTTAACTGGTATGGCTGCCACACCGGGACTCGGAGATTGCCTCTTCAAGGGCACGTTCTTCTTGGGACGTTGGAAAGAACGCTTTTTTCCCTTCCCATGTCGACCAATTTTCATACCAGATGAAGAACCCACCACATAAATAACCGACTTCTCTTTCTTGATGGTGGACTCAAACGTAACAAGCATATTCACCAACTCCTCAAGGGTAGGTTCTATTTTGTTCATGTTGAAATTCACCACAAGATGATCAAATGAGCTAGGTAAAGACAAGGGCAACACGTCGGTGGTCAACTCCGATGGAAAAAGAAGATCCATGCCAATGAGCTTGTCCACAAGCACAATCATCTTTAGGCCATGCTCATGGACCGAAGCCCCATCTCGCATGCATAAAGTGATTAGCTCCTTGACAGTAGCATGCCTAAGAGGCCGTGTTTTCTCACCAAAGAGCTCTTTGAGATGCATATGAATGTCAGCAGCATTTTTTGCATCCTCAAAACGCCTCTGCAGCTCATTATTCATAGAAGCATGCATATAACACTTAGCTCTCAAATCATGGTCACACCAATCCTTGTAAGTCTGCAATTCCTCAGGAGTGCAGCTAGTCGGAGCCTCAACCGAGGGTGACTCAGTCAGTGTATATGCTATCCTTTCTGAATTCAAGAAGAATTTTTAGGTTTCTTAGCCAATTGTGGTAATTAGGTCCAGTTAAAATGTGTTTGTCGAGTATAGCAGATAGCGGGTTGCGTATCGAAGACATAGTCAACTTTGTACTGAAAAGTAAGAACACATAAATGTTAATGACTATTTTAAAATATTTATTAGATATAAAGTATGGGCATTTACTTCATAAATTTTTCACTTTCAATGTTTTGACATCTTTCACTACCCTCTAGTGGAAACGAGAAACTCCTTTCCTCAGTAGGTACGTAAGGTCCAATTAGAAAATTATGACCCCGAATAATATCAGTCAATCATAATTTCTAAAAGCTAGTTTCCAATTGCATCTTCATGCAACCCTTTACGTAAACTTTTATCTCACGTTTGATTAGGACTAAATAATATGACGTCGTTCATCTTTACGTGTCAAGCCTTACCCATCGATGTTGAACCTTAATGGACGGTTACCATGAGTTCCCTCAATAATATTAGCCGAAATCATGAGAGTTGCACGTAGTTCACATCACCATGTCAATGGATGTCACAGCTTTCCGGTGTTCAGGGCTCCCCCAATAATATGAGCCGAGCCCCGAGCACGGGTAGCGTTCATCATGCACTCATTGTCGATGGAAGATATGGAAATTATAAACACCTTTATAATTCCTCTTTTCGGGCTTCATATTAATTTTTACTCTTATTCAAAATGAGGGTTTTTAATTTTGAAAAGGTCTCATCATTAATTTTTTTGGGGATCGATAAGGAGTTTAGGGGAGGGGGAGGGTGAATAAACTATTTCCTTTGTTGGATGATTTTGGAAAGGGTGTTAGAATTATGTTAGAGATTGTAGCTGATATTGTTCGAGTGTAAGTCCAGTAAATCACAATAATAAGTACGGAAACGATCCAATGAAGTACAATGAGAAATTCTAAAACAGTCGGAAGTTGAAGAGTGGTTGTTTCTGGAAGTTCGAAGATAAAATCTTTTACGTCTCCTCTTCTTCTGTTTCCAGAAGGTATCACTAAAAGACTTTGGATATTAAAGACCAACACTTGTACACACCCACTTCAGCAGAGCTTACCCTTATCTTACTGAAACTCTTAGTTACACAACTCAGTAAAACAAATACAATAAAGTTCTGGAAAAGACTCTTTTCCAGTTTACAAACTCTTCTCAATGATATAGTAAAGTTTTTAGCTTGAAGAGGTTTTTGAAACAGCAACAGCACAAAGTGATCTCAGAAGATCGGATATGGATAATAAAGCATGTGCTGCTTTTCTGTATGTTGAGCTAGAAGATAAGTAGTTTGATGAAAGCTCAAAACTCACGTTGGAATAATCGTTGTTTTGATAATGATAATAACGTTTTTTTCTATAAAGGATTGACTTCTATATATATATAAACTCTGAGTCCAACGTCTATAATCAAAAACAGATTCTAATGCTCATGAGTAGAGTCAGCTTTAATACCTAAAAAAGGTCCTGTGGAAAGCTTCAGAGTAATTAGTCTTGTTTCATACTAAAATTGGTAAGGAGCGTTAAATGTCTTTGTACAGCATTAATGGTGCAATTAATGCTAGTACCAGGTAAAGTAACGGTAACATTTAAGATTGTAACGATCAAATAAAAGACATTAAGTTACTTCTCCTTAAGCTAAGTTCAGCTTTTAAAGCTAAGTGCTGCTTCTGATTTTCTAAGCCGTTTAGATACTTGAAGAGTACTGATTTTGTTAATGTGATACGAGAGCTTCTGCTTTCATATTGTCTTCTGATTATAGCTATCGCGACCTACTAGTTTTGACTCTCATCACCGCAATTAAATTAAGTCTAACAATTTCCCCCTTTGTGGTGATTCCAAAACTTAGAAGTTAGAAAAAACAAAATGTAAAAATAAGCAGATAGCAATTGATAGAAAAATAATCAATGAGAAAATAAGCAGTAAAACAAAGTGAAAAAGAGTTTAATGAATTTAATCATCAGTGCCGATGTCTCTGAACATCGTTTCCTCGTCTTGAGGATCTTGATTCCTGTAGGAAGATTCTGCATGATGACCTCCAGATCTGCCTTCTTCTAACCTGGCTTCTGCTTACCCCTTTTTGGCATCATTGGCTAGAACGCGAGTGAGTAATTCATCCACTCGGCCAGTAAGAGTAAGAATGCAATTATTTATCTCCAAAAATGGTGTTTGATTCGAAACTCGTTCATTTAGATGACGAATAGATAGAGATTGAGACTCAATCTTGGCATCAATAGTTACAAGTTTCGAGTCCAAGGCTTCTACTTTGGTGGGGACTGATTGAATAGCCGAATCATGATCAGAGACAGTTTTAATGATGTCAGATTGACCAACCAAGATGCTGGCGTGACTTGAGACAACATTTTGTCTGAAAAGGCTGGTTTCGACATGCAGTTTGGTCAGTGATTCTACCGTGCGAGTGACTTCTTTTGAGATGCGGTCACGGAAGAATTTATTGGCACTAACCTCACCAGTATGTTCAAAAGACAACTCTTTAACAATCTCTGACAGATTATCAAGATTTCTCCTCAGATTATCTATCTCGAATTCAAGATCAAACGTTGCTTCTGCTGGGGACGATGTCTTTTTGAGCATACGCTGTCTGATCTCTGCGAGACGATCGTTGTGATCAGGAGAATCAGCAGGAGGGATAATTAAAGCAGTAGAAGGGGCATCTTCTGGTTGAGCAGTAGAAAGAGAAGTAGCCTGTTCTACAGAGGTTCTTCCAATATCAATAGTTAGTTCTTGAGCTGCACTCTCATCTAGTTGGGCAGCTTCAGTGGTTTCCAGTTGCTCAGCGGCTGGAATGGACTCAAATGGGATATTCAAAATATCTTCCATTTCTGCTTGATGTTCAGCAGAGAATACCTCCAGATTTGGCAGTGATTGAGATGGAGCAATATCTGGTTCTATCATTGGTTGGTCTACTGGTTGAGCTTTTGGTTGAACCACATCATCAGCCTGAACTGTTTCTGTTGCAGTAGAGGCAGAAAGAAAAATATATTAAATGACTTCATCAACTGAAGCCAATTAACAGACAGAAATCAAAGAGGAGGATTGAGTAGGCATCGTCAGGGATGCAGGAGTACTGGAGACCTTAGCTTCTGATGGAGCTGTGGTCCTTTCCTCAGCTTGCTTATTCTGAAGAAAGTTTGGAATGAAGCCTACTTAGTACTGTACAAGCTCTCCAAAGGCGTGTTCTTGAGCAAGAAGTTGCTCATTTATCAATCGTAGTCGGTTAGTCAAAAGAAGAATCACATTCTGATCCTGAGCAACAGTGGGAATCATAGAGTCAAAATTAGATTGAAGAGTCTTTAAAAGAGATTCCAGCTTCTGGCATTTCAGCTGCTCGAGAATGTAGCTTATTTTGTTCATTGCCGCAATCACATTTTCTGTCTTGGCAGATTCAAAGACCTTCTTTTCATTTTTCACCATTTTCGCATAAACACCTGGTGTTTTCAAATAAGTGATTGGGTGGAGAATTCTGATTTTCAGCCAATAATCAAAGAAAGTCATGTCTTTACTGGCAGATTTTTCAATCTCCTCCAAGTGAAGATCAATAGCAGTGAGAACAGATGACTTGGCGCCAAGAGATTGTGGTTCTGCAGCAAGTTTACCCTTGCCTTTATCTGAAGAGGCAGGCAGGAAGGGTTTAAAGGCAGAAGACCCTATAGTAGATTCTCTAATAAAGAGTCCAGACGTGGGTCTAAAAGTCGGAACAGAAGTAGAGGTGGTTGCAGTAGAGATGGCTGCTGGTTTGGAGACGGGGAGAGATTCTAGTTTGGAAGAGGTGGCTTCTGGAAACACTTGTCTTAAAGGGACAGTGTTTAAATCAGAAACAACTGCTGTTTTCTTGAGGCGGAGAGTTGTGCGGGCTTTCTTCTTGCTTGTGGTGGCTGGGAGTGAGGCTTTGATTGGAGCAGCAGATTCCTCAGATACTATTTTATCTGAATCAGAAGAAACAACCACTCTTTCCCTCTTAATTTTCTTTTGAGGTCCTTGAGCCTTAGTCTGAGTGTCGCCAATCTCCTTCTTCAAGGCAACAAATTCAGCCACAGTTGCCTTAGGCCTTAGAGCAAGTACATTATCAGCATCGGCCGTAGTAACAGATGAACCATCATGTTCAGAAGTAAGAGGAAAACCGACATCCTTCAACATCATGCTGATCTGAACAGCAAAACTAGTACCCTTCCTCACAATCATGTCCTTCATGATTCTGAACAAAAAATGACTCCAGTCCACTTTAATATTAGAAGTGATAGCTACCATTACTTGAACCTTTTCTTTGGTCAGCTTATCAAACGTACCAGCTTTGACCAGATGTGCCTTTGCCACGATATTGGCAAGCACTAGATATTCCATCTTCAAAAGCTTCTTGAAGCAAGAGGGCGAGAGTTCCTCTCCAGAAGGTGAGAAGGAGGTAAGGGCAGTGGACATCTCCTCCTTAGAAATATTAGAAAAATCAGAGATACCTGAGAATGGGAGAAAGAAAGTCGATCCCAATAGTGCAGCATCGATGGAGATGGATGCACCTCCCTGGGAGTAAATGATTTTCCCATCATCGACAGTTGCTTTCGCATAGAAGTCCAGAAGTGCGGTCTTGTATATGATAGAAGGTGTTTCCAGGAATCTTCTAAGACCAGATTTTTCAATGGCCTTGAACATCTTGACAAAATTACATCCTTGATTTTCAGAACTGATGCGAAGTTAACTTGGTAAGAATTAAGTGTATAAGCTTAAGCCATTTCTGCAAATAAAATGAATTCAAAGTAGATTCTGTAGTAATGATGAATGCTAGAGAAAGCAGTAACTAGTATGCAATAGTCTGAGATCGTAAAAGATGAAATGAGAGGGAAGAGGTGGTTAATATTCAAAAATGTACATCCGTCAGTGAAAACATAAGGACACGTGTCAGTATGTTTGCGGTTGAGTTTTTCAAAAGTTAAAAGTTGAGTGTCGGATACGCCAAAATTAAAAAAATAAAAGAGGCGGGCTGTCCAAGCGTTTATTAAGGAAAAAAATCAAAAGAGGATTAGTCGTCTTATGATAATATCTACTGAAAGTCATAAAGTTCTGAAATATATCTAGCACTTTTATAAAGACCAGTAGGCACATTGTTTTATCGAAAAGACAAATCTTCTTCTGCTTATGTCGTGGTCCGAAAATACCAGACACAATAAAATTATTCCCCCTGAGTAAATGCAAATAATAAATAAATATTAAAAGCGAAGATACGAGATCTGAAGGAAAGACATATGACTCTTGATATTCGTGCATGAAATGAATAGTCAAGTGGCTCTTTAGCCTCCCCGAGGCTTACTATAAATACTTGCACACACACAAACTAAATCATTTACACATTTATCAAATCAAAACAAATGGATGGTGCAAGCATTCTCTCGGAGTCTTCTCCAGAGACGGATTCAGCAGATGAGTTTCAGAGGCAACTTCCAGCTTCTCGTAAGATGATGTTTGAAGACATCCTTTTTCAATAGATGAAGACTTGGAAAAAATTCCTTGACCTGTAATCTGAATAATCAGTTAGATTATTTTAAATTATGTTAGAATAAGCTGTGGAATAATCCCTTTTACAAACCACGATCATGCAAAAAGAGGAGATTATTCCATAGTTTTAGAAGGACTAAGCTGCGGAATCATCCCTTCCACAAACCATGACCACACAAAGAAGGGGATGATTCCAGTATCTCCTAGTTAGATTCCTGTTGAGGGATTTCAATACTGCTGATATCAACAATTGTAATAACTTAGATAATGTAATGCATCTGGTTTTATGAATGAAATATTTCATTTTGTCATATCTCTTGTTTATCTACTGCCTTTACTTATTGCATAAGAGAAAACAGAAGATAGAAAACAATAATTAAGATAAATCAATTAAACCTAGAACATTACGAAAATAAGAGAACTTATTCTCAGGCAAAGGTTTAGTAAAGATATCTGCTGCTTGTTGATCAGTAAAAACATATTCCAGACGAATGTCCTTCTGCAGATGATCTCTAATAAAATGGTGTCTGATGTCAATGTGCTTCGTTTTAGAATGAAGTACTGGATTGTGCATAATTGTTATAGCACTGATATTGTCACAGAAAATAGGTGATTCAGAAGCTTGAACTCCATAGTCTTAAGTTGTTGTTGTATCCACAGTATTTGAGGGCAGCAGCTTCCAGCAGCAATGTATTCTGCTTCTGCAGTAGACATAGCTATGGAATTCCGCTTTTTACTGAACCAGGAGATCAACCTATCACCAAGAAATTGACAAAAACCACTTGTGCTTTTTTTAGAATACGTTTAGCAGCAATAGAATGTTATTGCTTAGGGTTAGATTGAAATCTTGCACAAATACAAACAACAAACATAATATCATGTCTACTGGTAGTAAGATATAAATATGAAACAATTAGATAATGATACTGAGTTACCTCTACTGAAATTCCATTTTCATCCTTATCAAGTTTAGTAGAAGAGCTCATTGGAGTGGAAGCAGCAGATCATGTTTCTATGCCAAACTTTTTCAGTAGTTCCTTAGTATAATTAGCCTGATTTATGGAGATTCTAGTCTCAAGTTACTTAATCTGCAGTCCTAGGAAGAATGTCAATTCTCCCATCATGCTCATTTTAAATTGTTCCTGCATTAATTTAGAAAACTTTGCACATAATTTGGGGTTAGTTGACCAAAGATAATGTCATCAACATAAATCAATACTAACAAAATGTGTTTATTCTTAACTAAAGCGAACAAAGTATTGTTTAATGTGCCGATAGTAAAGTCATGATTGACAAGAAATTGTGAGAGCGTTTCATACCAAGCTTGAGGTGCCTGTTTTAAACCATACAGTGCTTTACGTAATTTAAATACATGATGCGGTAAGAAATGATCAATAAAACCTAGAGGTTGTTCAACGTAGACCTCTTCTTGCAGTAGACCATTTAGGAAGGCACTTTTCACATCCATCTGATAAACTTTGAGGTTTTTGAAAGCAGCAAAGGCTAAGAATATTCTGATAGCTTCAAGCCTTGCTACTGGTGCATAGGTCTCATCATAGAATATTCCTACTTCTTGTCTGAATCTTGAGCCACCAGTCTTTCTTTATTTCTGACAACAGTACCTTCTTCATTTAGCTTGTTTCTAAAAACCCACCGGGTTCCAATAACAGCTTGATGAGATGGTCTAGGTACAAGAAACCAAACTTCATTTCTTTTAAATTGATTCAGCTCCTCTTGCATAGCTTCAATCCAACTGGGATCCAGAAGAGCTTCTTCAATCTTCTTTGGTTCATCCTGAGAGATAAAAGCAGCATGCATATATTCATTAATCATTTGCCTTCTGGTTCTTAATGGAGCTGTTGGATTACCAATGACCAAAGATGGAGGATGAGATTTTCTCCAAACAAAATGGTTTAAAGAAATTTCTCTCTGGTTTGATGGATTCGGATCATGCTCAGCTAAAGCAGTAGCAGGTTCTGGAATGTCAACTTCTGGTTCTGGTATATCCTGTGTCTGAACAACTGGTTCTACCAGAGGAATGTCTGGTTCTGGATTTTGAGCATCTTTGACACTTGGTTCTGCATCATCTTCACTATCCAGTTCCAGATGAATCATGTCTAATCTGTTACTTAGATTTGACACGTTAGAAATTTCAGGAGCACTGCTATCTTCATCAAAAACAACATGAATAGATTCTTCGACATCAAGAGTTCTATTACTGAAAATTCTGAATGCTTTTCTTACTGCTGAATATACAAGAAATAATCTAGCATCTGATTTTGAATCAAATGCAGACAAATGATTTTTACCATTATTGTGCACAAAGCATTTACAACCAAACACATGAAAATATGATACATTAGGCTTACTCCCTTTCCATATCTCATATGAGGTCTGATTATGTCTCTTGTTGATCATGGTTCTATTTTGTGTGAAACACGCTGTATTGATTGCTTCTGCCCAGAAGCGCCGAGAGATGTCTGCATCTTCTAGCAGTTTTTTTAAGAGTTATGTTTCTCCTCTCAGCTACTCCATTTTGTTGAAGCGTTCTGGCAGCTGAATATTCATGATGAATGCCCTGTTCGTCTAAATATAACTCAAGAATCTTGTTAGTAAATTCAATGCCCCGATCAAAATCTGATTTTAATGATAGAAACTGATTTTTCATTTTGAATCCTTTTTAGAAGCTTGATCAAGAGGCTACTGGTTTGATCTTTTCTAGTAAGAAATATCACCCAAGTAAATCTAGAAAAGTCATCAACAACAAAAAATGTATACTTCATTCGTCCTAAGCTTATGATAGGGAATGGACCAAAATAAGTCCATGTGCAATAATTCTAAACACCTTGAAGTTGATTTACTACCTTTATTCTTGAAGCTAGATCTTACTAATTTGCCAAGTTGACATGCAGAACATACATGATTCTTAACGAAATTAATATCAGATAAACCATCAACTATGTTCTGCTTCTTGAGATAATTAATTCACTTGAAGTTCAGGTAATTCAATCTCTTGTGCCATAGCCAATGTTTATCACTAAGGGAGACAACTAAACATGTAGGAACACTAACATGATCTATGTTCCATGGTACTTTGTAAGTGTTGCCTTCTATTTTTCCCGTTAATACAGTAGACTCAACAACATCTTTAACTGTGCATGTGTGCTTCTGAAAAGCTACTGAATAACAATTATCACACTGTTGACTAATACTGATTAAATTATAACAAAGATTTTCAACCAAGAGCACGTCATTTATAGTGATGTTACCATGAATAATCTTACCCTTTCCCACGGTTTTACCTTTTGAGTTGTCACCAAAAGTTATCTTTGGTCCAGTACAATTCATTATTTCTGAGAGTAGACTCTTTTGTCCAGTCATATGTCTGTAACATCCACTGTCCAGATACCATGTGGAGCTGCTGAACTTGGATTTCCTCTCGTGTTCTTGCAAGCACAAGTTTTAGTAACTGGTACCCAATCTATTTGGGTCCGAGCCTTATCAGTCCTTTAGGAACCCACATTTGTACAATTCTAGGTGACCTTGTACTTCGGGTATCCACATAGGTGTGTGCAACAGAAGGTCTGTTATTTCTAACAGAATGCATCTTAGAATGTTGTTCTTCCCTTCTGTTTTTGTTGTCTGGCCTATATCTCTTCTGAACATGTCTGTAATTATAGTACTGGTTGTTTCTAACCTTCATCGATGGTTGTCTTCCTGAGTTGAATCCTCTACTGGATCCAGAACTCTAGTGGACTCTTCCCTTAGGTTCAACATAACCCAAACCATAATGCCTCCTTCTGTTCGTCTGACCTACAAACCTTTCAACTCGAACAGTTGGTACTACTGGTATATATACCACACTGGATTTAAAAAAATGAATATATTTCCCTTTGCTTGAATCCAGTTCTGGCTTAGTACTTGTTTCAGAAGTGCTTTCACTATTGTTGAATCCGAGACCACTCATGTTTTCAGATTGCTTCTGCAATTCTTGCATCTTCTCTAATTAAACAGAAGACTTGTTCCATGCATTTACCAGAACCGATAGCTTCTGATTTTCAGATCTCATTGTCTAGTAATCTGCATTTACTATGTCATTCTCAGTCTTCAACTTACTTATCTCAACTTTTAGATCACCACAGCTGTTTTCTTGCAAGAAAGTAAACTTACTGATTTAATTTTTTAAGTTTTGATTTTTAGTTTTAACTTCCTCGAATGATTGAGAAAGTCTTGAGTACTCTTCTACCATGTCATGCAGTATATTAACCAAATCAGTTCATGTAAATTCATTAGAGTCAAAGTTAAATACCTCTCCAGATGTCCAGGTTGATTCAGTGTCTGCCATGAGACATTTTATCTCTTCTGCATCGCTATCACTGGAATGACTTTTTGAGTCAAAAGACTCAGAACTAGAATCCGCCCATTTTGATTTGCTTTCTTCTGCAATCATCATTTTACGGTCTCCTCTGGATTTCTTGTCATTCCTCGTGTATTCCTTTTTCTTTTGATCATCCTTCTTTATCTTAGGGCAATCAACAATGAAATGTCCAACTTTTCCACAGTTGAAACAAGCCATGTCACCAGGTGGTGAATCCTTCTTAAAGTTTCGGTTAGGACCCTGGTAAGCTCGATGATTCTTCTTCATGAATCTGGAGAATTTCTTCACAAACAAAGATATTGCATTGCTGGTTATTTGTTCAGCAGTCTTTTGAGATGTGCTTTCAATGGCAGTAGCAGGTGATGTATTTGGAACAACTGCAGCTGTAACAGTAGCAGTAGCAGTAAGAGCCTTGGTAGGTGGATTTGATGAGGGCTCTTCTCCACTTCTCACTTCGAGTTCAAATTCATAGGCTTTTAAGTCTGCAAACAAGTCGTGTAGTTCTAACTTGTTCAGATCTTTAGATACTCTCATAGCCATAGTTTTTACATCCCATTCTCTGGGTAAAGCTCTCATAACTTTGAGTGCTATTTCTCTGTTGCCATATTCTTTCCCCAGAGCTGCTAGCTCATTGACTAAGCTGCTGAAATGTTCATCAAATTCATTCAGAGTTTCTCCAACTTTTATTTTGAGATTTTCAATTTTCTGCATTGCTACAGACAACTTATTCTCTTTTGTCTGTTCATTTCCTTCACAAATTTGGATGAGTTTTTCCCAAATCTCTTTTGCAGTATAACACATCTTGATCTTGCTGAAGGTGTTCTTATCAAACATTTTGTAGAGAATGTCCTTCGAAGCATTGTCTAGATTGGTTTTCTTTTTATCCTTGCCAGTCCATTTAATTCTGTGCTTCTCAACCATCTGAGGTGCTCCCTCAGTAACATCAATAGCAGTGTTAGGCTTTAAAATCTTCAGTGGACCATCTGTGATGACAAACCACATGTCATCGTCTTGAGCTGCAAGATGAGCTTGCATACGGATCTTCCAGACATCGAAATCTTCTTTTTAAAACATGGGTACTTTGCTGAAATGTGTCATATCTGTTGTAAATATTTAGAACAAGAAAAATATGCTCTGATACCACTTGTTGGGGATCGATAAGGAGTTTAGAAGGGGGTGAATAAACTCTTTCCTTTGTTGGATGATTTTGCAAAAGGTGATAGAATCCTGTTAGAGATTGTAGCTGATCTTGTTCGAGTTTAAGTCCAGTAGATCACAATAATAAGTGCAGAAACGATCTATATGTAGTACAATGAGAAATAATAAAACAGTAGGCAGTTAAACAGTGGTTGTTTCTGGAAGTTCGAAGATAAAATCTTCTACGTCTTTCCTTCTTCTGTTTTTACAAGGTATCACTAAAAGACTTTGGATATTACAGTACAACACTTGTACACACCCACTTCAGCAGGTCTTACCCTTAGCCTACTGAAACTCTTAGATACACAACTCAGTAAAACGAATACAACAAAATTCTGGAAAAGACTCTTTTCTAGTTTACAAACTTTTCTCAATGTTATAATAAAGTGTTTAACTTGAAGAGGTTTTGGAAACAGCAACAGCACAAAGTGATCTCAGAAGATCGGATATGGATAATAAAGCGTGTGCTATTTTTCTGTATATTGAGCTAGAAGATAAGTAGTTTGATGAAAGCTCAAAACTCACGTTGGAATAATCGTTGCGTTGATAATGATAATAACGTTTTTTTCTATAAAGGATTTACATCTATATATATAGAAAACTCTGAGTCCAATGTCTATAATCAAAAATAGATTCTGATGCTCCTGAGTAGAGTCAGCTTTAATACCTCAAAAAGGTCCTGCTGAAAGCTTCAGAGTAATCACTCTTGTTTCATGCTAAAATTGGTAAGGAGTGTTAAATGTTTTTGTACAGCATTAATGGTGCAATTAATGCTAGTACCAGGTAAAGTAACGGTAACATTTAAGATTGTAACGATCAAGTAAAAGACGTTAACTTACTTCTGCTTAAGCTAAGTTCTGCTTTTAAAGCTAAGTGATGCTTCTGATTTTCTAAGCCATTTAGGTACTTGAAGAGTATAGCTTTTGTTAATGTGATACGAGAGCTTCTGCTTTTATACTATCTTCTGATTATAGCTATCGCGACCTACTGGTTTTGAATCTCATCACCGCAATTAATTTAAGTCTAACAAATTTTGTTTAAAAGCTCGCCATGTTTGATCGTATGTTTGCCGGATTCATGCAACTTTGTTATTATCATAATAATAACGCACATACTCGTTATTTATAATATATTATGCATATATTATAAACAGTAAACTAAACAAGGACGATCAATTGCCCACAAAACTAATGGCCCATGTGTGCCAAACACGGGCCTAGGTCCAATCCTAGGGAATGCAAGAGATGAAAATGCATAATTACATAAGCCTCCAATATTTACTTGTCTTCGATCTTCATAATCTTCATGGGCACCATCTTCCCATCTTTATCTTCCACTATACTAATATTTACAAATAAATATCCATAGCAAATATGGATACTTCTCATGGGGTGGGAACGGGCTATAAACCTAGCCCATTTATAAATTGATAATTTTTACAATCATTCAACACAAAATATCCTATCATACACCTAGAAAATTGGGCTTGGGCTTGGGCTTTTGATCATTCTTCATGCATAATATCACATATCATACACCATCAATTAATTATCACAATAATTAATTGATCCAATATTATATATTTTGATCCAATCACTAGCCGCCACGATTATAAACTAAATCAACAAATTAAACAAACTCATTTGCCTACTTTCTAATTAATTTGTTTATAACCGAATTTTTTGTAAATCATAATTTACTATAAATAATTAAAGTCCAACTTCAATTATTTATTTTATTAAAAAATATATACAATTTTGTGGATTTATACTTAAGTGCCCAATAAGACATTTTTCACAAAAAATATTTTGGCCTATTTAAATTTCACAAATTATATTAGTACATCTAATGACCCAACCAACTCAAGGCCCATGACACTTTGATATTCTAAAACACTTTTGAAAACCCTAGTCATCATCGTCGTTGCCAGAGCTCCGTCGTCGGATTTCGGACAACTTATCAAAATTTTTTTTAATTAAAATGAACGGGCAGCCCTGCTCGAAATGGGCAGCAGCATGGGGCTGAAGATCCCCCCAAAATCGGCCAACGATTTTTTGAATCGATCATATCATGCGGTTAAAAGTTGACCTCAATATAATATCATGTATTTGATACAGGGGCACAAAGTGACAGCCCCGGTCAAACTTCTGGAAAAATTCAGCTACAGATGCATCCCCTTGGCGGAGAATCATAAATTCTCTCTTCAATCTCGAACGGACACCGGTAGTGAAATACTCATAACAGAATACCCTCTTGAAGCTTTCCCAAGTCAACATTGCCAGATTCACTCCTCGTTCCGCTCCCTCCCACCATAAGGAAGCATCGCCATTTAGCATATAGATGGTATAACGAACCCGATTAGTGTCCGCCATATCAATATACCTAAAAATCACCTCCAAAGACCTAATACATCCATCAGCCACGAATGGATCTGTAGTGTCAGAAAAGTCCTCGGGATCCATCCTCCTAAACCGCTCATAAACCGTCTCTGGTCAAACCCTCGCAGAATTCTCAACATGCTGCTCCAGTAATCGAGCCATATCGGCTAGCACACGAGCACTAACATCCTGATTAGGGGAGGTAGTGGAATCTCCCCCTCCTGCTTATCTCTTCCTCCCAACTTGTCCTCACTTTCTCTAAGAAGAACTCGTCTTAGAGGCATCTCTGTATAAGTCGTCCCACTCAACACATAACCAACATGCAGTTTTAAAATAAAATGCATCTTACATTTATCTTTGCCAGTCATATAAGCAAGTGCATCTAAACAATTAAATCAATAATAAGATACAAATTTTTTTTAAAGCAATAAACTCGCAAACATTGAGGCGTGACTTCTCGAGCTCCTCGGAAACAGCAGTAGGCATTACCATTTTAAAGAACCACCAGCTCTGATACAAACTTAAACGACCCTAAATCTAAATTCATTTAATTTTCACTAGTTTTTTTTATCCCATGCATAATTAATTCATCATAAATAAACTAGCATTAATAATCAAATAAGAAAAACTCCATGTCATCCATAATCATTTATGCGGAATAAGTAAAACAAGCGATAAAAGTCTAAAATTAAACTCAATAAATTCTAGTATCCTAATAGTCTATAAATAAAAGCGACAATCCAAAATCACCAAAAAGCCTAACATATGCGGAATTTTTAGGTCCTCGAGTATGCACTGCGCCTCCCGGATGACTCGATAGTCCGTACCTCACGACTTAACAATGTCACTACCTGCAACCATTAAAATATACTGAGTCTAATGACTCAGCATGCTCAAACCTCACATATAGCAAGTACGTAAATATACAATCACATGCATAAAAAAATTATTTTTACTAAAAAATATTTTTCCATGCAATTATGAAACTTTCAAAATATGCAACTTTTTAAACCATGCATAGACATGAATATTTTCCATTTAAAATCAACATTTTTATGTGAAGTCCTATCCTCGAAAGTGACAACTTTTATTCCATTGATCAATCTATAAACCATAGTACTAGGCCACCGGGTTCAACGTCCACTTTTTCGACGATCCCACCGACTATCATAAAAATAACTTAAACGTTCCCGTTTCAACGGATCCATTATCATTGAGATTCTCGTCCCCTGTTTTCGACGGTTCACTCCTTTTTCATTGCAAGTTCATCATTCCCATTTTCAATCGTATCCCTTGCTAATTTTTCTTCACAATCAATTCACATTCCTCAAAAACATTTTATTTTACTATATCATTTCATAAAACATTCATAACTTTTCATATTCTTAAAATTCCCAAAAAGATGCTTTAAATCATTCACATACTTCGAGATTGCTAAAAATAGCATTTACGTGCAAAATAAGTTCCAACTTCTAAAAATAGCATATATAATGCATATACTTTAAAAATTCTAAAAATAAAATTTAACATGATTTGTAATTGTTTTAGGAAGTTGCTAAACCGCCCTCTACTTTCCTCGAATCGACCGCACAAAATTCAACGCTATATGTATCTGGACGACCTTAAACTTTGACTCAAGGAGACTACTCGATTTCAAAACTTTAAAAACACCCAAAAATATCCGGTAGCTTGCTGGAAATTCAATCTTAGGACCTAAGTTTCAAAAACGACTAAATTAGCTTCTCGGATGGCTCGTTTACCACCGTTTTTGCGTTTTTAGTTAAACAAATGACCAAACTAGCCTTCTGACTCAAAACAACCCAAGACCAGACCTTTATTAACATCCTAAGACATAATATAAGTTTCTGGAAGTCCCCAAGCCTAAGCCAAACCGAATTTTGGATTTAAAATATAACCTCGGCTCACTTCGTTCCTAATTTGACACGTTTGGACAATTTACTACCTCGAACGGACCATGTCTCGAAACGACCTTGAACCAGACCCATTCCTTAGACACTAAATAAGACCATGTTCAGGCCCCTTTTGACACAAACAAGACGCTCTAGGCCCTGAATCTAACGCATCAGCAGCCCACAAAACGCGTCCTCACACTCACCTTGGCTTCCTCGCGCACCAGCTGCTGTCCCAGCCAATGGCTAGACTTTTGGCTCACACTAGCCCCTCACCAGGACCCTAAGGCACGTCCCTAGCCCCTGAAACAGCCCTTAAACTGAACCCCTTAGCCCACATAACCCCCACCCTCGAAAACAGCCCCCAAGCACGTTCAATGGAGTCACGGCTGCTGGGTTTTAGAAGCTCGTCCAGGCCCCATATGAACCACACCAAGGCTTAACTAGGACCTTAAAAAACCTTCCAGACCATGGATAAGGTACCATGCATCCCCCTTGACAGCTGAGGCCCAAGCCACGCCATTCTCCTCTCTCGGCCTGCACCTTTTGGACGTACAGAATTGGACAGCCCCTTGCGGCTCTTCATTTACCTTTTGTCCTTTCAATTATCTTCCTAAACATCTAGACCAGCTCTTGGAACCCTCGGTTTGCTTCCTTCCCTCAACAATTCACAAACGTTAACAAGTTCTTATTGGAAACAAGAGATTTACATGCATGAGATTACAAACAATCACTCTTGTAACTTTTCGCACAAAACCAACATACATGCAATAATATGGATTGAATGGTTCTTGAAAAAGTGTTTGAAAACATGCCTTGATTGTTTATGCTATGGAATACGAGCAACGGCGCGACGAGAGACGAACGGGGTGCAAATTTCTCCTTCCTTCCTTTCCCCTATGGTTCGGCCACCTCTAGGAGTCCTAGTGCGCAGTTTTTGTGTGTGAGTGTGTGTGGGAGACGTGATTTTATGGGGTGGGTGGTAGGGGTTATTTAATTAATAAATCATTAAGTTGTTAAGTGGGCTTAAGTTTGCATAATGAGCCCTATAATTAATTAATTAATCACCAAAAAATTAGGCCCATTAAGGCGTTAATTAAATACATAAATAATTGTACTAAAAAGTCCCAACAATATTTAAAAATATTTGGTTCCACTCGTTTTTAGTATCGCACGTCCGAAACTACTCATTTTCTTCATAAAATTTCGTTACCGATTAAGTTCGTCCCTTACTATAAATGGATTGCCGCTTTCCTAATTTATATTTCTAAATCAAGATTTTCTATTTATAACTTTGTAAAAGTAGAAACATTATCAAAAATCGTCCCCGGTTCTCTCGTCTTTGCCGTACATTGCGTATTCCACTACAAAAAGTTCACATTCATAACATTCGATTAAATAATCATTAAACCATGCAAATACTTAAATATGCTTCTAGACCACACATTTAAATAAATTCAAACAAATTTTCATGCATGCATGTGGTTAGTTTGTTCGGGTTTTTTTGGCGTTGCAATTTGATTCTAAATCAGATGAAGGAATCTTTCTGGGATATTCATCAGTTAGCAAGGCTTATAGAGTGTTTAATAAGCGCACTTTAAATGTAGAAGAATCAATGCATGTTGTATTTGACGAATCTGCTCTAACTGATAAGCCAACTGATCTAGTTGAGCTAACTGATCGCTTAACAGAAATTAGCTTGGAGGATGATAGTGAAGAAAAGTCCATATCAATCAAAACATCCTTCAAACACCAGAACCTGAAGTGGTGGATCAAACATTTGAACATGAAGCTGATCCTAACAATAAGTTTGTAGAAAAACATGATGATAGTCAAATACCAACTGAAACTACCGCAACTGAAACTGAAAGAAATATTCAGTTACAAATCGAAACAGTTACAGAAATAGATCCAACTAGTTCAAACTACAGATGGTGTAAATCACATCAACAAGGCTTGGTGATACGTAATCCATCTGATCCGATAAAAATAAAATCAAATGTTCAATTTATTTGTATACTCTGTATTTGTTTCTCAATTTGAACCAAACAAAATTGATGAAACTCTAGTTGATCCAAATTGGGTAAATGCTATGCAAGAGGAGCTGAATCAATTTACTCATAACAATGTTTGGAATTTAGTTCCAAGACCACTTTTAAAATCAATTATATGTATAAAATGGGTTTACAAAAACAAATTGAATGAAGATGGTTCAGTTGTGCGCAACAAAGCCAGGTTGGTTGCAAAAGGATATAGACAAGATGAAGAAATTGATTATGATGAAACTTATGCACCAGTTGCTCGACTGGAGGCAATAAGAATATTTCTAGCCTACGCCTCTTTCAAGAACTTCAAAGTCTACCAGATGGATGTCAAAAGTGCATTTCTAAACGGTTAGTTATAGGAAGAAATCTACGTCGAACAACCACCAGGTTTTGTAAATCATTCATTTCCTGATCATGTCTATCATCTTAACAAAGCTTTATATGGTCTTAAACAAGCTCCCGGAGCTTGGTATGATACATTATCAAAATTCTTAATTGATCATGATTTTACTGTTAGAAAAGTTGATAAAACATTGTTCAAATTTACTGTAACATACTGTATTTTGAACTACTTAAAATTTGTGAAATTTTTTTTTCTTAAATAAATAATAAATTTTCAATTTGCAATAAAAATAATCTGCTCGTCTAAAATATTTGAAATGAAAAAAATACAGCCAAAGTTTTCAAAAGCACTCGTTTAAAGATCGTAAAGTAATCCCGTGAAAATCATATTATTTGATACGTGCATTAAAAAAATTATTAAAACGTAAGCAATCCTCGGGTTTAGCCTCCGCGCAGTCTGAGCCAACTCACTGATCCCCACCTCTCATCTCCTCGTACTCGTCCTCACCTACAACCATCAAGCCTAGTGAGTCTAAGGACTCAACATGTATAAACTGAGAATAACAAGTAATACATAATAAGACCACATGCATTTTAAGGTAGACCATACATACATAAACTTGAACGTACATACATAAACATAGATGTGCCATCGTTTCGTAAAACTTTTTATAAACATACTTACATCATACATAATTGAGCATACATAAACATCATCATTTTGTGTAGAGATATGTTTCAAAGCAAGTGACCCATATATAAATGCGCTTGATCAGACTAAACAACAGTACTGGGCTGGCAGGGATGTCCCTTACCACATACATAAGATCCCCGGTCATACTTTACTGGGTGGATTGGTCCCTGGTCAAACTTTACCGCTTTCCAATCCTTATCAAAACCCAGTAATAATTTACCGGGTTGGATAGGTCCCCGGACACGTTCTCCGGCTTCCAAACCTTTATAGTTGGTCACAAGACATTTTGCATACCTAAAAAATAAAACATTTTATTTTTGCACGTCGAACACACTTAAAAACATCAAGGTCTTTGTTGGAACGCTCTGGACATGCTGCCCTAACCACAACAACAAAGATTGAGGAGATCCAACGAAGCCTGCAACCAAAAATTGAGAAAACGTGAAGAACATGCACAAATTTTCACATCTTGAGTGGTTTTACGATACAAATCATATCTCTCTAATTTTTTATTACAAAATTACGAATTTGCTATCGAATCGAAGATAACACAGAGTAATAAGAATCATATGTTGAAAAAATTTCCAGAAAACCAATATCTAAGTCGAAGAATTCAAAATAACAGAGGGTGACGGGTTTTGCGACACAAAAATTTCACAGCTTGTGCGATTTTACGATAAAAATCATATCTCCCTCGTTTCTTATCAGAAAATTACGAATTTGTTATCAAATCAAAGATAACACATATTAATACAGATCATATGTCCAATAAATTTCCAGAAAACCAATCTATATGTCGCAAAATTCAAAATAACAGAAGGTGACGGGTTTTGTGACACAGAAATTTCACAGCTTGAGCAGTCCCACAAAAATCATAACTCACACATTTCTTGTCCAAAAATTACGAATTTAATGTTAAATTGAAGGTATCAAAACATAATACGTTTTATGTGTTGAATGACAGCAAACTTAGTTTTCGAGATCTAAAAATCGTTTCAAAATCAAACCAACTGGTTTTTGATCAAACTTTGCATATCAGACATTAATGTTTGCAAACAATAAACATCAGAACAAATACTATGACAAGATCGATGCAAAAACGAAAGAATGTACATGTCTTTGATGATTAAAACTCACAATAGGGAGAATAACGAAGCGACGCGGTGCGGGAAGCGATCGGGGGGACTTGAGGCACGATTTTGATGCTAAAATCAACGTGTGGTTGCTGAAATAATTTGAAGGGGAGGGTGGCTGCAGGAAAAAAAACTAAGAACCCTAACAAATTCTCTCCAAAAAGAAATGAAATGGTGCAAGAGATGTGTGTGTGTATAACGTGTGTGTGCAAAAGTGTGTGTGCATCCGTTTTAGTTAATTAAGGGAATGAAATTTGCTTAATTAATAATTAACAAGCTAATTAAATGTTAATCCGCATTAATTTACCAAAAATTCCCTAGTTAAAATAAAATACATAGTTGATAACCTTTAAAAGTTTAAACCTTAAAATCACCTAATAAATTAAATTAGGATTTAAAAAAATATGCTAGAAACTTAATAAATCGTTTAAAATATCACTTTCTTGACTTGAAATAAAATACCACATTTTACAAATCGCCCAAATCGTCGTCGGCCTCATTTTCCCGATCCCGCATCGAATAATCGCCTGAAACATGAAACTCAAGAAAACATTTTTAACGTGCATCACATAAACATAAATAATTTACAAAATATGGCCAATTCATAAGTCATGCATAGTTAAAAATCATTCTAAACTTAAATAAATAATTTAACAATTTAAATAAATGCATGAGTTTTACATATACTGATTTTTGGGTTCTAGATTCTCATACAAATTTATGTTGATGATATTATTTTTGGTTCAACTAATCCAAAATTATGCGAGAAATTTGCTAATTTAATGCACGATAAATTCGAGATGAGTATGATGGGTGAGGTGACATTCTTTCTTGGTCTGCAAGTGAAGCAATTTGAAGCTGGTACATTTATCAGTCAAACTAAATATAAGAAGGAACTGCTTAAGAAGTTTGACATGAAAACACGTTCAGCTGCACATAATCTCATGTTCTCATCAATTTAATTAGAAAAAAATGAAGGGGGTATATTAGTCGAGATGACACTTTACAGAAGTTTAATAGGTTCATTACTTTACCTAACTGCTAGTTGTTCTAATATTGTGTTGCTGTTTGCATGTGTGCTAGATTTCACGGAGATTCCGAACAATCTCATTTTTCAGCTGCCAAACGTATATTGAAATATCTTAAAGGCACAAAAAATGTGGGCTTATGGTATGTTAAGGACTCATTTTTCAATCTAGTTGGCTATTCAGACGAAGATTATGCAGGATGTAAACTTGATAGAATAAGTACTAGTGGATCATGTCAATTTCTAGGAGACAGACTGATTTCTTGGTTCAGCAAGAAGCAAACATCCATAGCAACTTCCACAACTGAAGCAGAATATCTAGCTGCTGGAAGCTGATGTGCCCAACTACTCTAAATTCAGCAACAATTGAAAGACTATGGTGTCATCACAGAGGATTCACCAATATTTTGTGACAACACCAGCACAATTGCGATTAAATATAATCCAGTTATTCACTCCAAGACGAAGCATATCGATGTCAGACATCACTTCATCAGAGATCATGCTCTCAAAAATGAGATCAGACTAGAATACATTTCAAATGAACAACAAGAAGATGATATCTACACAAAACCATTATCTCAGGCTAAGTTTTCTTACTTTAGAAATATTTTAGGGCTTATTGATTTATCTTAATGCTTAATTTAGGGAGAACGTCGAATTATAATTAGTTAACTGATAAGACAATTATCAGTTAGTCCGGAACTGAACTGACTTCGTTTCCAATTGATCAATTTAGTTCTCGACCCAACTAATCTTATCATATATATTAACTGATTATCAATTCAGTTAAGATTCCACAATAGGTTTTGTGACTTTCAAGATTACTTTATTAACTATATTATTCATTGAATATTATTGGAAATTCGGTTACAAGTAGCTCAATCGACTTACTTTATATATTTACGTATGAAGTAAATGCTATTTATTCAAATTAATCTCGGACTACCATGTGTCTAAATTTGAATGGTCACAACATATATATTCGTGCCACCTACATTCAGTTCACTTCATTCTGTTCTAAACTCCTAAGCATTCAAACAGTCAGAGCATTTTTTTTAGAAAAATCTACGCTAATGACAAGCCAAACCCCAGTTTTCATTCTCAAAGCTATGGCCATCGATTTTGAAACGACCCTACTTCTAAATTCATTTAATTTACACTAGTTTTTTACACCATGCATAATTAATTCATCATAAATAAACTAGCATAAATAGTCAAATAAACAAAACTCCATGCCATCCATAATCATTTATGCGGAATAAGTAAAACAAGAGATAAAAGTCTAAAATTTAACTCAATAAATTCTAGCATCCTAAGAGTCTATAAATAAAAACGATAATCCCTAAATCATCAAAAAGTCCTTAACATATTCGAATTTATAGGTCCTCGGGTATGCAATGCGCTTCTCGGATGACTTGATAGTCTGCACCCCACGACTTAACATTGTCATTACCTACAACCATTCAAACCTAGTGAATCTAATGACTCAGCATACTCAAAGCTCATATAGCAAGTACGTAAATATACAATCGCATGCATAAAAATTACTTTTACTAAAAATAGATTTTTCCATGCAATCATGAAACCTTCAAAATATGCAACATTTTAAACCATGCATAGATATGAAAATTTTCCATTTAAAATTATTATTGAAATGTCCACCACTTTTTTACATAAAAAATACTAGAATAAATACTCATATTTATTTATAAAATATTTTGCATCATTTTAAAAATAAAACAACCAATCATATTTAAAATATAAAGGAAATAATTGAAATCATAAAGCATCAATCATTTGCATATCCTAACTTAGAAAAATTACTAAAACTAAAAACCTCTCAAAAGCCACTCAAAATCATAATCAAAGTCTTAAAAATATCTTTAACATTAACCTAAAAAAATCATAACTCATAATCAAAAGTCTAGTGCGGAGAACTAGCGCTGGTCATCGGGTTATGTGCACCTTCAGTCCAGTCAGATCAACCATCAAGACCTCCATTGTCATTATTATCATATTCACCTGCATCAATCACACCTAGTGAGTCTAAAGACTCAGCAAACCATATTCTTGATAACAAGTAATACATATACAGATCACATGCAACAGTGAAAATACTTGTACGTAAAATAACATTTTCATAGTGATGCATAAACATAAAATAACCATTTTCATATCAACATATTCAGATATTCATCATATTCATATACATATTCCGTTTTCCTTTGGTTGAATTCAGATCGTTAATTGTGACTTTCGTATTCGTATTGGGGCGATGGATCCATTTACATGTAACCACAGTACTGGGCGGCGGGGACATCAACGACACTCTCACCCGTCAACTGTGCCTTGGCCTTTCGTATTAACACATTGTATCATTGTATCAGTCACAATTATTTCACCTCCATCAACATTTCCCATTTTCATCACTTATAAAAATTAAACATGCATATAGCGTTTTTCTTTTAAACCAAGCATGCAACATGTCTATTAACGTCATCGTTCATCATAAAATTTCATAAACATGAAAAATAATCATATTAACATATAAAACAGCATTCAGGACATTTCCATGACGTTTACTAATTTTCGGATGTGAAATTACCGTTTTACCCCTAAATATAAAATTTCAAGATTTTGACATTTTCTTGATTCTATTGACTCTAGACCATCCCAAATAATTATTTAAGCTTACATTAATTTTATCATATTTTTGTTTAGCTTAAATCGATGTATTTTTATTTATTCTTTAATTATAACTTATTAATATGTTTTAATCCCGAACTAAATCTTACTTTAATATAAAATTCCCAAACTTAAAACATACTTTTAATATTTATTTATTCATCGTGAACCATGATTCAACCCCCGTTGAAGCATGTTTGGAAACCTATCCATTAAAACCCTAAATTCGAACAACCTAAGGAAAAACTATGAGCCAACTTGCGTTTCCACCAGCCATGCTCGAACCACCCTGAGCCAACCTTTGACTAGATCCTCTAGGAACCATACTGGACCCTTAGAACCCCTAGGACTCGAACCTCAGCAAGCCCTAAGCCTCCTGCACCAGCAGCAAGCAACTGGCCGAGACCCTCCTTGCCTTAGGACTCTTCGAACTCGCCTAGGACCCTAACAACCGAGCCAGCCCCCAACCCAGACCCTTTTGCACCCTCTTAGGACTGTATGACCTAGCCTAGCCTAACCATAGGCCCCCTGATCGAGCCCTATCTTCCTACGTGGTTGCTGCTCATGCACGCCTCTACGCGCTGGCTCAGATAGGGTCCTAGCTTGCTAGGACTCTTCCCAGCCGCCGCTGCTCGGGTGCCTAGCATGGCTAAGACTCTTTCCCTGAAGCAAACCATGACCCAGCCATCACCCAAGCCGAGCCATGAAAAGCTTAACCCCTTACAACCGAAGCTTGACCCTAAAACGTGAAGGTTGGTTCCAGCTTGTTCCGTTCTCGTGTGCTGCTTTTTCGTGTGACTTAGGACTCATTGAAATCGTATAAAAACATGCCCATTTTTAATCCTAGAACATGGCAGCCCCTACATGTACATATACATCAAATTTTGGATCAAAACCAATCTTCAAAAATTCATGCTTGAAACAAAAACGAAAATAAATAAAAGTTTATATTGTTTTTCATGCAAATTTATATTTAATACATATTATGGTGTGATGATGATTAAAGGAAAGAGTATGGCATGAATTTGCGTATTTAACGCACAAATAAACGTTGACGATTGCGAAGAACGGCGACGAACGACCTTGGCTGAAATCCCTTGAAAATTCGAAGCTTTTCCTCTCAAATCCTCGAGTGTGTGCCGTGTAATATTAATTCTAGGAGTCTTGGTAAAAATCTAGGGTGAAGGGGCGTGTATATTTATAAATAAAGAGTAGAGTTTGGGCTTTTATTTTTGTTATAAAAATTAGTGTGCAAGCTTTGGCCCATTAGTAAACTATATTAGGCCCAATAAGCTCAATTGTGCATTTAAAATTATTTTTTTTAGGAAATTTTGTGAAATTATTAACCGAGTTGTCAAAACGCTCGTATTTTTGTTGAAAATCGAATACCGACAAAATTACGTCTCAACATTTAAAATCACTTCAAAACTCCTTATTTCCAAAAATAATAAAAAGTATCAACCATAATTTAAATAATTAAAAACAATTATTTAGTAAAATTATTTTCCATTTTTTCAGCCTTCGGTCTCTGATCCTCGATCGCAACTCGAATAACCTTTTAAAATATATTTTAAAAGTGTTCAAGTAGAAAACTACTTAAAAATCAAATAAACATATCAACATAATTAATTTTAGCAATTAAAATTAATTAGTTAGCTATTTTCCATATTCCCTAGATTTGTATGAAGTTGGATTACGTCGTCTTAATTCTGGACCTTACAATTCCTCCTCCTCTTAAATAAAATTTCACCCTCGAAATTAGAACTTACCGAATACCTCTAGATAGCGACTCCTCAAGTCCCTTTCGGTTTCCCAAGTAGCTTCTTCCTCCGAGTGATTCAGCCACTTGACCTTGACCATTGGATTGACTTTGTTTCGGAGTCTGCTTTCTTGCCTACCCTAAAGTGCCTCAAAAGAAACTATCCCAATAGATGATTGATAGATATTATTGTATGTGAACTCCACTAGAGGTAATTTTGGTTCCCAACTTCTTTGAAAATCAATAACACAAGCTCGAAGTAGGTCCTTCCAAATTTGAATAACCCTATCTGACTGACCATCGGTTTGAGGATGGAATGTTGTACTGAATAATAATTTGGTCCCCATCGCTGCATGCAGACTCTTCCAGAGAGAGGATGCAAATCTCGGATCCCTATCAGAAACAATAGATACAGGAATCCCATGCAGGCGAACTATCTCTCGAATGTATAACTCTTCATAATGTGCCATGGTGAATGTCGCCTTGATAGGTAGAAAATGCGCTGATTTTGTAAGACGATCCACTATTACCCATATAGCATTATATCCCTTAATAGTCCTTGGCAATCCCACAACAAAATCCATAGTGATATTTTCCCATTTCCACTAGGGAATAGGAAGTGGCTTAAGATTTTCCGCTGGCCTCTGATGCTCTGCTTTGACTTGTAGACATGTTAAACACTCGGATACAAATCGCAAGATATCTCTCTTCATGACAACTGCAAATCTTTGTACATATTCGTGCTTCCCGGATGAATGAAATATGGTGTATCATGAGCTTCCTTCATAATGAGCTCCCTCAAAGAGTCGTCACTAGGAACCCATAAACAATCTCAATAATGAACTATACCATCCACCTCAGAATATAACTTCCGGCCCTTTGCTTCATCTCTCAATCTCCACTTTGCAATTGTTCAGCAGTAGACTGTCCCTCACGGATTTTGTCTCTCAAAGTCGACTGAACTGTCGAGGTGGCAAGATTAGGAGCCTCACCCCGAGCATACACTATAAGCTCAAACCGCTATATCTCGGACTGCAACGATTTTTAAAATGATAAATGAGTAATAACTGCTGTCTTCCGGCTCAATGCGTCTTCCACTACATTAGCTTTTCTTGGATGATAAATAATCTCACAGTCGTAGTTTTTCACTAATTCAAGGCATCGTTGCTGTCTCATATTCAATTATTTTTGCGTGAAGAAGTATTTCAAACTTTTATTGTAACGTACCGTATTTTTTAAAATGTTTTAAAATTTGCGGAAAAATAAAATTTTTCTTAAATAAATCGTAGTCATCAAATCGCGTTAACAAATATTTGATCGTATAAAATATTTGGATTAAAACAACTACCATCAAAGTTTGCAAAAAAAGAACGTTTAAACATTGTCAACACAACTCATGAAATCAAGTATTTGAACATGCATAAAGTATTAAAACATGGGCGATCATCGGGTTTAGCATCCTCCGCAGACCAAGCCGGCTCATTGGTCCCCACCCCTTGTCTCCTCATACTCGTCCTCACCTGCATCGATCAGTTCTAGTGAGTCTAAAGACTCAACATGTATAAACTGGAAATAACTAGTAATACGTAATAAAACCACATGTAACTTAAAAGTAGAACGTACATACATAAACTTGAACGTAATAACATAAACATAGACGTGCAATCATCATAAAAATTTTCATAAACGTACTTGCATGATACATAATTGAACATGCATAACATCATCATTTTGCATAGAGATATGTTTCAAAGCAAGTGACCCATACATAAATGTGCCTGATCTGACTAAACCAAAGTACTGAGATGGCAGGAAAAATCCACTACCACATACATGAGATCCCTGCTCATGCTTTACCGGGTGGATTAGTCCCTAGTCATGCTTTACCGCTGTAAGGCCCGAGATGTTATCAATTTTATGAGACCCCGAAAAGAAAATATTATTGATGGCAATTTTGTAATTAAATGGAAAAATACTTGATTTAAATTTGATGGCAATTTCGTAATTATTGAGGGCTGAATTGCAAATAGTGAAGAATTCAGGGGCTAAAGTGCAATATTGGATTGAGTGGGACACTTGTCACCACCATGCACTTTGATATATATAAATGTCCAATTTCCTCCATTTCTTCAGCCAAGAAACCGAGAGTTGTCCCTGGAAATCCTTGAAGTTTTCTTACACGTTAGAAAATTGATTTTGCCACATTCGGTTATCAGAATTTGAATTCGGACACATTTCTGTACTCCTCTCGCTACGAGCTACAACTGGACGTAAGTTTTATTGAGTTCTGCTATCATTTGAAAATATGATGTTGTAGAAATTTGATATGATTCATATATGGTGTTTTGGATATGTTAAACATCGTAGAATCGAAGTCAAATCGAAGAACAGATTGATTATGGAATTGTTATGAATTTCTGATTATATGGACTGAAAACCGGACAGATTTAGATTATTGATTGATTACAGATTGTATCGGATATGGGTTATGATTTGTAATTGATATTTGTTGATATGGTATTTACGGGGATAATGAGATTGTGCCGTTATGCCGATGATTTGAATTAAATTCAGATTAATCAGATTAAGTATTGAATTGAGAATGGAAGGTTGATATTATTATTCTTGATATGTCATTTTAGATTTACAGAGACAGTCTTGAGTTCAGAACTTCCGTTTCTTCAGACTGAGATTACGAACGAAAGGTATAAGTAAATGTGGCATTGGGAGATCGACTCAAGTAGGATATACTTGGGTTTCCCGAAATCACATACTTATTGTTATTATATGCATTGATTTGATTATTATATGTTGTTCTATTGATTTATAGGAAGCATGTAATAGATGAGTATTAGATGAAGTGATCTTGTGACAGAAGTGCCTGATAGTGGTGGGATCGCCACGGGCACATTGTACGATGTCACAAGATAGTGTGTTGGCGATTGTGCCACAGTCTGTGACGGATAGGTCAAGACACTGGATGTTTGGTTATATCGACGTGGATAGAATCGTAGTTCTTCTATTACTGTTGGTCGATATAGGAATGCCAACGTCTGTAAACCGGGATCCCTAGACTAGGATTGAGTCTAGTTTGAGTCGTGGAGTCACGAGCATTGTCAACAGTTTTATATTGATTATGTTTCAGATTTTGATACATATTGCTGTTATCTGTCCATGCTTTTATGTTTATCATATGATTGCATGTTCGTTGATTTATACTGAGATTATATTCTCACTAGAATTATCCGGCTGTTGTTGTGTTTGTATGTGTGCATGACAACAGGTGGGACATAATCAGGGTCGAGGAGATGACGAGAGATCATGAATAGAGTGGAGACCACGGACTTTGACGTTGCTGTAGATAGGGTTTGGACACGTGATAGCTAGTTGTTGAACCTGAGTTTTGAATGATTGTATATAGTACCAAACTTGTGCTTGAATACTGATATGTATATTAGAATGATTTCATTACGTTCCGCGTTCAAAAAAAAAATTTAGACCCTGTTTATTATAATTGATTAAATTGTCCCAATGACGATTATGAACTTGATTAGCGTCCGGGTCCCCACAACAGGTGGTATCAGAGCGATAGATCCTTTAGACTGAGATAGGAGCTAGTGAGCGGGGTAGAATGAGTTTTCTTTCCTTGCTTGTGATTGCTAGCATGACTTACTGCTTTATAATGCATGTTTATCTGTTTATCTGATTTGATTTGAAAACATGTGTTATTGAGAATAAATCAGGGCCGATTCTGGATCAGCAGTAAGATGATCGGAGGAGGACTGAAACAGAATTATTGTATTTGGGTTACTAATCCATTTGATTATCAGATATGCCTCCGAGAAGAGTATCAGAACAGGGTAGTACTTCGAACCCTCCAATTGACGTTACAGCCACTCCAATGGAGACATTGTTGAAAAGATTTCAGTCATTTCATCCACCAACTCTGAAAGGTACTGAGACTTCAGTGGACTGCGAGAGTTGGTTGGACGATATTGAGATGCTGATTGAGTCCTTGGACTACACCGATGAGCGGAGGGTGAAATTAATTGGACACCAGTTGCACGATATTGCAAAGAACTGGTGGATCACCACTAAGCGGGCATTAGAACATCGAGGTATGACTATTACCTGGAATGTGTTTAGAACTGAATTTTATCAGAGGTTCTTTCCATTGTCGTACATGAAGGACAAGGGAGCCGAATTTTCTAATTTGAGACAGGGCCAGCTAAACATTGAGGAATATGTGGCCAAGTTCTCGACCTTGTTGCGGTTTGCTCCACATGTGGCTGAAAATGATGAGGCTGTTGCGGATCAGGTCATAAATGGCCTAAATCCTGAAATCTTTACCTTGGTGAATATTGGGAGGCCAAACAATTTTACGGATGCCTTAAATCGAGCCAAGGGAGCAGAAGCTGGTCTGATGAGACAGAGAGGAGCTTCGTTTGTGCCACCAACACCCAGATCAGAACAACCACCTCCTCGATTCGAGAGTGGCGGTGGTAGTGAAAAGAAGGACTTCTTGAAGACTAGAGGGAAGCAGTTCAAGAAGTCAGGAAGCAGTTCTTCTAGCTCTGGGAGTCCTCGACAGAGCCAGAGCTATACTGGACCTTATTGCAGCACCTGTGGAGGAAAGCATTCCACAGAGCAGTGCCGAGGAGTGTTTGGCAGCTGTCGTATTTGTCGACAGTAGGGACATTTTGCCCGAGTATGTCCCCAGAGAGGTGCACAGGAATCTCAGGCAGCAGAGTCATTTGGATCAGTGGCTCAGACCGGGAGGCAACCATCTGCTGTCCATTCTTTCCAGCCAGCACCGTCTACCCAGTCACAGCAGAGGCCAGGAGGAAGCCAGACAGTGAGCCAGCCTCCGAAACAGCAGGCCAGAGTTTTTGCTTTGACTGAGGAGCAGGCACAGGATGCACCTGATGATGTCGTTGCAGGTAACTGTTCTATTTCTGGTTACCCTCCTTATGTATTGATTGATACTGGTGCATCACATACATTTATTTCTGAGAGATTTGCATTGATGCATGCATTACCTGTTGAGTCCCTATCTACTGTAGTATCTGTTTCTTCTCCTTTGGAAAAAGGTCTTGTATCAGTGACTTCTGTTAGATCTTGTATACTACGATATGACGGGCATGAGATTGAGTTAGACTGTATTGTGCTTGGGTTGTCTGATTTTGACTGTATTGTCGGAATTGATATGTTGACCAAGTACAGAGCTACAGTTGATTGTTTCCACAAGATTGTGAGATTCAGACCTTAGATGACTAAGGAGTGGAAATTTTACGGTAAGGGTTCTCGAGCCAGAATTCCTTTGATATCCGTATTATCTATGACTCGATTATTGCAGAAAGGAGTGGAAGGATTCCTTGTATATTCAGTTGATTTACTGAAGTCAAGTCCATCATTGGCGGACTTGCCAGTGGTGTGTGAGTTTGTTGATGTCTTTCCAGACGAGATTCCTGGATTGCCTCCGATTCAAGAGATAGACTTCAGCATTGAATTGATGCCATGTACAGTTCCGATTTCTAGAGCTCCGTACAGAATGGCACCGATTGAACTGAAAGAGTTGAAGGATCAGTTGGAGGATTTATTGGCCAAGGGATACATCCGACCGAGTGTATCTCCTTGGGGTGCTCCCGTGTTGTTTGTGAGGAAGAAAGACGGTTCAATGAGACTCTGCATTGATTACCGGCAACTGAACAAAGCAACGGTAAAGAATAAATATCCATTGCCCCGTATACATGATTTGTTTGACCACTTGCAGGGTTCTTCTATTTATTCCAAGATCGATCTGAGATCTGGATATCATCAGCTGAGAGTCAGGGATTCTGATATCTCAAAGACAGCGTTCAGGACCAGGTATGGACAATATGAGTTTATTGATATGCCGTTTGGTTTGACCAACGCTCCAACTGTGTTTATGGGTCTGATGAACCGTGTATTTCAGAAGTATCTCGATGATTTCGTGATCATTTTTATTGATGATATATTGATTTATTCGAAGAATATGATTGAGCATGCAGAGCATTTAAGAACTGTGTTGCGAATTTTGAGGGCTGAGAAGTTATATGCTAAACTGTCGAAATGCGAGTTCTGTTGAGACATGTTGTATTTCTGGGGCATATTATATCCGGAGACGGTATATCAGTGGATCCCAGTAAGGTTGAAGCCGTGATTTCTTGGCCGAGACCGACATCAGTGCCCGAGATACGCAGCTTTATGGGTTTAGCAGGATATTATCGACGATTCATTAAAGATTTCTCCAGTATTGCTAAACCTATTACACAGTTGACTCAGAAGAATGCTCCATTTGTTTGGTCTGAGGAGTATGAGTCCAGCTTTGAAGAGCTGAAGAAAAGACTGACCAGTGCTCCGGTGTTGACTATCCCGTCAGGTACTGGTGATTTTGTTGTTTATTGTGATGCATCTCACCGAGGATTGGGTTGTGTTTTGATGCAGCGAGGGCATGTGATTACTTATGCCTCGAGACAGCTGAAACCCCATGAATCTCGTTATCCAATTCATGATCTTTAATTGCCAGCCATCGTCTTTGCGTTAAAGATATGGCGACACTACCTGTACGGTGAGAAATTCGAAATCTATTCTGATCAAAAAAGCCTGAAGTATCTGTTTTCACAATCAGAACTGAATATGAGACAGCGAAGATGGCTGGATTTACTGAAAGACTTTGATTGTGAAATCAAATACTATCCGGGGAAGTCCAATGCAGCAGCTGATGCATTGAGTCGAAAGGTATGTGCTTTATCCTTATCGAGAATAGGTGTTTCAAATTTGATTGAAGACTGCTGTTTGTCTGGATTGGTATTTGAGACAGATTGTAGACCGTTGAGATTATATGCTATTCAAGCTGAACCAGAGCTGATTTTGAAGATTAAAGCGGCTCAGAAAGTTGATCAGAAAGTTCAGAAATCGATTGAGATGGTCAGATCAGGTCATAAATCAGAGTTTCAGGTACGTGAGGATGTACTGTATGTGAATAATCGTCTTGTTGTGCTGAATGTTTCAGAGTTGAAACAATAGATATTGACAGAAGCGCACAGTCGTCGATTTAGTATACATCCTTGTGGCAGAAAGATGTATAATGATTTGAAAGGACAGTTTTGGTGGAAACAAATGAAGACTGACATTGCAGAATTTGTTTCCAGATGTCTGAATTGCCAACAGGTGAAAGGCTGAAAGAAAGAAACCAGGAGGATTGTTACAGAGTTTGTCGATTCCTGAATGGAAATGAGATCACATTTTCATGGATTTTGTGACACAGTTACCGAGGTCCTCCCGAGGTTGTGATGCGATTTGGGTTGTGATTGATCGATTGACCAAATCTGCATGTTTTATTCCATAAAAAATGACGTACCGATATGACCAAATGGCTGATATTTACGTCAAAGAAGTTGTTAGATTGCACAGAGTGCCGAAGTCGATTGTTTCAGACCGTGATCCTTGGTTTACTTCGCACTTCTGGCAGAGTTTGCAGCAGGCTCTCGGTACAAAGTTACATCTGAGTACCACATATCATCCTCAGACTGACGGACAGTCAGAACGGACGATTCAGACATTGGAAGATATGCTGAGAGCTGTAGTGCTTGACTTTAGCACTAATTGGCAAGATGCATTGCCTCTTTGCGAGTTTTCGTACAACAATAGCTACCAAACAAGTATTGAGATGGCACCATTTGAGGCGTTGTATGGAAAGAAATGTCAAACCCCTCTGTATTGGGATGATATCTCTGAAGTTCCTGAGATTGGATATGATATGATCAGAGATATGACTGAAAAAGTTAAGCTGATTCAGAAGAAAATGAAGGCAGCTCAGGACCGACAGGCCAAATATGCCAACATCAGACGACGACCGTTGGTATTTGAGACTGGAGATCGAGTATTTTTGAAGATTTCACCTTTCCGAGGAGTTTTCAGATTTGGCAAGAAATGAAAGTTGTCTCCACGATACGTTGGTCCGTATGAGATTCTCGAGAAGATAGGAGATCGTGCCTATCGACTCACTTTACCACCTTCATTATCCGGAATACATGATGTCTTTCATGTATCTATGCTGCGGAAATATCTCCCTGATGATTCTCACATTATTCAGCCAGACGAGGCCGAACTTGATGAAAGTCTGAGTTATGTCGAGAAACCGATTCAAATTATTGATTGTAAAGAAAAGAAACTAAGAACAAAGACCATCCCACTTGTGAAAGTCCAATGGACTCGTCATGGCATTGAAGAAGCTACTTGGAAGACTGAATCAGATATGAGACAGGAGTTTCCAGAGTTATTCCACTGACGTGAGTTTCCTATTTTAGTTTTTGTTATTTCTGATTTGATTGCCTGTCATATGATTGCTTGAAATTTCGAGGACGAAATCGTGTCTCAGAGGTGGAGAATTGTAGGGCCCGAGATGTTATCAATTTTATGAGACCCCGAAAAGAAAATATTATTGATGGCAATTTTGTAATTAAGTGGAAAAATACTTGATTTAAATTTGATGGCAATTTCGTAATTATTGAGGGCTGAATTGCAAATAGTGAAGAATTCAGGGGCTAAAGTGCAATATTGGATTGAGTGGGACACTTGTCACCACCATGCACTTTGATATATATAAATGTCCAATTTCCTCCATTTCTTCAGCCAAGAAACCGAGAGTTGTCCCTGGAAATCCTTGAAGTTTTCTTACACGTTAGAAAATTGATTTTGCCACATTCGATTATCAGAATTTGAATCCGGACACAGTTCTGTACTCCTCTCGCTACGAGCTACAACTGGACGTAAGTTTTATTGAGTTCTGCTATCATTTGAAAATATGATGTTGTAGGAATTTGATATGATTCATATATGGTGTTTTGGATATGTTAAACATCGTAGAATCGAAGTCATATCGAAGAACAGATTGATTATGGAATTGTTATGAATTTCTGATTATATGGACTGAAAACCGGACAGATTTAGATTATTGATTGATTACAGATTGTATCGGATATGGGTTATGATTTGTAATTGATATTTGTTGATATGGTATTTACGGGGATATTGAGATTGTGCCGTTATGCCGATGATTTGAATTAAATTCAGATTAATCAGATTCAGTATTGAATTGAGAATGGAAGGTTGATATTATTATTCTTAATATGTCATTTCAGATTTACAGAGACAGTCTTGAGTTCAGAACTTCCGTTTCTTCAGACCGAGATTACGAACGAAAGGTATAAGTCAATGTGGCATTGGGAGATCGACTCAAGTAGGATATACTTGGGTTTCCCGAAATCACATACTTATTGTTATTATATGCATTGATTTGATTATTATATGTTGTTCTATTGATTTATATGAACCATGTAATAGATGAGTATTAGACGAGTGATCTTGTGTCAGAAGTGCCTGATAGTGGTGGGATCGCCACGGGCACATTGCACGATGTCACAAGATAGTGTGTTGGCGATTGTGCCGCAGTCTGTGATGGATAGGTCAAGACACTGGATGTTTGGTTATATCGACGTGGATAGAATCGGAGTTCTTCTATTACTGTTGGTCGATATAGGAATGCCAACGTCTGGAAACCGGGATCCCTAGACTAGGATTGAGTCTAGTCTGAGTCGTGGAGTCACGAGCATTGTCAACAGTTTTGTATTGATTATTTTTCAGATTTTGATACATATTGCTGTTATCTTTCCATGCTTTTACGTTTATCATACGATTGCATGTTCGTTGATTTATACTGAGATTATATTCTCACCGGAATTATCCGGCTGTTGTCGTGTTTGTATGTGTGTATGACAACAGGTGGGACATGGTCAGGGTCGAGGAGATGACGAGAGATCGTGAATAGAGTGGAGACCACGGACTTTGACGTTGCTGTAGATAGGGTTTGGACACGTGATAGCTAGTTGTTGAACCTGAGTTTTGAATGATTGTATATAGTACCAAACTTGTGCTTGAATACTGATATGTATATTAGAAGTATTTCCATTACGTTCCGCGTTTAAAAAAAAAAATTTAGACCATGTTTATTATAATTGATTAAATTGTCCTAATGACGATTATGAACTTGATTAGCGTCCGGGTCCCCACAACCGCTTTCCAATCCTGATCTAAACCCGGTCATGCTTTACGGGGTGGAGAGATCCTCGGCCACGTTCACCGAATTTCCAAACCCGTTCATAATTGGTCACAAGACATTTAGCATACCTCAAAAACATAAAAATATGTTTTCCTTTGCACATCGAAAACATACTTACATGGCGTTGAGGGATTCGTTGGATCTCAGTTGGGGCCACTGCTGCACATACTAATATGAGTTCAAGCACTTATCTTTCATAACTTAGACGTATTAATCATGCTCACGCCCAAAAATTACAAATTTCTTATGACGTTCTAAATCTCTCGGGACGTTTCGGGTCCGTGTCTTCCATGTTTGGGAAAATATAGGGATTTTTTTGGGTTCGAGATCAATGCATTAACGAAAAATATACATGCCTTTTGATCTTTAAAATTACCGAAACGATGATACCGAAGCGGGGAGGTTGCGAGGGTTGATGCTAGACGAAGCATGCAACATATCGTATTTCCATCACTTATTAAAAACATGAATATAATATCATTTTATTTTGAAACCAAGCATGCAACATATCTTTTAAATGTCCAATTTAAATCATAAAAATTCATAAACATTTTAAAATAAACATTTTTAACAGATTAAAAATCCGTAAACATTTAAAATAAACGTGTTAACGTATAAAAATCATAAAAAGACATAAACGTTTCAAAATAAACATTTTAAGATCATAAACGTTTAAATAAATATTTAAATCATAAACCATTTAAACATATTAACATCTTAAAAATACATAAACATTTAAAATTGACATATTAACATATAAAAATTTCATAAACATCCATAACCATTGAAAATAATCATATTAGCACATAAAACAGCATTCAGGACACTGCCATGATGTTTACTAATTTTTAGGTGTAAAAAGACCGTTTTACCCCTGGACGTATAATTTCTCGTTTTTGCCATTTTCTTAATTTCATAACTCTAACATGTCCCAAATAATTATTTAAGCCTACACGAATTTTCACATATTTTTATTTAGCTGAAATCGAGGACTTTTAATTTAATCTTTAAATAATACGTATTAATGTGTTTTAATCCCGAATTAAACCAAACCTTAATAAAATTCCCAAATTAAAAACCTTAGACTTCTAGTAATTATTTGAGCTTAAATATAATTTTCCATAATTTTATTCATCTTAAAACTAGGCGTTTCAATTAACTCGTTTAATTAACGTTTCGTGCGGCGATTAAATCTCGAATAAATCGAAAACTGGTTATTTTGATCCCAAATTTAAACATAACATTTTTATGATTTATTCTACCCTTCCAAGTCATGAGCCACACCCATGGACCCATGTATCTATTTTTTGTTCTAAAATTCGAAATATTGACACATAATCGAAACCACCGAGCCATCTCCCAATTTACTCGAGCCGCGCCCGCGCCACGTTGAGCCAAACCCTAGCCAACCCACCTAGGGACCCTACTAACCAAGCCCAGCACAAAGAACCAGCCCTGGCCCGCTTAAAACTTGATGGAAACTCACCTGGAACTGAGACCCAATTGCATGTGTGTGTACGTGAGGTGTTCTAATTGCACCAGGAATCCTTGCTAGCCTAGGGCTCTTCCAGCCGAGCAACCACCGAACCACTATGACCCTAACCGACCCTGGACCAAGCCGAGACCCAGCCCAGACCAGCCCAGACCCTGGAACCCACGCACAAAGCACTGAATTCAGTAGACAGCAGCCTCGCACCAGCATCCTAACTCACGCTCTCATGCTTTCCCTCGAGCCAGCAGCCAACCAAACCACACCAGCCCATGACCCAACCCTTGGCCAACCTCACTTGACCCTGATGGACCAGCCTGGCTCGCGCCCAGGCCAGCTCCAAGCCTTTTTTCCCTGCATCAGCAGCAAACATGCGCTGCTTCCCCTTGGGCTCTCGGGTCTAGGACTCCTCCCAGCTTGCTAGGACTCCTCCCAGACCTATTGACTCGAGTCCTAGCGTGGCTAGGACTCTACCCCTGACCCCTCACAGACCATAGCCAAGCCCTGGCCCCAACTGAACCCCAGCCCAGCCACCACGACCATATAACCGATCCCCTCAAGCACCATGACAGATAGTTGGTTCAGCTTGTGTTGTTTTCGTGTGCAGCGTTTTTAGTGTGTTTGAAGACCCCTAAACTAGTGTAAAACTTGCCCCTTAACATCCTAATTCATGGCAGCCCTTTCCACAACATAAAAACATGATTTTGGAATCAAATAACACAAGTTTAAAACCTATATGCACATAGTTACGAAAATAAATTTGTGTGTCATGTTTTCATTCAAATCATGATCAAATAAATATTATGATGTGATAGATGTTTGAAAGAAAGAAATATGGCGTGCCTTTGCGTTTTAAATGCACGATTTTACGTTGACGATTGCGAAGAACGGCAACGAATGACCTTGGCTTGAAACTCTCTTGAAACCTTCAACTTTTTCCTTCAATTTGATTGTGTGTGCCGTGTGTTTTTGAAAGAAAAGAAAGAGTTTGAGTGGGGAAGGGGAGTGGGACGTGTAGTTGTAGGAGTTAATGGGGAGAAATTGCACTTTAAATAGATAAATAAAACACTAACCAAGCTTAGGCCCATTAGATAATTAATTAGGCCCATTAGGTAATTAATTAGGTCCATTAATGCTTAATTAAAATATTTAAAAGATTTAAAAATAATTTTGATTAATAAACATTGTGAATTTATTAGCCAGGTTGTCAAAACGTTCGTATTTTTGTTGAAAAACCAACACCGATAAAATTTACGTCACGACGTATAAAGTCACCCAAAAACCCTTATTTTCCAAAATAATTAAAAGCATCACCTTTATTTTAAATAATTAAAAACAATTAACCAATAAAAATATTTTCTAATTTTCAGCCCTCGGTCTTCGTTCCTCGATCGAAACTCAAATAACCTTTAAAATACATTTTAATGTAAACATGTATAAAATATAATTTAAACATACAAATATGCACAACATAATTAATTTAATGCAATTAAAATAATTAATTAAAATACACGAGAATTTAATAAATTGTATGCATGTGGTCGTGTGGACCTTTAAATTTTCGGGATGTTACAATCTTCCCCCCTTAAATTGAATTTCGTTCTCGAAATACGCTTATCCTTAATAACCCAAAGTTTAGTCTTAGTTCTAGTATCCCAAAAATTCACACTTCCGTTGCGCTACTCTGATAAAACTTAAATTCTAGAATGTCCTTACGCCTCCTCGATCCCAATTAAATTTTTCCTTCTAAATCCTTATTTTTAAATCGCAACTTAAAAAAACCCATAATGACTTAGTGCTGTTACTATTATAACCTCGAATTTTAAATTTTCTTAAAATTCTCAATATCAAAAGATGGATGATCATACTTATCGTATATTACTTTCCTTATTCTATACCCAAAAAATTCATCAACTTATCAAATTTCAATCTTAAAATCCCAAAAGCATCCGCTAACGCTTAGATTTTCAAGCCTAGTATCGATTCATCCTTAAAACCCTTGATTAAAATTTCTTATAATACTAAAACCAAGATAACCCAAGGTTCTGAATATTCTTAAAAGTCTAAATCATCAAAATTCTTACCATATAATCCATTCACTTCTCGCTTATTGCTAAACTAGTTCCCAAATTCTTTAACAATTGCAAAATTAATTCTTAATTTCCTCAAAATATATCCTAATTGGTCCTTAATTTCAGGAATCCTACTATTAACCCATAAATTCTTGGCATTCTTAATTCTCTTCTACATGTTTCCCATAACATAATTTCAAAAATTTAAACTTATTTACCCAAAAATCAATTCCTATAATCAATCTTACCTTTCATCAAAACTTAAAATCCAAATTTATACATTTTTTTTCTTCCAAAGATCATTGCAAATCCTCGAATCATTATTACTTATGAGTAATTCCCAAAAATTAATTCAACTAGTAACCATGAATCATAAATATTTTCTTAGAAAATCTACGTGTCCCAAAGCATTCATAATATTCACGATTAACTTATAGCCCAAAAAGTAGAACGTCAATACTAAAACCCAAAAATCAACATAGTCACATTCCACCACGAAGCCAACATGCGTTGAAATCAAGTAATTTCTTATTTCATGTCGTATCACGTATAAAAATCATGAAGCATATAAATCATAAATTATCATAAAGCTATTAAACATGTGACGTGAACATATAATTCATGTACTTATGCAGGTAACATCATATTAAATCATATAAAACATGTAAAACTTACAAAGTTGAGGCTTGACGACTGATCTTTCCGATGCTGATGGTGGCACAACCCTTTACAGGACCTTTGCTCTGATACCAACTGAAACGTCTGCTTAATCGTTTTCTTAAAAAGTACTAGAATTTTTTTTTTCAACCCTCACATAGCATCTGGCCGAATCATAAAATATTTTGGAACCATTTTAAAAGTAAAACAATCAACTATTTATCAACCCAAAAACATTATTTGAAAAGTATAGCTCATACTATAACCTCTCAAAAACTCTCACCGGTCAACTGGGCTTGGCCAACGTATTAACATATTCATATTCGTACCACGTATTTGTATTCGTATCCGTATCCAAGGAAACACGATCGTCGGGCTCCCACTAGGACTATAACCCTGACGATATTTTCAACATATTTAGTAGTCATAATCCCTTTACGTCCTTCAACATTTTGTATTTCCATCACTTAATAAAAACATGAATATAATATCATTTTATTTTGAAAACAAGCCTGCAACATATCTTTTAAATGTCCAATTTAAATCATAAAAATTCATAAACATTTTAAAATAAACATTTTTAACAGATTAAAAATACGTAAATATTTAAAATAAACGTTTTAATGTATAAAAATCATAAAAAGACATAAAAGTTTCAAAATAAACATTTTAAGATCATAAACGTTTAAAATAAATATTTAAATCATAAACCATTTAAACATATTAACATCTTAAAAATCCATAAACATTTAAAATTTACATATTAACATATAAAAATTCCATAAACATCCATAACAATTGAAAATTATCATATTAGCACATAAAACAGCATTCATGACACTGCCATGATGTTTACTAATTTTTAGGTGTAAAAAGACCGTTTTACCCCTGGACGTATAATTTCTCGATTTTGATATTTTCTTAATTTTATTGACTCTAACATGTCCAAAACAATTATTTAAGCCTACACGAATTTTCTCATATTTTTATTTAGCTTAAATAGAGGACTTTTAATTTAATCTTTAAATAAGACGTATTAATGTGTTTTAATCCCGAATTAAACCAAACCTTAATAAAATTCCCAAATTAAAAACCTTAGACTTCTAATAATTATTTGAGCTTAAATATAATTTTTCATAATTTTATTCCGCATAAAACTAGGTGTTTCAATTAACTCGTTTAATTAACGTTTCGTGCGGCGATTAAATCTCGAATAAATCGAAAACTGGTTATTTTGATCCCAAATTTAAACATAACATTTTTATGATTTATTCTACCCTTCCAAGTCATGAGCCACACCCATGGACCCATGTATCTATTTTTTGTTCTAAAATTCCAAATATTGACACATAATCGAAACCACCGAGCCATCTCCCAATTTACTCGAGCCGCGCCCGAGCCACCTTGAGCCAAACCCTAGCCAACCCACCTAAGGACCTTACTGACCAAGCCCAGCCCAAAGAACCATCCCTGGCTCGCTTAAAACTTGCTGGAAACTCACCTGGAACTGTGACCCAATTGCATGTGTGTGTACGTGAGGTGTTCTAATTGCACCAGGAATCCTTGCTAGCATAGGGCTCTTCCAGCCGAGCCACCATCGAACCACTATGACCCTAACTGACCCTGGACTACGTCGAGACCCAGCCCAGACCAATCAATCCTTTGGAACCCACGCATGAAGCACTGAATTCAGTAGACAGCAGCCTCGCACCAGCATCCTAACTCACGCTCTCATGCTTTCCCTCGAGCCAGCAGCCAACCAAACCACACCAGCCCATGACCCAACCCTTGGCCAACCTCCCTTGACCCTGATGGACCAGCCTTGCTCGCGCCCAGGCCAGCCCCAAGCCCTTTTTCCCTGCATCACCAGCAAACATGCGCTGCTTCTCCTTGGGCTCTCGGGTAGAGTCCTAGCTTGCTATAACTCCTCCCAGCCCTCTTGACTCGAGTCCTAGCGTGGCTAGGACTCTACCCCTGACCCCTCACGGACCATAGCCAAGCCCTGGCCCAAACCGAACCCCAGCCCAGCCACCATGCCCATATAACCGATCCCCTCAAGCACCATGACAGATAGTTGGTTCAGCTTGTGTTGTTTTCGTGTGCAGCGTTTTTAGTGTGTTTTAAGACCCCTAAACTTGTGTAAAACTTGCCCCTTAACATCCTAATTCATGGCAGCCCTTTCCACAACATAAAAACATGATTTTGGAATCAAATAACACAAGTTTAAAACCTATATGCACATAGTTACGAAAATAAATTTGTGTGTCATGTTTTCATTCAAATCATGATCAAATAAATATTATGGTGTGATAGATGTTTGAAAGAAAGAAATAGTGCGTGCCTTTGCATTTTAAATGCACGATTTTACGTTGACGATTGCGAAGAACGGCGACGAACGACCTTGGCTTGAAACTATCTTGAAACCTTCAACTTTTTCCTTCAATTTGATTGTGTGTGTCGTTTGTTTTTGAAAGAAAAGAAAGAGTTTGAGTGGGGAAGGGGAGTGGGACGTGTAGTTGTAGGAGTTAATGGGGAGAAATTGCACTTTAAATAGATAAATAAAACAATAACAAAGCTTAGACCCATTAGGTAATTAATTAGGCTCATTAATGCTTAATTAATATATTTAAAAGATTTAAGAATAATTTTGTTTAATAAACTTTGTGAATTTATTAGTCGGGTTGTCAAAACGTTCGTATTTTTGTTGAAAAACTAAAACCGATAAATTTACGTCCCAGCGTATAAAATCACCACAAAACCCTTATTTTAAAAAATAATAAAAAGCATCACCCTTATTTTAAATAATTAAAAACAATTAACCAATATAAATATTTTCTAATTTTTAGCCCTCAGTCTTCGTTCCTCGATCGAAACTCAAATAACCTTTAAAATACATTTTAATGGAACCATGTATAAAATATAATTTAAACATACAAATATGCACAACATAATTAATTTAATGCAATTAAAACAATTAATTAAAATACACGAGAATTTAATAAATCGTATGCATGTGGTTCGCGTGGACCTTTAAATTTTCGGGGCGTTACATGACCTCTACGGATTCAGTCAACCAAAGAAGACTGGACTGTCAGATTATATAGCTTAAAAACCCTGCCCTTGCGATCAACCTCTAAACCAAAACTATGAATTTCTGATTGAAGAGATCTCTACACTGACAGCTGTGCTACGACTGCTACTTTCCTTCTCAAGGCATCTGCCACAACATTAGCTTTCCCGGATGGTAGCTAATTTCACAATCGTAGTCTTTCACTAATTCCAACCATCGTCTTTGTCTCATATTAACTCTTTCTGCGTGAAGAAATACTTGAGACTCTTGTGGTAAGTAAATATCTGGTATTTCTAGTCGTACAAATAATGTCTCCATATCTTCAACGCAAAGACAACGACAGCTAAGTCAAGATCATGAGTCGGGTAGTTCTTCTCATGCACCTTCAACTGTCTGGAGGCATAAGCTATAACCTGATCATGCTGCATCAGATGTGCGCCCAAACCGAGCTTAGAAGCATCGATGTAGAGCACAAAATTGCCTTGCCCTGCTGGCATGACCAACACTGGCGCTGTGATAAGAGCTTGTTTCAAAGTATCAAAGCTCTTTTGACATTCATCCCTCCATAATAATTTAGCATTCTTTTTAGTCAATGAGTTGAGTGGCACTGCTATTGAAGAAAATCTTTGAATGAATTTCCTGTAGTAGCCTGCTAAGCCTAGAAAACTACGGATCTACGACGCATTCTTCGGCTCAACCCATTCCTTAACTGCTGCCACCTTATCTTGATCCACCTCGACACCACTGCTAGATATTATATGACCCAAAAATGCTACCTTCTCCAACCAGAATTCAAACTTACTGAATTTTGCAAACAACTTGCGAATCTGCAAGACCTGCAAAACTGTACCCAAGTGTTGACTGTGCTCCTCATGGCTCTTCGAGTAGATGAGAATGTCGTCAATGAACACTATGACAAACTGATCTAGGTAGGGTTGAAATACTTGATTCATGAGGTCCATAAATATTGCTGGAGCATTTGTCAGTCCAAACGGCATTACAAAGAACTCGTAGTGCTCATACCTGGTTATGAAGGCTGTCTTATGGATATCTGCATCATTTACCTTCAGTTGATGATACCCTGATCGTAGATCTATCTTGGAGAACACTGTAGCTCCCTGCAACTAATCGAACAAGTCCTCGATCCTTGGAAGTGGGTATTTATTCTTGATCGTTACCTTGTTTAATTCTCGGTAATTGATACACACCCTCATGCTCCCATCCTTCTTCTTTACGAAGATTACTGGTGCGTCCCATGTTGAGAAAATAGGGCGGATGAATTCTTTATCTAGGAGATCCTGAATCTGCTCCTTGAGCTCTAACATCTCAGCTGAAGCTAAACGGTACGATGTATTTGAGATTGGCACGGTAACTGGCACAAGGTCAATGGAAAACTCCACCTCTCTCTGGTGGAAAGCCTGTGACGTCATCTGGAAAGACGTCAGGAAAATCTCTGACCACTGGTACATCATATATCGATGGAGTGGGTACATCAAGTGCGGAAAAGATGCTGGCCAAGAAAACCTGACATCGCTTATGAATAAGTCTCCGTTCCTGCATACAAAAGATCATGCGAGGAAAACTCCTCCATATATCTGTCTCAAAGAGAAACTGCTCCATGCCCAAAGCTCTTACCAACACTGACCTTTTCTGAAAATCAATAAGAACTTTGTTCTTCGTCAACAAGTAAATTCCCAAGATGATAAACGGTACGGTGTATTTGAGATTGGCACGGTGCCTGGCATAAAAGGTCAATGGAAAACTCCACCTCTCTCTCTGGTGGAAGGCATGTGACATCATCTGGAAAGACGTCAGGAAAATCTCTGACCACTGGTACATCAGATATCGACGGAGTGGGAACATCAGGTGCGGAAAAGATGCTGGCCAAGAAAGCCTGACATTGCTTAAGAATAAGTCTCTGTGCCTACATACAAGAGATCATGCGAGGGAAACTCAACCATCTATCTGGCTCAAAGAGAAACTGCTTCATGCCCAAAGATCTTACCAACACTGACCTTTTCTAAAAATCAATATGAAATCTGTTCTTCGTCAACCAGTCCATTCCCAAGATGATATCAAATTCTGGCATCGGCAACACGATCAGATCGGCATACACTAGGTGACCTTGCAGTTCAAGATCGATGTCTCTGACCACGCTAGTAGCTAATAACTGTTCCCCTGATGGGAATGTCGCTGAATAGTTAACATCGAGTCCAATAGACTGGACGTCCAAATGATTTGCGAACATCTACAAAATAAAAGAGTGAGTGCCCCTGAATCTATCAAGGCCTTCGTGGCTACCCTCGTTATGAAAATATTTTCAGAGAGACGTTATCACAACACACGAACTTATATCCCAAAATTATAATCTTAACCTCAGGCATAGTAGAAAAATCTCTACAAAAGTCACCAAAAATAATAACTAGCACAATAACAATCCCAAATAAAATTTGAAATATGCGTAGCAAAAATAATGTGGTGCTGAATTAAATAAGTTACCAGTCAACAGGGTTGTGTCTGGGTTCGCCTCCTCTGCCTGCATGGCGAACACCCTACCCTGGGTCGGCTGCCTCCACTATGGGCAGTCTCTCATCATATGATCACTGGCTCCGTATGTGAAACACTTTCCCAATCCCCATAAGTACTGTCCCGGATGCTGGCGGTTGCACTTCGGGCACACCGGGTGCTCCCTCGGCCGCTGAGGCGCGTTCTGCTCAGAATAGGACCCTTGTATTTCGGTGGTCCTTGGAATGGCCTTTTCCCCTGTTGTCCTTGGAAAGGCCTCTTGAACTGGGGTCGCTGCTGTTGCTGCTGCTGAGGTGCCTGGTAGAGCCTCTTTCCTTGTCTGTCGAACTCTATGTCTCTCTGGTCCTGTTGTGCCGCCAAGGCTCTAGACACGACAACAGCATAGGTGGTAGGACCAGCGACCCTCACATCACGGTGCAAGATCGGCCGCAAACCATCCATAAAATGCATCAGTTTCTCCAGGGCATCATTTGCAATTAGAAGAACAAAGTGACACCCCCTCTCGAACATCATGACAAACTCTGCCACACTTCTGTCTCCCTGCCGCAGCGTCATGAACTGCCTGGTCAGGCAGATCGTACTTCCTCAGTGAAGTATTTGGAGTAGAAGACCTCCTTAAAACCATCCCAGGTCAGTGTTTGCAGGTTCACTGACACTGATGCACTATCCCACCAAAGTCTGGCATCTCCTGTCAGCAGGAAAATGGCACACCTGACCCTGTCTGCGTCCAGCAGCTCCATAAAATCGAAGATTACCTTGATGGACTTAATCCATCTTTCTGCTATAATCGGGTCAGTGGTCCCCGAGAACTCCTTAGGATCCATCCTCCTAAACCTCTCGTAAACTGCCTCCGGTCTGGGCCTCGCCCCTGTATCCACTGTATCTTGGTTCTCCGCAAACTGTGCGAAGAACTGAGTCATCCCTACAAGCATTTGAGCCTGCATATCCGGGGTTGGACGAGGAGGAGTGACCCTCTTCCCGTCTGTCCTCCTCCCTTGCTCCACGGGCAACCATACGTCTGGGAGGCATATTGTTCCAAAATTTCTCCAACACGTACACCCAATATGAATGAACATCATATCAATATCATAAGATGCACGTAATTGGAACTTAAAACATGTACTTACTGAAATAATGACTTGATGCTTACTACATAAAATAATTTAAAAACATAAAATTTACAGACTTGAGGTGTGACTTCGTGAGCTTTTCGCAACTAGCAGTAGGCATAACCCTTTACAAGAACACCGCTCTGATACCAACTGTAATGTACCGTACTTTTAAACTGTTTTAAAATTTATGGAAAAATAAAAATTTTCTTAAATAAATCGTAATAATTAAATTGCGTTAACAAATATTTGATCATCTAAAATATTTGGAATAAAACAACTACCATCATAGTTTGCAATAAAGGAACGTTTAAACATTGTCAACACAACTCAAGAAATCAAGTATTTGAACATGCATAAAGTTTTAAAACATGGGCGGTCCTCGGGTTTAGCCTCCTGCGCAGATCGAGCCGGCTCATCCCCACCCCTCGTCTCCTCATACTTGTCCTCACTTGCATCGATCAAGTCTAGTGAATCTAAAGACTCAACACGTATAAACTGGAGATAACAAGTAATACGTAATAAAACCACATGCAACTTAAAAGTAGAACGTACATACATAAACATGAAATTAATAACATAAACATAGACTTGTCATCATCATAAAATTTTTGATAAATATACTTGCATCATACATACTTGAACATGCATAACATCATCATTTTGTGTAAAGATATGTTTCAAAGCAAGTGACCCATAGATAAATGTGCGTGATCAGACTAAACCACAGTACTAGGCTGGCAGGGAAAATCAACTACCACATACATGAGATCCCCGGTTATGATTTATGGGGTGACTGGTCGCTGGTCATGCTTTACCACTTTCCAATCCTGATCCAAACTCAGTCATGCTTTACCGGGATGGAGAGATCCTCGGCCACGTTCACCGACTTCCAAACCCGTTCATAATTGGTTACAAGACATTTAGCATACCTCAAAAACATAAAAATATATTTTAGTTTGCATGTCAAACATACTTACATGGCGTTGAGGGATTCGTTGGATCTCGGTTGGGGCCACTGCTGCACATACTAATATGAGTTCAAGCACTTATATTTCATAACTTAGACGTATTAATCATGCTCACACCCAAAAATGACAAATTTCTTATAACGTTCTAAATCTCTGGGGACTCGGCCTTGTTTAATCATCGCACTAAACCATGACATCGAATCCCAAAACAATCCCTATATTTTCCCAAGCAGGGAAGACACGAACCCCGTGTACACATCCGGGTCTGTGTCCGTGTAGTCTCTGCAAACTTAACCTGCTGAATAAACAATGGCACGGACCCCGTTTCTGGGTCTGGATCCGGGTCCGTGTAGAATCTTGAATTTCACACCACAAAAGAAACAAGGGCACGGACCCCGTGTCAGGGTCCGGCTTCGGGTCGTGTAGACTCTGAAAATGGTAACCAACTGAAATCACTACACTTGTGGCTTAATCCTCCTAACTCGATTGTGAGGAACGTGAACAACACCTCGATTCACATCCTAGGATGCTATGACAATGATTCAAAATCCCAGGATGCCTCAAACAATGATACCAATCATACAACATAACTCAAATCGTGAACACGCAATTTTGACACCAAAATGCTTCCTACGACTTCTAGTGCTCCAAGTGCCTATCGACACAAAACGAAGCACCAAAAATCATCCCAACATCATACTCACAATACTTAAACGCAGCAGCGATTACCCAAAGGTCTCCAATGAAGCCCGCAACAAATAAACTTCAAGAAAACGTCAAGAACACATTTTCAGAAAATTACAGTTTGAGCAGTCCCACGAAAACAATAATAACTCACTCGTTTCTTGTCCAAAAATTACGAATTTACTGTAAAATCGAAGTTATCGAAAAGTACTATGTTTTATATGTTGAAAGTTTTTCCAGAAAGTCGACTGAATTTTCGCTGAGATCAAAATGACAGAAGAATTCGGGTTTCCAGATTTAAAATCGTTTCAAAATCGATCCAACCAATTTTTGCTCAAACATTGTACAACATAAATTTTTACACATAATAAACATAAAAACATATACTATGACGAGATCGATGCATAAACAAAAGAATATACATGCGTTTTGATATTTAAAATTACTGAAACGACGATACCAGAGCGGGGAGGATGAGAGGGTTGATCCGGGACGAACGTGGCATGATTTTCTTTGAAGAAAAAGAACGAGAATTGCTGGAAAAATACAGTGGAGAGGGGCGGCTGCTCTTGCTCTAAGAACTCTACTTTTATTCTGTAAAAAAACAAATGAGAGTGTAATGAAATGTGTGTGTGTGTGTTAACATGAGTAAGTGGGTAAGAAAGTGTGTGCAGTGCGCGAGTTTTAGATTAAATTAGGGAAAAAATTTGCTTAATCACACCATTAAAATGTTAATTAAAAATACTAATAATATGATAACCCACAATTGACTTTACTAATAACTCCCAAATTTTAACTTTAAAATACACAATTGATAAACCATTTAAAATTCTGAAACTTTAAAATCACCTAATAAACAAGTTAGGCTTTTAAAATGCTAAAAATTAAATAAATATTTTAAAATGCCCCAACCCTAACCTAGAATAAATTACCACATTTTAAAATCGTCAAAATCGTTGCCGGTATCCTTTTCATCGATCTCGCATCGAAAAATTGCCTTAACATGAAACTCAAGAAAACAATTTAACGTACATCACATAAACATAAATAATTTATTGTAATGCAATTTCAAAAACTTATGCATCACTAAATTCAATTTTAACCTTAAATAGATAATATAACAATTTAAATAAATGAATGGGTTTTACGTGTACTGAATTTGGGCTCTACATTTATGGTCGGTGAAAATCTTGCACTTCTTCCCAAATAAGTAATGTCTCCAAATTTTCAATGCAAAAACTACCGCTGCAAGCTCAAGATCATGAGTAGGGTAGGTTTTCTTGTGAACTTTCAATTGTCTCGGCGCATAAGCTATAACTCGATCATTTTGCATCAGAACTGCACCCAACCCAAGTTTAGAAGCGTCGGTATAAAGAATATACTCTCTTTGCCCCGATGGCATAGATAACACTAGCGCTGTAATCAAGGCTTGCTTCAACTTATCAAAACTGTCTTGGCACTCGGATCTCCATATAAACTTTGCATTCTTCTTTGTCAAGGAGGTCAACGGTACTGCAATAGATAAGAATCCCTGAATAAATTTTAGATAATATCTAGCTAGTCCCAAGAAACTGTGAATCTCGGTTACGCTCTTCGGTACTGGCTACTCTCTCACTGCCTCTACTTTACTTGGATCAACTTCCACTCCATCTCTAGAAATGATGTGGCCATAGAATGCCACTCTCTCAAGCCAAAACTCGCACTTGCTGAATTTTGCAAACAACTTCCTATCTTGCAGCAGTTGCAGTGCTGTCCTCAAATGCTGACTGTATTCCTCTCTACTCTTGGAGTAGATCAAAATATCATCAATGAACACAATCACGAATTGATCTAGATACGACTAAAATACGCTATTCATGAGATCCATGTAGATCGCTGGTGCATTGGTCAGATCAAATGGTATGACCATATATTCAAAATGCCCATAACGAGTTTTGAACGTTGTCTTATGAACATCGGCCTCTTTCACTTTCAACTGATGGTATCTAGAACGAAGATCTATCTTTGAGAATATCGATGCTTCTTGCAACTGATCAAATAAATCTTCAAATATTGATACAAGACATTTATTTTTGATAGTGACTCTATTCAGTTCTCGATAATCGATATAGAGTCACATAATGTCATCTTTCTTTTTCATAAACAATACCGGTGAGCCCCACGGAGAGTAAATAGGGAGAATAAAACCCTTGTCTAGCAATTCTTGGATTTGATCTTTCAATACTTTCATTTCAACGGGTGCTAGACGATAATGTGCTTTAGAAATAGGTATTGTGCCCGACATAAACTAAATAGAAAATTCCACCTCATGGTCAGGTGGAATGCCAGAAACGTCCTCGGGAAAGACACTAAGAAAGTCTCTGACAACATCAACATCCTCTAACTTCTGACTGCTAGGAGCATGTGCTGTAGTGACACATGCTAGAAAAGCTTTGCATCCTCGTCTCATAAGTTTCCTCGCACATAGGCAAGAGATAATGTGCGGCATTTTCTTGTTCCTTCCAGCCTCAAAGACAAAAGATTTCTCATTAGGCGGTCGAATAGACACTATTCTTTGACAAAAATCTATCGAAGCTCCATTCGCTGATAACCAATCCATACCGGGTATGATGTCAAATTCAGGCATAAGGAGTACAATAAGATCTGCCCAAACCACATCTTTAAATAAACGAAGCTCCATATTCTTCACAATACTAGTCGTGATCATTTGGTCACAGGAAGGAATATAAACCTTGAAACCCAATCCCATATCCTAAGGAATAATATTCAGTCGCTTAATGAAAGTCTCGGATATGAAAGAGTGCATAGCTCCTGAATCTAGCTGTGCATAAATAGCTACTCTTAGAATTAATATCCTCCCTGCGCTGTTTTAGATTATTCGTGTTGAAGCTTAAGAAATTTGTACCATTTAATTCCCAAAATGTCATGAACAAGATTGATTGGATCCTATTGTTCCTAGGAAAATTCATAATTTCCCCCTTAATTTTTGAATAATTATCATTTGACCCTTCAATTCATTGAAATTTGCATTTTAGTCCCCAGAAATTTTCGAAAATTGGTCCTTAAGTTTTCCGTAATTACATTTCGATCCCCGAAATTTTTGGAAATTGCATTTTAGTTCTTAAACGTTCATAAATTAAAATTTATCCCCTATGTTTCATTTAATTGCATTTTGGTCCTCATATTTTCGAAATTTTTGCATTTTGGTCCTTAAATTTTCGAGAATTATTATAATTGCCCCAAAATTTTGGAAATAGCATATTGGACCCTGAAAAATTTCGAAACTTCTTGTTATGCCCTTGGTTTTGATTCTTCTCAGTTTTTGGCCATGAAACTTTTATTTGAAATTATTATATCCTTCACATAAATTAAGGCACAACATCACAACAAATTTATATGGTTTCTGAAATCATTCCTTAATTCAATCTAAGGTAGAGCATACAACCTAATTTCCACTTTGTTATCCTTATTCCCAGATCAATTCTAATAACAAATTTAACATTTCATGCAATAAAAGAAATATAAAAACATTAAATAACTAGGTTACCGGTGATAAAGGTCGTGTCTGCAACCTCTTTAGCCTCCTCGGCATGCATAACATACGATCGTCCCACAATAGGTGCTCTCTTCTTTAGGGCAATCAGCAGCCTTGTGCCCTTCTTCTTTGCATATGAAGCACTTAGAAGATCCCCACAAACACTGTCCATAATGTAGGTGGTTGCACTTCTTGCACGGTGGTCCTTCTGCAGGCTTCGGTGCTCCAGGTTGCGGTGGCTTTAGTGGTCCTGGCTTTGACCTTGGGGCTTTGTTGGCCCTGGAGGTCTAGGAGGTCCCGTGTATGGCTTTTTATTTGGCTGAGAATTATTTTGGTGTTGTTGTCTCTTGCGCTGCATCTCAAAGTCGATGTCCTTCAAAGATTGCTCAGATTGAATTGTATAAGTAGTAGCGGCAACATAATCCAAGGGACGAATCATCATCACGTCGCGTCGTACGACCTTCCATGAAGTTTCTAAACTTCTCCCTAGAACCCTCGCAACAGCAGCCCTTCGCGCGCATCTCTTGTGCAGCAGCTGTACTCTCACGTCCAGCAGCTGTCACAGCCCCTTTTGTTTGACTCTTGGCTCTTACCAGCCTCTCACAAGAACCATAATGCACGTTCCAAGCCCCTGTACCAGCCTTTAAACAAATCCCTTAGACCTAGAAACCCCCAAGCTCCAAAAAAAGCCAACAATCACGCCCTATGGAGTCACGTCCGCTGTGCTTCATCAGCTCGTCCCTATCCGACCTTAACCAAGACCTAACTAGGACAATGGCTAGGGTCCCATGCAGCCCCCATGGCCAATAGGACCCAAGCCACGCCCTTCTCCGCTATCGGCCTTCATGCCTTTGGTGTGCAGGTTTGGACAGCCCCTTGCGGCTCTTATTTTCTCTTTTGTCCCTTCAATCCTCTTCTTAAACGTTCAGATGAGCCCTTGAAGACCTTGGTTTGCTTCCCTCCTTCAACAATTCACCAAAAAATACTAAGAATCCTTTATGAAAACATGAGATGCACAAACATCAGATTGGAAATCATCATCCTTACAAACTAAGTTCCGACCCGCACGAACTTAATTTGAAAGCCATATTTTGACCTTATCACACAAAATCAGCATACATGCAATATTATTGATTGAATGGTGCATGAAAAAAGGTTTGAAAAAAATGTCTTGTTCCTTTATTCTTACGATATACGAGCGACGGCGCGACGAGAGACGAATAGGACGCAAAGCTTTCTCCCTTCCCTTAATCCTCTAGAGTTCAGCCCCCCTAGAGTCCTAGTGTGTGTGATTTGTGTGTGCTGAAGGTGAAAGTGACGTGAATGGTATGGTGTGGGGTGGTTAGGTTTTATTTAATTAGTTATTAATGGGCTTAAGTTTACATTAAGGGCTTTAATTAATTAATTAAATTCTTGCTAATCTAGGCCCAATAAAGAATTAACTAAATACTTAGTTTTTCCATTAAAAGTCCCAACAATATTTAAAATATTTGGTTCTACTTGTTTCTAATCTCGCACGCCCGAAACTACTCATTTTCTTATCAAAAATACTGATAAACATAAAAAATTGTACATTAGTTAAATGTTTTATTCATATAAATTTATAGTTTTTGGTTTATTAAATGTTTAAATACTCTATTTTTTATAATAAATTGTATAAAATATAAGTTGATGTGTAATTATAAGTTTTTATTATTTTTACAGGTTCGATAAAACAAGAATAACATTTCCGTTGCAAATGGGATTAAGATGATTCTTAGACCTGTAGAAAGTTGATGTTAATATCTATAATATTGGTGGCAAGCATGTGATAAAAATCCTCTCACAATTGGGATCAAATTAAGCAACAAATAAAGTTACCAAATTAGTGACAGTTTTACTATGTTCTAACATTTTGACCATATCTCTCCAATTACTTGGTCAAATGTTAAAAACAAATATCACAATTCAAATAACTCAATTATCTACATGTTTTGTTTTATGTGGAATAGAAAATTCGGATGGAAAGATTTTCAAAATTGATGTGTACAATGACATAATTTCTTGGAACATTAATGAAGAATTATGTGTAAAAAATTAATATTTTATTTGTGGTTGTCTCCTCAAATTTGGCTATAAATAGGGGTGTATTGTAATGTATTGAGATATCCCTCATTCTATGAACAAACATTTGTGGTCATAATATTTCTCTCTTCGTTTTCTTTTATTTCTTCATTTAATTATAATTAGCATGTTAATTTCATATTCAAAGTTTTATGCTTTGAATAATGACTAATGAGTAGCTAACTTCCCAAAGTTGAGAAGAAAATGTGAAGCTCTTGGTATGATAATAAGGTTATTAAAAGTTTATAATCTATGTTTTATATTATTTTATCATTATTTATTGTTTATGTTATATTTATTTCTTTAAGTATTATTATACCCTACTTATAAGTGGGAGTTTTGATTTATTATTGCTATATATTACATTAAATTTTAGGAACCATTTAAATGTTAATTTGGTATTACCAACCATTTAAAATGGATGCCTTAATTTATTATATATGAATTTATCATAATATTAATTTCTTGGTACAATTTAAATATTAGTTTGGTATTACCAACCATTTAAAGTGAGAACCTTGATTTAGTGTTTACAAATATATATATAACACAATAAATACTTGACAACATTTATAAGTTTTGATATATATTATATAATTATAAGATAATATTATATAATATAATATAAATATGATTATTTAATATATTGGAACCATTTTATTAAGTGAATTTCAATTATGTTCATTAATGTTAACTTTATTAAAATAATAATAGTGGATCCTCTAATCTCAACTACTTACATTAAAATTTAAACAATTAAAATTATCAATTAAAGATTCAAACAATTAAAAGAAAAAAACCAAAACAAAAGGACATTGTAGTGGACTTGTAATTACCTTATCTTCCATGTGGATACGATATTCGGACTCACCGAATTATACTACTTGTGGACAACCTGCTCTTGGGAGTGCAACATTCGAATTCGCATCAAGTTTTTGGCACGGTTACCGGGGAAGTATAATTTAATTTTAAGTCTATTTAAATTTTTTATAGTTTATTTTTCTTTCTTTGAATTTTTATTACTTTTGTATGTTTTTCTTCTTTTGCATTTGAATGAGCATTTGGTCACGTACACTTAGTGGTCGATTCATTTGAAATAACACTTTATTTTCACAAAACATAGCGGAAGAAGCTATCCAAGAAAATGAAGATGAAATTCAATCTCAACATGATCATGTAGATGAAGTAAACTTAGAGATCACATGAATCCTACACGCACTAGTGCACCTTCATGTCTAATTTTTCCCCGGGATGCATCTCATTTCAATTTTAAGCCTGGTATTATCCATCTTTTACCCAAACTTTCATGGCTTAGATTCTGAAAATCCATACATGCATTTACGAGAGTTTGAAGAAGTGTGCAACACATATAATGATATAAATTGTAGCATGAACACCATTCGACTTAAGATTTTTCTTTTTTCTTTAAAAGATAACGCTAAAACTTGGCTACAAAATCTTAGATCGGGATCCATTCAAACTTGGGATGAATTGCAACAACAATTTCTTAAATTTTTTTTCCATCTCATAGAACAAATTCTTTCAAGAGGAAAAGAATCACTTTCACTCAAAAACAAGGAGAAACATTTTATCAGTGTTTGGATAGATATAAAGAATTGCTTAATCTTTGTCCATATCAGGGTTTTGAAATTTGGAGAGTTGTTTCTCAATTTTATGAAGGCTAAACACCTAAAGATAGGCAAATTGTTGAATTTATGTGTAATGGAACATTTGAAGATAAAGATTCAAACGAGGCAATTGAGTATCTCGATTCATTAGCTGAAAATGCTAAAAATTGGGATACTATAGGTACAATCGAACCGTCAAAGAAGATTCAATCTCCCACATCTGGTGGAGGTATGTACACCCTCAAGGATGAACATGATCTCCAAGCAAGATTTACCTCTTTGGAAAGAAAAGTTGAGGCACTTGAATTGTAAAAGAATGGTCAATTAAAATCTGTTCAAGAAATTGCGTGTCACATCTATGATACAAGTGATCATTCTACAAAAGATTGTCTCACTTTGCCCTCTTTTAAAGAATGTCTCCATGAACAAGCCAATGTTTTGAACAATTTCAAAATGCCAAATTTTGAACCATTTTCTCAAAGTTACAATCCAGGTTGGCGAAATCATCTAAATTTTAGTTGGATGAATGTTAATGCTGCACAATTTTCACAACCACAATTACGAAATCAACAAAATTTTCAAAATTATGCACCTTATGCTCCTCCACCTAAAAGGAATTTGGAAGATATATTAAATTTTTTCATTGCAAAGCAAGAGTCTATCAATACTCAAAATGATCAAACCATGACAGATTTGAAACATACTCTTGCTAAATTTGCATCTGCATTTAATATTCATGAAAAAGGTAAATTTTCTTCACAACCACAGCCTAATCCCAAAGATCATCATTCACAAACTGGAACTTCTTGAACTCAATCTATGGATCAGGTACAATCTGTTACCCTTCGAACTGGTAAGGTAGTGAAAAAATCCATTCTTGAACCTTGTGAAGATGATGATAAATCAACTTCAAAGGATAAGGAAGTGGAACCCATAACTTGTGAAGAGGAGGATCAACAGACAGTATCACCACCATTCCCTCATGCATTACAAAATACAAAAAAATCAAATTTGAATTCTGGTATATATGATATTTTTAAACAAGTAAAAGTTAATATTCTTTTATTAGATGTAATAAAGCAGGTACCATCATATGCCAAATTTTTGAAAGAATTGTGCGCTGTGAAAAGAAAATTGAATGTGAAAAAGAAATCATTTTTAGCCGAACAAGTAAGTGTAATCATTCAAAATAATAATACTTTGAAATGAAAATACCCTGGTTGTTCTACTATTTCATGTATTATTGGAGAACGAAAGATTAAAAAAGTCTTGCTTGATCTTGGAGCTAGTGTGAATTTACTTTCATATTCAATTTATCAAGAACTCAATGTAGGCAATTTAAAACCTACTTCGGTAGAATTTTTTTCTCCGAAAGATCTGTTAAAGTGCCAAAAGGTATGGTAGAAGACGTGTTAGTCCAAGTTGATAACTTTGTATATCCTATCGATTTCATATTTTTAGATACACAACCTATCGAAGCTTGTAATGCAATTCCTATAATTTTGGATCGTCTATTTTTAACAACTTCTAATGCTCTAATAAATTGCATGAATGGAATAATGAAGTTGTCATTTGGTAACATGACCTTATAGCTTAATGTTTTTAATCTTTGTAAGCGCAACCACATGAAAAAGGAGATGAAAGTGAAGATGAAAATCTTATTGAAACTATTGTGGAAGAAACATTCAAGAAGGGAGTATTCGTGACCAATTAGATATTTGTTCAATTGATACTGTTAAAGAAAATATTGAAATTAATATTGATGATTCTATCAGGTTTCACTCATTGCTAGGATCAGAGAAAGAATTTGAGGCAAGATATGAGAACAAAGATTAACCACCCATATTGTAGTTGAAACCCTTGCCAGAAAAATTAAAGTATGCATTTCTTGGAGATGATGAAACATATCCAGTGGTAATTTATTCCAATCTAGCAACTGAGCAAGAAGGTAAATTAGTTGATATGTTTAAAAGACATAAAAATACAATTGGTTGGACACTAAAAGATCTCAAGGGCATTAATCCACTAATTTGAACTCACAAAATTCACTTAGAAGAAAATTATAAAACATCTCAACAACCACAAAGGATATTAAATCCACACATGAAAGATGTTGTGAAAACTGAAGTTCTCAAATTACTCGATGTTGGAATTATCTACCCTATTTCGGATATTAAGTGGGTAAGTCAAACACAAGTAGTTCCAAAAAAATTTGGCATCACAGTGAGAAAAACGAAAAAGGTGAATTTTTAACAAGTCGAGTTTCATCTAGTTGGCAGATGTGTATTGATTATAGAAAATTAAATGACGCCACTAGAAAAGATAATTTTCTATTACCATTTTTGGATCAAATATTAGAAAGAGTAGCAGGTCATCCCTACTACTATTTTCTTGATGGATATTTAGGCTAATATCAAATTTTCATTGCACTCGAAGATCAAGATAAAACTACATTCACATGTCCTTTTGGAACATTTGCATTTAGAAAGATGTCATTTGGTTTATGCAATGCCGCGACAACATTTCAAAGATGTATGCTAAGCATTTTTAGCGACATGGTTGAAAATTGTTTAGAGATTTTTATGGATGATTTAACTCTTTTGGAGAATACATTTGATAATTGTCTTGAAAATTTGGAAAAAATTTTAAAAAGATGTGATGAAAAAGATCTTATTTTAAATTGAAAAAAATGTCATTACATGATTACTTCTGGGATTGGTTTGGGACTTATTGTGTCATCTCAAGTAATTGAAGTTGATAAAGAAAAAGTTGATGTCATTGCCAATTTACCCCCTCCAAAAACCATTAAAGAAATTCGCTCATTTTTGGGACATGCTGGATTTTATAGAAGGTTTATAAAGTACTTTAGTTTAATCACTAAATCTATTTGTAACCTCTTAACAAAAGACATTGCATTTGAGTGGACTCAAGAATATCAAAATGCTTTGATAAAATCATTCGACATTTAACATCAGCTTCTATCATGCAACCTCCTGATTGGTCTTTTCTCATTTGAAATCATGTGCAACACGAGTGATTATGGAGTCGGTGCAGTACTGGGTCAAAGAAAAAATGGTAAGCTTTATGTGACGTATTATGCAAGTAGAACTTTAAACAATTTATTAAATGAATTATTCCAGAACTGAAAAAGAACTACTTGCTGTAATATTTGCATTAGATAAAATTTCGTTCTTATTTGATTGGATCAACGACTATTGTGTTTACTGATCATTCTTATATTAGATATTTATTGACCAAACATGATGCAAAGCCACAACTGATACGATGGATTTTGTTGCTCCAAGAATTTGACATTGTAATCAATGATAAAAAAGAACAGAGAATGTCGTAGCTGATCATTTATCGAGACTAGTAACAAGATAATCTTGTGAAATGACACAAATTAACGATAATTGTTTTGATGAACATCTATTTTCAGTCACTACTACACCTTGGTTTGCTAACATAATAAATTTTCTCGTGACAGGAAAAATGCCACCGCAATGGAGCTCTCAAGATAAAAGAAAATTTTTGAATGAGGTAAAAAACTTTTATTGGGATGATCCATATCTGTTCAAGTATTGTCCAGATCAAATTTTTCGATGTTGCATACCCGACAATGAGGTAAGTAGTGTCATTAAATTTTGTCTTTCAGAAGCATGCAGAGGACATTGTTCTTCAAAGAAAATGGCTGCAAAAATCTTGCAGTGTGGATTTTATTGGCCCACTTTATTTAAATACACCCACGAAATCAGCAAGATCTGTGAAAATTATCAAATATTGGGTGCGATTTCAAAAATAAACATGATGCCTTTGAATCATATCATTGAAATTGAAATATTTTACTGTTGGGGAATTGATTTAATGCGACCTTTTCCACCGTCATTTCGATATTTGTATATTTTAGTTGCTATTGATTATGTTTCCAAATGGATAGAGGCAATTCCATGTCGAACAAATGATCATAAAATTGTCAACAAATTTTTGAAAGAAAATATTTTTAGTAGATTTGGAATTCCTCAAGCCATGATAAGTGATGGGGAAACTCACTTTGTTAATAAACCATTTTCTTCATTAACGAAAAAATATGGTACTCACAGAGTAACTACTCCTTATCATCCTCAAACAAATGGATAAGTTGAATTAGCTAATAGAGAGATAAAGCAAATTTTGAAAAAAAATGTTAATCCAAATAGAAAAGATTGTTCTCTGTGACTTAATGATACACTTTGGGCATATCGAACAACTTTTAAAACATCATTGAATATGTCTCCCTATAGGTTGGTTTACGGAAAAAATTGTCATTTGCCTGTGAAATTGGAACATATAGCTTATTGGGCGATCAAAACTTTTAATTAAAGCATGAATGATGCTACCCAATTGCGCAAATTGCAACTTAATGAACTTGATGAACTTAGAAATGACGCGTATGAGAATTCAATAATTTATAAAGAAAAAATAAAATCATTTCATTATAGAACAATTCTTAGAAAATCATTTGAGATTGGCAAAAAAATTTTGCTTTATAATTCTCAACTTCACATATTACTAGGAAAATTACGATCAAGATGGACAGACCCATATATTGTAAAACATGTGTATCCTTATGGAGATGTGGACATTGAAAATCCTAAAAATGGTGATGTTTTTAATGTAAATAGACAAAAGCTTAAACCATTTTTAGAAAATGTAATCTTTCAAGAAGAGTTTATTTCCCTTTCTGATCCTTGAGTTTTTGTGTTGCATTTAATTTTGTTTGTTTTTATTTGAGGTTTCCTTAATCGTTTTATTTTCCCGATTAAATGGCAGATAACGGTACTCCATGACTCTTATAGTCGGTTAAATCAGTTTTCCACAATTGTTGATACAAAAATAAAAAAAATCATTTTTTTCTTTTCATAATGAATGAAATTCTCTCAAAAATTTGTAATTATTTTCCCTCTATTTCTAAAAATGTTCTAAGAAAAATTTATGCAGGTAGGTGTGAAAGATTGAGATTGCTAATGCAAAGAGGAATTTCAGAAGATATTCGTCTTGTAATAGTAGCTAAGGTCCGATTAGGAGGAGAAGTTCCAAAGTCATTGCTCATTCGGTATATGCCTGGATTAGGAAAAAACACTTATGTGAAAAAACGTGTAATGCCCAAGAATTGTAGGTTGATAAAACGAAATTATGAAGTGTTGCATGAAGGAGGCACCGCACCCGCGCCTCAAACAAGACCGCACCCGCGGTTTTGACTCATGAAATGTGGAAGATTTACAGTAGCAAGACCGCACCCGCGGTGCAAAAGCCGGCGCACCTGCGGCCATTATTCTGAAATTTCGTATGTGATACAGTAGGGTGAGCGCACCCGCGGTACATAACTGAACGCACCCGCGGTCGATGATTCTAGAAAATTGAAAGGGGATGCCGTGAGCTAACCACACCCGCGGTCAAGAAGGAGCGCACCCGCGGTACTCTGTGCGAGAAATCCACCTTTGATTCTTATGTTGACACATGGCATGGTATATATACTTAGTGCATGATTCATCTCTTCTTCATTCAGCAGACCAGCAGCGAGAGAATCTCCTTCAAGCTTTTCCTCCTCATCTTCAACACTTGGTTGTGACAAATCCGTTTGACCGAATTTCGATCTGAGCCTAGATTTGTGCTCCTCACACCCAGGCTACAAGAGGATGTAAGTATTGTTCACTTTCAACATGTTTGGATATATATGTGTTGGGAGAATGATGAATTGAGCTCCATAATATGTTCTTGAGATTTTAAGCAACGTATATTCGCAACCGGATCGAAGAACGGACATTGTATGCTATTGTTACTGTTTCCACCATGTTTAGTGTTAAGTTATGCAGATTTTGAGTACTATCATGTGTTTATGATGAGGGTTATGAGCTACGGTTACTGATTATTGAAGTTTGAGTTGACCGGTATCGCGAGTTTACGCCGTTATGCCGTCGAAATGCATTGAGATAGAATATCGTTATGAACATGTATTAGTTTGAGTTGTGGATTGATAGAATGTGTATCAACATTGCCATTTCAGATTGATATCGACAGATTCGAAATCGAGACATCGATTACGACACAGATTGTGCAGCGAAAGGTATAATTCAATGTTTGTTTGGGGAAGACACGACTCAAATGAGATTCAATTTTAGTTTCCCAACAAAATCACATACTTGTTCTATTTGTACTTTATATTGATTTATATATATGTACTGAGATAGGAGTGTCATTGGTAGATACGCCAATTTTCTAAACGTTCAGTGATACCGATGCTTCGGATCAGATTCACTCCGATTGTAGATTTCGATACAGACCAGACTGAAGTTTAGGAATAAGATGTAATGCCACCACGATTGGGAGAGTAGGTGGGAGACCTGTTACATCTTATTCACACCGGGATCCCTAGACTTAGATACGAGTCAAGTTAAAGAGTAAGAGTCAGATTGTTTTATCTGTATTCACTAATGTATCATAATTACTGATTATGTGTTATGAATTGTATTGAACTGCATGACATGCGTGTACACATGTTTTATACTGGGATTTATTCTCACCGGAGTTTCCGGCTGTTGTTGTGTCTGTATGTGTGCATAACAATAGGTAGGGCAGGATCTGGGTCGCAGCAGAGATAAGAATGGATATAGCGTGCTGATCACGGGCATAGCAGATGTACTAGTAGTTCTACTTTTTTCATGTACTGTATTTGAATACTGGTTTGTTGAATATGTACTGGACAAGACATGTATATTATGTTTGCAGAAATAAAATAAATGAAGACCTTGTTCATGTTTATATACATTTGAATTAATGTTAAAAGCAAAAATTTGACCCACATTTTCTAGCAAAGATCCAACTAATCCCAAAAAGAATCGAGTTAGAGCCCGGGTCCCCACAACAGGTGGTATCAGAGAAGTAGGTTCTGTAGACTGAGATAGAATAGAATGAGCGGGGTAGATCGAGTCTTCTTCCTTGCTTTTGATGTGCTAGCATGATTTATTGCTTTCCCTATTACATGTTGTATTGTTATCTGAATTGATTTACAGCATGTGCTTGTAAAGACTGAATCAGAACCGATTCTGGATCAGAGGTGTATGATCAGAGGAGGGCTGAGACAGATTGTATAGATTATGTACTAAATCAGATATGCCGCCTAGAAGAATACCACAACCAGCTGCAGGTCAAGTGCCAGAACAGGGTAGTACGTCAGGTACTCAGATGGATGTGACAGCTACACCTATGGAGACGTTATTAAAGAGGTTTCAGTCATTCCATCCCCCGACTTTGAAGGGCACGGAGAATGCAGTGAATTGTGAGAGCTGGTTAGACGATATAGAGATGCTGTTTGAATCTCTTGCCTATACAGATGAACGAAGAGTGAAGTTGATTGGGCATCAGTTACAAGAAGTGGCCAAGAGTTGGTGGCTTACCACGAAACGAGCATTGGAGCATAGAGGTATTGATATTACTTGGAAGGTATTCAAGGATGAATTTTATTAACGTTTCTTTCCAGTCTCCTATCGAAAAGACAAAGGGGCCGAATTTGCCAACTTGAGACAGGGGCAGTGGAACATAGAAGAGTATGTTGCCAAGTTTTCTTCCTTGCTTCGATTTGCGCCACACGTGGCAGGAAATGATCAAGCGGTCGCCGATCAATTCATCAATGGTTTAAACCCTGATATTTTTACTTTGGTGAACACGGGACGACCCAATACCTTTTCTGATGCACTGAACAGAGAAAAAGGAGCAGAGGCTGGCTTGATCAAGCAGCGAGGAGTTTCCTATAGTGCTCAGAGTCAGAGACCGCCACAGCCCGCCGCACAGTTTCCACCACCTCCTCCTCGATTTGATAGTGGAAGCAGTAGTAGTGGCAAGAAAGATTCGTTGAAAGCTAAAGTCAAGCAGTTTAAGAGAGCAGGGAGCAGTTCGTCGAGCTCCAGCGGGTCACGACAGAGAGGTCCTGGACAGAGTACGGATTTTTCAGCTGTGTATTGTAGTTCTTGCGGAGGCCGACATGCCACAGAGCAGTGTCAGGGAGTGATGGGCAGATGCAACATTTGTAGGCAACATGGACATTTCGCCAAAGTCTGTCCAGAGAGAGGTGCACAGAAATTCCAAGGTGCAGGGTCATCTGCATCAGTGACTCAGCCTGAGAGGCAAGCTTCGTCTGTCCATTCCTTCCAGCCCACTCATACACAGTCCCAGCCTAGAGCCAGAGGTGGCCAGACAGTGAGCCAACCTCCCAGACAACAGGCTCAGGTGTTTGCATTGACGGAGGAACAAGCCCAAGATGCACCAGACGATGTGATTGCAGGTAAATGTTTTCTTTGCGGTTATCCTGCATATGTGTTGATAGATACAGGTGCATCACATACATTCATATCAGAACGTTTTGCATTGACACATGCATTGCCTGTCGAGTCATTGTCTACTGTAGTGTCTATTTCTTCTCCATTGGGAAGTGGTTTGATATCTGTGACTTCAGTTAGACAGTGTATACTACAGTTTGAGGGACATGAGATTGATTTAGACTGTGTTGTACTTGGTTTATCTGATTTTGATTGTATTGTCGGGATTGACATGTTAACCAAGTACAGAGCCACCGTAGACTGTTTTCACAAGATTGTCAGATTCAAACCTGAAATGACAGAAGAGTGGAAATTCTACGATAAGGGTTCCAGATCTCGGATTCCCTTAGTGTCTGCTTTGACTATGAGTAGATTGCTGCAGAAAGGAGCAGAGGGGTTCCTTATTTATTCTGTAGACCTACAGAAATCGAGCCCGACATTGGCAGATTTGCAAGTAGTACGGGAGTTTGCAGATGTATTTCCAGATGAGATCCCAGGGTTACCCCCAGCCCGAGAGGTAGATTTCAGTATTCATCTTATTCCAGGTACCGTTACTATATCTCGAGCTCCGTATAGGATGGCGCCGATAGAGTTGAAAGAATTGAAAGCACAGTTAGAAGATCTTTTAGCCAAGGGATATATCAGACCCAGTGTATCTCCTTGGGGTGCTCCAGTGCTATTCGTGCGCAAGAAAGATGGTTCCATGAGATTATGTATCGATTACCGGCAACTGAATAACGCAACGGTGAAGAATAAATATCCATTGCCGCGTATTGACGATTTATTTGATCAGTTACAGGGATCATCTATCTATTCCAAGATTGATTTGCGATCGGGATATCACCAACTGAGAGTTAGAGATGTTGACATATCGAAGACAGCATTCCGAACCAGGTATGGACATTATGAGTTTGTTGTCATGCCTTTTGGTTTAACGAATGCTCCAGCGGTGTTTATGGGATTGATGAACCGTATCTTTCAGAGGTATTTGGATGAGTTTGTGATTGTTTTTATTGATGATATCTTGGTTTATTCTAAGAATCTGAATGAACATGCCAATCATTTGAGAATTGTGTTGCAAACGTTGAGAAATGAAAGATTATTTGCTAAACTGTCAAAGTGCGAGTTTTGGCTGAGACAGGTTGTCTTCTTGGGTCATATCATATCTGGAGATGGTATTTCTGTGGATCCGAGTAAAGTTGAAGCTGTGATCAGTTGGCCGAGACCGATTTCGGTGCCTGAGATACGCAGTTTCATGGGTCTGGCAGGGTACTATCGACGATTCATTAAAGATTTCTCCAGCATTGCGAAGCCGATTACCCAGTTGACACAGATGAATGCACCGTTTGTGTGGTCTGAGGATTGAGTTGAAGAAGAGGCTGACCAGTGCACCTGTCTTGATGATTCCTTCAGGTACTGGTGATTTCGTTGTGTATTGTGATGCATCTCACAAAGGGTTAGGATGTGTTCTTATGCAGCGAGGACATGTGATCGCATATGCCTCTAGACAGCTGAAGACACAGGAGACCCGATATCCAATTCATGATCATGAATTGGCGGCTGTTGTTTTTGCATTGAAGATCTGGCGTCACTATCTTTATGGCGAGAAATTTGAGATCTACTCTGATCACAAGAGCCTGAAGTATCTGTTTTCTCAATCAGAATTGAATATGAGACAGCGTAGATGGCTCGATTTGTTGAAAGATTTTGATTGCGAGATCAAGTACTATCCAGGGAAGTCAAATGCAGCAGCGGATGCCTTGAGTCAAAAGGTATGTGCCCTATCCTTATCGACTCGAATTTAGTTGAAGATTGATGTTTGTCTGGTTTAGCATTTGATACAGATAGTAGACTGCTACAACTTGCTACGATTCAAGTTGAGCCAGATTTGATTATGAGAATCAAGGAAGCCCAAAGAACTGATCAGAATGTGCAGAAGTCTATTGATATGGTCAGATCAGGACATCAGTTAGAGTATCAGGTACATGATTATGTTCTGTATGTGAATAACCGTATTGTAGTACCAGATGTTCCAGAATTGAAACAACAGATTATGTCAGAAGCGCACTGTAGTCGGTTTAGTATTCATCCTGGTGGCAGAAAGATGTACAATGATTTGAAGACACAGTTCTGGTGGAAACAAATGAAGGCAGACATTGCCTGAATTTGTGTCAAAGTTCTTGAATTGCCAGCAGGTAAAGGCCGAGAGAAAGAAGCCATGAGGTTTACTTCAGTGTAACGCCCCGAAAATTTTAAGGTCCACGCAAACCACGTGCATGCGATTATTAAATTCTCTTGTATTTTAATTAAATGATTTAATTGCATTAATTAATTATGTGGTGCATTTTTACATGTTTAAAATATATTTTTCTACATGGTTGCATTAAAATGTATTTTTAAAGGATATTCGAGTTGCGATCGAGGAACGGAGACCCATGGCTGAAAAATAGAAAATAATTTTTATTGGTTAATCGTTTTTTAAATTATTTAAAAATATGGGTGTAGCTTTTTCTTATTTTTTTAAATATAGGGTTTTGAGGTGATTTTATACGCCGGGACGTAATTTTTATCGGTGTTGGATTTTCAACAAAAATACAAACTTTTTGGCAATCCGGCTATTTAATTCACAAACTTATTTTTACCAAAACTATTTTAATATTTTATTTAAATCCTAATTAGACTAATGGGCTTAATTTAATGGCTTAATAGGCCTAAAGCCTTGTTAGTAATTAATTAGTATATAATATATGTTAAGTCTCCTAAAACCCTACAATTCTACACAAACACACTGCCACACTCTTTGAAATTCAGAAAAATTCTCTCCCACAAAAGACAACACACACGGCACCATCTCCACAAATTTAAGAAGAAATTTTCGTGAATTGCCAAGGGAAATTCATAGCCAAGGTTCTTGTCCGTTCTTCGTCATCGTCAACGGTTTTTCGTGCATAAATTACGCAAAGGCACGTCATATTCTCCCTTTACTCATCATCACACCATATTATTTATTTTTGTTTGAAATTGCATGAAAATAAGTAGCACCTTTGAAGATTTTCGTACATGCACCTTATATGATTTTTAAAACATGTATTTTGATCCAAAAACCATGAATTACATGTACCTAAGGGGCTGCCATGATTAGGGATTGGTAAAGGATGGTTTTACACAAGTTTAAGGAGTCCTAGAACACTAGAGATATGCTGCACACGTTCATGAACCAAGATGGAACAAACTTTCTGTCATGTTAATCAAGGGGCTCGGTTGATGGGGAGTTTGTGGCTTGGCTTGGCAGGGGCTTGTCCAGGCTGGGCTAGGGTCATGTGTGAGTCAGGGGAAGAGTCCTAGCCATGCTAGGACTCGAGATAAGTGGGCTGGGAGGAGTCCTATCCAAGAAGGACTCCCACCCGCGAGTTACAGCAAGGTGGCGCAGGTTGGCAGCTTGTCCAGGGAAGAGAGGGCTCGGCCTGGGGGCTCTGGGCTTGGTTAGGTCAAGTGGTTAGGGTCATAGGAGAGTGCTTGAGGGGCTGGTTCAAGGGGTGGCTCGGTGGTTGGGGCCCTAGCAAAAAAAACGTGAGTTACGGCAGCAAGCTAGCTAGGGAGCGCGATGGTTGCTGCCACTGGATTCAGAACCTTCGCTGCTGGGTTCCAGCCTTTGGGATGGTCTGGGCATGGTCTGGACGTGGTCCAGGGAAGGATAGGGACAGGTGGTCTCGGTGGTGGCTCGGCTGGGAGAGTCCTAGTTGGGTTAGGAGTCCTAAACATGCAAGGAAGCACACACACTCAAAAGTGCAGAAATATGGGTCGAGTTCCAGGAGCTTTTGAGCGGGCCAGTTCTGGTTTTACGGGCTGGGCTTGGTCAGTAGGGTCACTAGGTGGGTTGGCTAGGTTTTGGCTCAAGGTGGCTCGGGCGTGGCTCGAGTAAATTAGGAGATGGCTCGGTGTGTTCAGTTAAGGGTCAAAAACGAGATTTAAGAACTAAAAATTAAATCCATGGGTCCACTGGGGGTGGCTCATGACTTGGAAGGGTAGGATAAATCATAAAAATGCTATGTTAAAAATTTGGGATCAAATTAACGAGTTTTGGATTTAACCGGGATTTAATCGCCGCACGAAACGCTAATTAACAAGTTAACTGAAACGCATAGTTTTAAGCCTTATAAAATTATGAAAAATTAGGGTTAAGCTTAAATAATTATTATAAGTCTAAATTTTTAATTTGGGAATTTTATATTAAGGTTTGGTTTAATTCGGGATTAAAACACATTAATACGTCATATTTAAAGAATAAATTAAAAATACTTGATTTAAGCTAAATAAAAATATGAGAAAATTCACGTGAGTTTAAATAATTATTTGGCGCATGTTAGAGTCAATGGAATTAAGAAAAAATCATGATCTAAATGTTTATTTTAAACATTTAGAAAATTAAAATGTTTATTTTAAAACTGTTCATAGACGTTTATGATTTTTAATATGTTAAGTTATGATTTTTAAATGTCTATGATTTTTATGATTTAAATATGGACATTTAAAAAACATGTTGCATGCTTGGTTTCAAAATAAAAATGATATTATATGCATATTTTTATAAGTGATGGAAATACGACATGTTGAAGGATGTGAAGGGATTGTGACTACTGAATATGTTGGAAATATCGTGAGGGTTATGGTCCCAGTGGGAGCCCGACGATCGTGTTTCCTTGGATACGGATACGAATACGAATACGAATATGATGAATATGATTGGAGATGTTGTGAGGGGAGAAGGCCTCAGAGGGAGCCAATTTATGGGAAAAAGGCCCCAGAGGGAGCCCCGACGATCGTATTTCCAATGCCATGATATGTTAATACGTAGGCCAGGGCCCAGTTGACCGGTGAGAGTGTTGCTGGTGTCTCCCGCCGCCCAGTACTGTGGTTTCTTTAGATGGATCAATCGCCCAATACGATCAAGAATACGAGTCACGATCAGGATCTGAATTCAACAAACACGAATATGAACATGAATATGAATATGAATATGGATACGAATATGGATAGTAATACGAATATGAATATGTTTATATTTTTATGAAAAAGTTTTTATGTATCATGAAAATGTTTACGAAAATGTTTAAGTGGATATGCATATGAATACGAATAAGAATATGAATATGTTTATATTTTTATGAAAATGTTTTTATGCATCATGAAAATGTTTACGGAAATGTTTAAGTTTATGCATCTTAATGAAAATGATATTTTAAGTACAAGTATTTTTCACCGTTATATGTTAACTGTATTACGTATTACTTGTTATCAAGAATATGATGTGTTGAGTCTTTAGACTCACTAGGTGTGATTGATGCAAGTGATTATGATAATATGTTAATGGAGGTCTTGATAGTTGATTTGACTGGACTGGAGGTGCACATAACCCGAGGACCGACGCTAGTTTTCCGCACTAGTTATGATTTATGATTTTGAGTTATGTTAAAGATATTTTTTCGACGTTTTATTTGTGAGTGGTTTTTGAGAGGTTATAGTATGGGCTATACTTTTCAAATGTTAGATGGTTGATTTATTTTAAAATGATGTCAAAAATATTTTATGTAATTTTTGGTGTTTCGGCCGATGCTAAGGGAGGTTTAAAAAAAAATTTCTAGTACTTTTTAAGAAAATGAATAGCAGACGTTTCAGTTGGTATCAGAGCAAAGGTCCTGTAAAGGGTTGTGCCACCATCAGCGCCGGGAAGATCAGTCGTCAAGCCTCAAACTTGTAAGTTTACATGTTTTATATGATTTTATGATGTTACCTGCATAATTATATGAATTATATGTTTACGTCACATGTTTAATAGCTCTATGAGGATTTATGATTTATATGCTTTGGGATTTTTATACGTGATACGATATGAAATAAGAAATTATTTGATTTTAACGCATGTTGGCTTCGTGGTGGAATTGGACTATGTTGATTTTGGGTTTTAGTATTGACGTTCTACTTTTTGGGATATAAGTTAATCATGAATATTATGAATGCTTTTGGGAGACGTAGATTTTCTAAGGAAATATTTTTTTGATTCATGGTTACTAGTCGAATTAATTTTTGGGAATTAGACGTAAGGAATAATGATTCGAGGATTTACAACGACTTTGGGAGTAAGAAAATGTATGAATTGAGATTTTAAGTTTTGATGGAAGTGTAATATTGTTTATGAGAATTGATTTTGGGTAAATAAGTTTAAATTTTCGAAATTTAGGTATAGGAAACCTATAGAAGGGAATAAGAATGCCAAAAACTTATGGGTTATTCGTAGGATTTTTGAAATTAAGGACCAATTAAGATAATTTTTTAGGAAATTAAGAAATTATTTTGCAATTTCTACGGAACTTGGGGACTAGTTTAGCAATAAGCGATAATTAAATGGTTTAAATTATAAGAATTTTGAGGATTTAGACTTTTAAGAATATTTAGAACCTTGGGATATCTTGGGTTATAATGTTATAAGGAATGTTAATCAAAAGTTTTTAAAGGTGAATCGATATTAGGCTTGAAAATCTAAGCGTTAACGGATGCGTTTGGGATTTTAAAGTTGAAATATAATAAGTTGACGAATATTTTGGGTATTTAATGTGGAAAGTAATACACGATAAGCATGATTATCCATCTTTTAATATTGGGAATTTTAAGCAAAATTGAAATTCGAGGTTATAATAGTAATAGCACTAAGTCATTTGGGTCTTTTAAGTTGCGAGTTGAAAATAAGGATTTAGAAGGAAAATTTAATTGGGATCAAGAAAACGTAAGGACATTCTAGAACTTAAGTTTGATCAGAGTAGCGCAGCGTAAGCGTGGATTTTTGGGATATTAGAATTAAGCCTAAACTTTGGGTTATCTAGGATAAGCGAATTTCGAGGACGAAATTCAATTTAAGGGGGGAAGATTGTAACGCCCCGAAAATTTTAAGGTCCACGCAAACCATGTGCATGCGATTATTAAATTCTCTTGTATTTTAATTAAATGATTTAATTGTATTAATTAATTATGTGGTGCATTTTTACATGTTTAAAATATATTTTTCTACATGGTTGCATTAAAATGTATTTTTAAAGGATATTCGAGTTGCGATCGAGAACGGAGACCCATGGCTGAAAAATAGAAAATAATTTTTATTGGTTAATCGTTTTTTAAATTATTTAAAAATATGGGTGTAGCTTTTTCTTTTTTTTTAAATATAGGGTTTTGAGGTGATTTTATACGCCGGGACGTAATTTTTATCGGTGTTGGATTTTCAACAAAAATACAAACTTTTTGGCAATCCGGCTATTTAATTCACAAACTTATTTTTACCAAAACTATTTTAATATTTTATTTAAATCCTAATTAGACTAATGGGCTTAATTTAATGGCTTAATAGGCCTAAAGCCTTGTTAGTAATTAATTAGTATATAATATATGTTAAGTCTCCTAAAACCCTACAATTCTACACAAACACACTGCCACACTCTTTGAAATTCAGAAAAATTCTCTCCCACAAAAGACAACACACACGGCACCATCTCCACAAATTTAAGAAGAAATTTTCGTGAATTGCCAAGGGAAATTCATAGCCAAGGTTCTTGTCCGTTCTTCGTCATCGTCAACGGTTTTTCGTGCGTAATTTGCATGCCATATTCTCCGTTTATTCATCATCACACCATATTATTTATTTTTGTTTGAAATTGCATGAAAATAAGTTGCACCTTTGAAGATTTTCGTACATGCACCTTATATGATTTTTAAAACATGTATTTTGATCCAAAAACCATGAATTACATGTACCTAAGGGGTTGCCATGATTAGGGATTGGTAAAGGATGGTTTTACACAAGTTTAAGGAGTCCTAGAACACTAGAGATATGCTGCACACGTTCATGAACCAAGATGGAACAAACTTTCTGTCATGTTAATCAAGGGGCTCGGTTGATGGGAAGTTTGTGGCTTGGATTGGCCGGGGCTGGACCAGGCTGGGCTAGGGTCATGTGTGAGTCAGGGGAAGAGTCCTAGCCATGGTAGGACTCGAGATAAGTGGGCTGGGAGGAGTCCTATCCAAGAAGGACTCCCACCCGCGAGTTACAGCAAGGTGGCGCAGGTTGGCAGCTTGTGCAGGGAAGAGAGGGCTCAGCCTGGGGGCTCTGGTCTTGGTTAGGTCAAGTGGTTAGGGTCCTAGGAGAGTGCTTGAGGGGCTGGTTCAAGGGGTGGCTCGGTGGTTGGGGCCCTAGCAACAAAAACGTGAGTTACGGCAGCAAGCTAGCTAGGGAGCGCGATGGTTGCTGCCACTGGATTCAGAACCTTCGCTGCTGGGTTCCAGGCTTTGGGATGGTCTGGGCATGGTCTGGACGTGGTCCAGGGAAGGATAGGGACAGGTGGGCTCGGTGGTGGCTCGGCTGGGAGAGTCCTAATTGGGTTAGGAGTCCTAAACATGCAACGAAGCACACACACTCAAACGTGCAGAAATATGGGTCGAGTTCCAGGAGCTTTTGAGCGGACCAGGTCTGGTTTTACTTGCTGAGCTTGGTCAGTAGGGTCACTAGGTGGGTTGGCTAGGTTTTGGCTCAAGGTGGCTCGGGCGCGGCTGAGTAAATTAGGAGATGGTTCGGTGTGTTCAGTTAAGGGTCAAAAACGAGATTTATGAACTAAAAATTAAATCCATGGGTCCACGGGGGTGGCTCACGACTTGGAAGGGATAGGATAAATCATAAAAATGCTATGTTAAAAATTTGGGATCAAATTAACGAGTTTTGGATTTAACCGGGATTTAATCGCCGCACGAAACGCTAATTAACGAGTTAACTGAAACGCATAGTTTTAAGCCTTATAAAATTATGAAAAATTAGGGTTAAGCTTAAATAATTATTATAAGTCTAATTTTTTAATTTGGGAATTTTATATTAAGGTTTGGTTTAATTCGGGATTAAAACACATTAATACGTCATATTTAAAGAATAAATTAAAAATACTTGATTTAAGCTAAATAAAAATATGAGAAAATTCATGTGAGCTTAAATAATTATTTGGCGCATGTTAGAGTCAATGGAATTAAGAAAAAATCAAAAATGTGAAATTTTACGTCCAGGGGTAAAACGGTCTTTTTACACCTAAAAATTTGTAAACGTCATGACAGTGCCCGTAATGCTGTTTTATATGCGAATATGATTATTTTCAATGATTATGGATGTTTACATAATATGTCAATTTTATATGTTTATGGATTTTTAAGACGTTAATATGTTTAGGGCTAGTTTGGTAGGTATGGTTTGACTAAATGGTTGACTCTATCTACTGTAGGTGTAGGAGAATAAATCAATGTGTTTTTGGAAGGAATAATTTAGTCCTACTACAGTAATCTGCTTTGCTACCTTTATATGACCAAATTACCCCTTTGAAGACACGTAGTAAGAAATTGAAAATTAAACATTTGCCTAACCTAATTCACTCCTCACTACAGACACGATGGAGGCAGCGGGCGATTGAAGAAATGTGCTCGCAATTACACGATGCAAACCAAACACTATAATCTCCGGGAGGATCTAAGTTTCTGAGGTGAGGAACAAGTTCAGATCTTGGGGTAGGCGAGGGGGAAGGAGAAAGAAAAATAAGAAAAACGTAACTGGAAGGGTATTTGGGAATAAAAAAAACTGACAATAATGTAATCCTACATTTAAAAATCACACCAAACATCATATTATATATCACACAACATACATATCCTCCTCTATCATACATTTATGAATCTAATTAATAATCATTCAATTATCCTATCACACGAACCAAGCACACCCTTAATGTTTTATGTTTTATATGATAAAACGTTTATTTTAAATGTTTATGATCTAAATGTTTATTTTAAACATTTAGAAAATTAAAATGTTTATTTTAAAACTGTTCATAGACGTTTATGATTTTTAATATGTTAAGTTATGATTTTTAAATGTCTATGATTTTTATGATTTAAATATGGGCATTTAAAAAACATGTTGCATGCTTGGTTTCAAAATAAAAATGATATTATATGCATATTTTTATAAGTGATGGAAATACGACATGTTGAAGGATGTGAAGGGATTGTGACTACTGAATATGTTGAAAATATCGCGAGGGTTATGGTCCCAGTGGGAGCCCGACGATCGTGTTTCCTTGGATACGGATACGAATATGAATACGAATATGATGAATATGATTGGAGATGTCGTGAGGGGAGAAGGCCCCAGAGGGAGCCCATTTATGGGAAAAGGCCCCAGAGGGAGCCCCGACGATCGTATTTCCAATGCCATGATATGTTAATACGTAGGCCAGGGCCCAGTTGACCGGTGAGAGTGTTGCTGGTGTCCCTTGCCGCCCAGTACTGTGGTTTCTTTAGATGGATCCATCGCCCAATATGATCAAGAATACGAGTCACAATCACGATCTGAATTCATCAAACACGAACATGAACATGAATACGAATATGAATATGGATACGAATATGGATATGCATATGAATATGAATACGAATATGATATGAATATGTTTATATTTTTATGAAAATGTTTTTATGCATTATGAAAATGTCTACGAAAATGTTTAAGTGGATATGCATATGAATATGAATATGAATATGAATATGAATATGCTTATATTTTTATTAAAATGTTTTTATGCATCATGAAAATGTTTACGAAAATGTTTAAGTTTATGCATCTTCATGAAAATGATATTTTAAGTACAAGTATTTTTCACCGTTATATGTTAACTGTATTACGTATTACTTGTTATCAAGAATATGATGTGTTGAGTCTTTAGACTCACTAGGGGTGATTGATGCAGGTGATTATGATAATATGTTAATGGAGGTCTTGATGGTTGATCTGACTGGACTGGAGGTGCACATAACCCGAGGATCGACGCTAGTTTTCCGCACTAGTTATGATTTATGATTTTGAGTTATGTTAAAGATATTTTTTCGACGTTTTATTTGTGAGTGGTTTTTGAGATGTTATAGTATGGGCTATACTTTTCAAATGTTAGATGGTTGATTTATTTTAAAATGATGTCAAAAATATTTTATGTAATTTTTGGTGGTTCGGCCGATGCTAAGGGAGGTTTAAAAAAAAATAAAATTTCTAGTACTTTTAAGAAAACGAATAGCAGACGTTTAATTCAGAGTTTATCTATTCTTGAATGGAAATGGGATCACATTTTCATGGATTTCGTTACGAAGTTACTACGATCATCCCGGGGCGGTGATGCGATTTGGGTCATTATTGACAGATTGACCAAATCAGCTTGCTTTATTCCGTACAGAATGATGTACCGACATGATCAGATGGCCGAGATATATATCAGAGAGGTGGTCAGACTGCATGGTGTGTCAAAGTCGATCGTATCAGGTCGTGATCCACGATTCACTTCACATTTTTGGCACAGTTTACAGCAGGCGTTAGGTACGACATTGCATCTGAGCACTGCTTATCATCCCCATACAGACGGACAGTCAGAGCGGACTATCCAGACCTTAGAGGATATGCTGAGAGCAGTAGTGCTAGATTTTGGCACTAGTTGGCAAGATTCACTACCACTTTGTGAATTCTCGTACAACAACAGCTATCAGACGAGTATCGATATGGCACCGTTAGAAGCGTTATATGGCAAGAAGTGCAGATCTCCTCTGTATTGGGATGATATATCTGAGGTACTAGAACTTGGGCCTGATATGATTCGTGAAATGACTGAGAAGGTGAAGATCATTCAGAAGAGAATGAAGACGGCGCAGGATAGACAAGCCAAGTATGCGAACATCAGACGTAGACCATTAGTATTTGAACAGGGAGACAGAGTATTCTTGAAGATTTCTCCGTTCAGAGGCGTTGTCAGATTTGGCAAATGCGGGAAATTATCTCCTAGATACATTGGTCCGTACGAGATTCTTGAAAAGATTGGTGATCGAGCATATCGACTTGCTCTTCCTCCTTCTTTATATGGGATACACGATGTTTTTCATGTATCGATGTTGCGTAGATACATGCCTGATGCTTCTCATGTCATTCATCTTGATGAGGCCGAGCTTGACGATACACTGAGTTATTTTGAGCAACCATTGCAGATTTTGGATCGAAAAGAAAAACAGCTCAGAACGAAGACTATTCCGCTAGTGAAAGTCCATTGGAGTCGTCATGGTACTGAAGAAGCGACTTGGGAAACAGAATCAGAGATGAGACAGAGATATCCCGAGCTATTTTCATGATGTGAGTATTTATTCAGTTTTGATCATATTGATTCTTGTACATACTTTGATTGATTGCTGCGATTTCGAGGACGAACTCTTATCTAAGAGGGGGAGAAATGTAATGGCCAAGAATTGTAGGTTGATAAAACGAAATTATGAAGTGTTGCATGAAGGAGGCACCGCACCCGCGCCTCAAACAAGACCGCACCCGTGGTTTTGACTCATGAAATGTGGAAGATTTACAGTAGCAAGACCGCACCCACGGTGCAAAAGCCGGCGCACCTGCGGTCATTATTCTGAAATTTTGGATGTGATACAGTAGGGTGAGCGCACCTGCGGTACATAACTGAGCGCACCCGCGGTCGATGATTCTAGAAAATTGGAAGGGGATGCCGTGAGCTAACAGCACCCGCGGTCAAGAAGGAGCGCACCCGTGGTACTCTGTGCGAGAAATCCACCTTTGATTCTTATGTTGACACATGGCATGGTATATATACTTAGTGCATGATTCATCTCTTCTTCATTCAGCAGACCAGCAGCGAAAGAATCTCCTTCAAGCTTCAAGCTTTTCCTCCTCATCTTCAACACTTTGTTGTGACAAATCCGTTTAACCGAATTTCGATCTGAGCCTAGATTTGTGCTCCTCACCCCAAGGCTACAAGAGGATGTAAGTATTGTTCACTTTCAACATGTTTTGATATATATATGTGTTGGAGAATGATGAATTGAGCTCCATAATATGTTCTTGAGATTTTAAGCAACGTATATTCGCAACCGGATCGAAGAACGGACATTGTATGCTATTGTTACTGTTTCCACCATGTTTAGTGTTAAGTTATGCAGATTTTGAGTACTATCATGTGTTTATGATGAGGATTATGAGTTATGGTTACTGATTATTGAAGTTTGAGTTGACCGGTATCGCGAGTTTACGCCGTTATGCCGTCGAAATGCATTGAGATAGAATATCGTTATGATCATGTATTAGTTTGAGTTGTGGATTGATAGAATGTGTATCAACATTGCCATTTCAGATTGATATCGACAGATTCGACATCGAGACATCGATTACGACACAGATTGTGCAACGAAAGGTATAATTCAATGTTTGTTTGGGGAAGACACGACTCAAATGAGATTCAATTTGAGTTTTCCCAACAAAATCACATACTTGTTCTATTTGTACTTTATATTGATTTATATATATGTACTGAGATAGGAGTGTCATTGGTAGATACGCAAATTTTCTAAACGTTCGGTGATATCGATGCTTCGGATCAGATTCAATCCGATTGTAGATTTCGATACAGACCAGACCAAAGTTTAGGAATAAGATGTAACGCCAACACGATTGGGAGAGTAGGTGGGAGACCTGTTACATCTTATTCACACCATCCCTAGACTTAGATACGAGTCAAGTTAAAGAGTAAGAGTCAGATTGTTTTATCTGTATTCACTAATGTGTCATAATTACTGATTATGTGTTATGAATTGTATTGAACTGCATGACATGCATGTACACATGTTTTATACTGGGATTTATTCTCACCGGAGTTTCCGGCTGTTGTTGTGTCTGTATGTGTGCATAACAACAGGTAGGGCAGGATCTGGGTCGCAGCAGAGATAAGAATGGATATAGCGTGGTGATCACGGGCATAGCAGATGTACTAGTAGTTGTACATTTGTCATGTACTGTATTTGAATACTGGTTTGTTGAATATGTACTGGACAAGACATGTATATTATGTTTGTAGAAATAAAATAAATGAAGACCTTGTGCATGTTTATATACATTTGAATTAATGTTAAAAGCAAAAATTTGACCCACATTTTCTAGCAAAGATCCAACCTAATCCCAAAAAGAATCGAGTTAGAGCCCGGGTCCCCATAAAACGAAGGGCCAAAAGGTCAGGGGTTTGTCATAAGTGTTCAAGATGGACTTGTGACAAACAATGCACAGCTTTGGGATGTGTTTCAAATAACAGAGAATATAAAATTGGTTTCATTAAGAATGAGCCGAGTATCGAGTCTTTAGATAACATCTTATTGACTCTTGAGACGCATTATAGTAAACACGTGCATATTGAACTTATCCGTTTGTGGAAACAATTCCAAGAAGAGCGTCATCGTAATAGCCTTGGGAATCCGACTAAAAAAGACTATGTTTTCCAATTTATAAGAAAATTGGATGGGAAGTATATCCTTGACTTATAAAAGGCATTGTAGCCGTTTCTGGACGTAAAACTAGAAGAAAATTGTGAGCCAAAATTACATTACTGTCTATATGCATGTGTGTCATTATTGTTTTTACTGTTTATTCTGCTTACAGCTGTGACCCATAGTTTTCTCATGATAACATATTATCCGTATAAAATCTCTCATCTTTCATTCTATTTTCGTAGATTAAAAAGAAAGTAAAAACATGGTTGGATCCTCTGCACAAACATTAAAATTTTTTTGTGTATTTTGTGGGTCGAGTCCTGGAAAAAATGAAGTGTTTGTAGAAGAAGTGAATAATCTTGGAAAAATATTGGCTGAGAGAAAAATTCACTTGGTATATGGGGGAGGTAATATTGGGTTAATGTAATTTGTTTCAACATCTGCTCATCTTGGAGGTAGTCAGGTTTTGGGTATTATTCCTACAGCTTTAGCTGAAAGAAATTTTACAGGTGTTACGATTGGGGAGGACTTAAAAGTTTCTTCTATGTATTAAAGAATCACCAAATTGATTGAAAATTTCTGATACTTTTATCGCACTAGGACGTGGTTTTGGTACATTAGAAGAAATTTTTCACACGGTTTCTTGGGCACAACTTAATATTCATAATAAACATGTAGGCTTGTTGAATATCAATAATTATTATAACAGTTTGTTGACATTTCTTGATAAAGCTGTGGAACATAATTTCATTTTAGAAAATTAACGACGGATGCTCATCTCTACTTTGACTGATGACAAATTAATTGATGATTTGGAAGCTTTTGTTCATAAGCCTGATTTGATGATAACAAAGGTCACTTGGTCGCAATCAAGCAGTAAGAAAAGAAAGTTGGATCATTGATTCAAAAGTCGTGGATTGGTTTCTGTCTGTTTCAGTTTGTTATCTTCAATAAAATTTCAGGTGATATCTCTTTTATTATGTACTTTTTTTTAATAGTTATGATGACATTAGGGACAATGTCATATTCTGATTGGAGGAAGAACAAACTTATTAAAAAATAAAATTTTAAAAAATAAATAAATATATATGTTAAAAAAATCTTTGTTAAAAATAAAATCATGTTTATTGTTTGTGCCTTAGTAAGTTTTGCAAAAATATCACACATTACCTGTTTGTAAGGTTTAAATTAGAAAATGTATTAATCTATCTAAGGATGTTTAAATTTTTATTTGAAAAAAAGTCGATTTTAATATTCTGATAACAATAAAATATGATTTATGAAATCTTTTGAGTGATTAAGCATTATGATAAGATCAGTTATTAAAGTATATGGCCCAAGATATACCTGAAAAGAGTGCCTAAAATTTTAAACTCACACATATTTTGTAAGTGAGAGGAGAGGATTGAGAAAACAGCTTTCAAAACTTTATTGATCATGAGAGAGGCTATCTATTGTTTAGATCTTGAGTTCTTATTTTGAAGAAAAATAGAAATATTTCTTTGAAAAAAATGAAAAAAAATTTTGAAGATCTATATATTTTTAAAGTTATATGCTACGACCCAATTATCTGTCATTAAAAAAAAGGCAAAAAAGGAAGAAAAAAATAGAAAAAGATAAATATATTGGACAAATTAAATAAATATGTGGTCAAGAAGTATATACTTGGTCAGATTCTATGTTATGGGGAAAAAAAGATCAGAAAAAATATATATATATATATATATATATATATATATATAAAATAAGAATATGTAACTAGATTTTGAATCAATAAATTTCCAATCTTTTGATTAATTTGACTCGTTTGTCTGTCTGCATTTTTTAAACCATTTTCCTGAGCATTTATCTGTATTCAAACTCATTGAGAGGAATCGTTCCCATGAATTGAAACATTTATTAACCTGTTAGGACATGGAGTTGAGAATCTTATTAGAAATTTCTGAAAGCAATGTACATTTAATTAACTGAAAATAAACTTTGAATTGATCAGCTTGGATTATTTCATAAATTATAATTATGATGATCTTGATATAACTTTGACAGTTTTCAACTTTAATTTAAACACTTGGAAGTACATTACCAATTAAATTCGTCCCTTACTATAAATTGATTTGCCGCTTTCCTGTTTTGGACTTACTAAATATAAATGTTCTATTTATAACTTTCTAAAAGTAGAAACTTTATCAAAATCGTCCCAGTTCTCTCGCCTTCTGCCGTGCATCGCGTATTCGACTATATGAAGTTCACATTCATAACGTTTGATTTAATAATCATTAAATCATGCAGATATTTAAGCATTCTTCTAGACAATTCATTTTGATAAATTTCAAGTAAATTTTAATGCATGCATGTGGTTAGTGTGTTCGGGCGTTACAATTCCTTCCCCTTTAAATAGAATTTCGTACTCGAAATTTGTCTAGTCTTGATTATTGAAAAGCTTATACTCCCTCATTCACTTCATACTTAATATTATTGGCTTAAGTTTTACATTCTATCAAGCTTTCACTGCGTACTCTGATGCTTTGCCTTACTTGCTGTCATGTCAAACATTCGGACACAAAACGCAAGTTGTCTCGCTTCATGCCCTATCACCAATACAATTGATGTAGATCTTTGTACATCTTCGTACTTCGAGGATGGATAGAGTACGGAGTATTATGAGCTTCCTTCATAACAACCTCTCTTAGTGAATCGCTACTAGAAGCCCAAAGTCGTTCTCGAAAATTATCACACTTAACCCTAATAATTCTAAAAAAAGGACACAATTTGACCCCGAATAACTTTTTGAAGATAGCATTTCAATCCTTAAAGTTTTGAATTTTCTTTATTTCTGTCCTTAAAATATCAAAAATGGCATTTCTATCCCAATAAATTTTCAATGTCATCACTTAAATCCAGCTCAGGTAGAGAATGCAACCTATTCTCCTCTAAGTTTTTCATTATCCCAATCAATTCCAATAACCAATTTAACATTTCATGTAATAAAATTAATGTAAAAACGTTAAGAAACTAGGTTACCAGTAATCAGAGTCGTGTCAGCTCTGCTTCAGCCTCCTAATAATGCATGACATACGCCTTTCCAGTTGCAGGTGTCTGTAGCTTAGGGCAATTGAAGACGATATGTCCTTACTCTCCACATTTGAAGCACTTTCCAGAGAACCATAGACACTTGCCATAATGATGGCAGTTGCATTCCTTGCTCAAAGGCTTCTTATTCTCCTGATTCGATTGCTGGGCACGGTTCCTCTTGCGCCGCATCTCCCACTCAATATCCTTTAGTGGCTGCTCGGCTCGAAAGGCTTTAGCAACAGCGGCGGTATAATCAATTGGGTCAGACAGCATCACATCCCGAGGATCGTTAGCATCAATCCATAAAAGAAATGACGTAATTTCTCGACAAAATCATTTGCAATCAGTGGCACAAAGTGACAGCCCCGGTCAAACTTCTGGACAAATTCAGCAACAGATGCATCCCCCTGGCGGAGACTCATAAATTCTCTCTTCAACCTCGAACTGACATGGGCAGTTAAATAATTGTCATAAAATACCCTCTTGAAGCCTTCCAATGTCAACGTCACAAGATTCACTCCTCGTTTCGCTCCCTCCCACCATAATGAAGCATTGCCCTTTAGCAAACAGATGGTACAACGAACCCGGTCAGCGTTCGCCATATCCATATACCTAAAAATCTCCTCCAAAGACCTAATTGATCTATCCCTTAGTCACGAATGGATCAGCGATGCCAGAATAGTCCTCGGGATCCATTCTCATAACCCGCTCATATAATGCCTCAGGCTAGACCCTCGCAGCATTCCCAACATTTTGCTCCAGTAATCGAGCCATACCGACTAGCACACGAGCACTAACATCATGATTAGGAGGAGGCAGTGGAATCTTCCCCTCCTGCCTATCTCTTCCTCCCAATCTATCCCCACTGTCTCTATGAAGAACTCGTCTAGGAGACATATCTATATAAGTCGTCCAACCCAACACATAAACAACATGCAGTTTTAAAATAAAATGCATCAAACATTTACCTTTGACAGTCATATAAGCAAGTATATCTAAACAATTTAATGAATAATAAGATACAATAAAAAAATTTTAAAGCAATAAACTCACAAGCATTGAGGCGTTACTTTTCGAGCTCCTCGGAAACAGCAGCAGACAACCCTTTTTAAGAACTACCGCTCTGATACCAACTGAAAGGACCCTACTTCTAAATTCATTTAATTTACACTAGTTCGTTTTTACACAATGTAATTAATTCATCATAAATAAATTAGCATAAATAGTCAAACAAACAAAACTTTATGCCATCCATAATCATTTAGGAGGAATAAGTAAAACAAGTGATAAAAAGCTAAAATTTAACTCAATAAATTCTAGCATCCTAACAATATATAAATAAAAGCGATAATCCAAAAATCATCAAAAAGTCTTTAACATATGCGAATGTATAGGTCCTCGCCTCCCGGATGACTCGATAGTTTGCACCTCACGACTTAACATTGTCATTACCTACAACCATTCAAACCTAGTGAGTCTAATGACACAGCATGCTCAAACCTCATACAGTCACATGGTTAAAAATTACTTTTACTAAAAATAGATTTTTTCACGCAATTATGAAACCTTCAAAATATGCAACATTTTAAACCATGCATAGATATGAAAATTTTCAATTTAAATTATCATTTTTAGGTGAAGTCCGATCATTGAAAGTGACAACTTTCATTCGATTGATCAATTTATAAACCATAGTACTAGGGGTCGTCAGGTTCAATGTCCACTTCTTCGACGATCCCACCGAATATTATAAAAGTAACTTCACCGTTCACTTTTTCAGTGGATCCATTATCATTGAGATTCCAACTCCCTTTTTGACGGTTCAATTCCTTTTCATTGCAAGTTCACCATTCCTGTTTTAAACGGATTCCGTACTATTTTTTCGTCACAATCAATTCACATTCCTAAAAAATATTTTCCTTTAATTTATCATTTCATAAAACATTTATCTTTCCATATTCTTTAAAAATTCTCAAAAATTTTTTATATCATTCATATACGTCGAGATTGCTAAAAATAGCAAATACGTGCAAATACGTTAAAACTTCTAAAAATAGCATATATCATTCATATAATTTAAAAATTCTAAAAATAACAATTTATATTATTTGGAATTGTTTTAGGAAGTTGCAAAATACCCTCAATTTTCCTCGAACCAACCGCTCATGATTCAACGCTATACGTACTCGGACGACCTTAAACTTTGACTCGTGGAGACGACTCGATTTCAAAACTATAAAACACCAAAAATATCCAATAACTTTCTGGAAATTCAATCGTAGGACCTTAGTTTCAAAAACAGCTCAATTCGCTCATCGGATGGCTCGTTTACCATCGTTTTCGCGTTTTTGGTTAAACAAATGACCAAACTACCCTCCAGACTCAAACCAACCCAATACCAGTCCTTTATTAACATCCTAAGACACAATTTAAGCTGTTGTAAGTCCCCAAGCCCAAGCCAAAACCAAAACATGAATTTAAAATTTAACCTAGGCTAAATTCGCCCATTTTTTGACACGTTCGAGCAATTTACGACCCCGAACGGACCACGGCCCGAAACAAACCCAAACCAACTCCTAGACGCCTTCCTTAGACACTAAATAAGACCATGAGCAGCCACTTTACAACACAGACCGGACGCCTCACTCCCTATACCCCTCGCAACAGCAGCCCTCTGCGCGCATCTCTTGTGCAACAGTTGTACTCTCACGTCCAGCAGCTATCATAGCCCCTTTGTTCGACTCTTGCCCCTCACCAGGACCATAATTCATGTCCCAAGCCCCTGGACCAGCCCTTAAACTGACCCCTTAGACCTAGGAACCCCCACGCTCAGAAACAAGCCAACCTGCATACCCTATGGAGTCACGGCCGCTTTGCTTCATCAGCTCATCCAGGCCCTATCTGACCCCAATGAAGAACTAACTATGACTCTAAACAAACCCTCCAGACCATGGCTAGGGTCCCATGCAGCCCCCATGGCCAATAGGACCAAAGCCACTCCCTTCTCCCCTCTCGGCCTGCACGCCTTTGGTGTGCAGGTTTGGCCAGCCTTTTGCGGCTCTTATTTACTCTTTTGTCCCATAAATCCTCATATTAAATGCCTAGACCAGCCCTTGAAAACCTTGGTTTTCTTCCATCCTGAAAGGGGATCAGTTACGGTGCCCGAAATCGCAACGAAATTTTCAAAAATCATATTTTCAAGCAAGAAAACTGAGCACCTATAGTGATTTTGTGTAGCAAATAACAAAAATAAAAAATTTGTCATGCATAGAGTGTTTAGAAATTTTACCTATCAATCACAAAGATTGATGTTTTGGCTCCAACTAAGTTGTAAACAACTTAGCTCTTGAAGGTAGACAATCTACAAGCTTCCCTTGAGCACTCCTTGCTCAAATTCCTTCAAATTAGTTCCACCATTAACAAGGAAGATCCCCTCTAATTTTGTACTAGAAAAATTAAAGTATTTTTCTTTGAGAAAGAATGCTTTCATCAAAAATGAATAAGAAAAAATGTTAGAGAATAATGAGGACAAATTTCGGACATGGGGAGAAAAATGGAGGAGAGAAGAAGTCTTTTCTTGGTTGTGTGAAAAGTAAAAAAGTTGCATGTGCATGCCATGCCTAGTTTGTTGAAAAAGTTACCTCCAATCCTTCACTTCCCAAGCATGAAATTTTATATGGGCTTGTAACAATTACAATGCTCATGGACTTTTATTTAAATATGTCAAACTCATTTGAAACCATTTAAACTTCACTTGATTTTACTCAAGCCCACTAGTTGAATAATTATTTCCTATTGGGCTATACAAGACCCAATGTTATTTAATTAATTCAACACTTGAATTAATTTAATTATTTGGACTTTAATAGGTCCACTAGTGTTTAATTAATTCAATAATTAAACATTTGAATTAATTTAATATAGTCCATAATAATGTTTATGAAATCACAATTTTCAAATATATTATTTATTTGAGTCATCTTTTAATTTACCAATACTTCCACAAATTAAAAGTTACATTCCTCATAATCCTCTTACAGAAGTCATACTTCTATTTTTCTTTGCGCTTATAAACTCCTTTATAAGCCGTTCAACACATTGAACTATTTTCCTTCTCAACGGGATCTAGAAGCACTTGTGACCCTCAATGGTTCAATGATACAACTTGCCGTGGGTCCACATGTCAATCTGATTCGGGACTAAATATGTCCTTATATGAGTATACCTCAGTTGCTTGATTCTTACTTATCAACTCCTTGATAATAAGAACGTCAGAACTCAAGTCTCATAATACCCAACCAATCATGCTAAACGCCTAGCAGCATCGCTTACATGATTCCCTAGGTATCAAATGATAGTTCCTGCAAGAACCATTCTATTATGGTTAGCGTACAGTACTGTCCCTTCAACTCATATATCCCGACCGATTCGACAACTATTGGTATATCGAGAGCTAATCGATACTACGTGTTATGTCGTATTTGCATCGATGGTGTAATATAAGAAACCCCTTTTTTAATTAACACCATACTCTGATCAGAGATTTCAAACCACATACACATGAGATCACATAGGATATTCATATCGGAAGGTAAGCGGTGAATCCCCGACTATAGTGCATATAATCCTATATGTTTCGACAGAACACCCAACGTTGCCACCTGATGACCCCATATGAGTCAATAAACAAGTCAAAATGCAATGCTAGCATATAGATTCACAATATTTGCTCGGGTAATAAGGACAAAAGGTGTACAACCATAAATTAAGACGTTTCCACTCGATAAGCGTTAACCACTTGGAAAGTCCTTTATGGAGGGTTGTTTAGTGCACTCTACAAGGAGCATCTATCTGCATGCTCGGATTTCACAATTTCCCCTACCAAAGAAACATGGTACTCACATCGCAGATACTAGTCTCAAACTCGAGCGGCCTTTATCATTCTTAACAGCGGCTGAATCGACTAGGAACTGTTTAGAATATACAATATTCCAAATATGAGTTTCATGATACTCATCATATGAGCATCTCATATTCTTTCTACTATTTGTATATTCAAGGACTTTATCTATGCAACTAGCAAGGGTATACAGATAAAGATGTGCCAAAACAATAATTTCAAATATTATTAAAATAAAGATTGTTTATACATAGAGTTTAACATGAACTCTCGTCCAATACTTGGCTCTACGGGCACCTACTCTAACAATCTCCCACTTGCACTAGAGCCAACTACCCATATGCTTCAAACCCATCAATTCGCGATGCTTCTTGAATAATGGTCCAGGTAACGGCTTAGTTAGTGGATCAGCAACATTATCTGCGGAACCGACTTTGTCAATCAACACTTCTCCTCTTTCCATAATTTTTTTGAGGATGTAGTACTTTTTCAATACAAGTTTGGATTTCTTATGAGACCTTGGCTCCTTGGCCTGAGCAGTGGCTTCCGTGTTGTCACAAAACACTGGGACAGGAGCAACTTTGTTAGGAATGACGCCCAACTCTTGGATGAAATTCCTTATCCAAACAGCCTCCTTTGCTACAGCTGATGCAGCAATGTATTCGGCCGCAGTGGTGGAATCCGCATCACTGTCTTGCTTGGAACTATTCCAACAGACAGCAGCAACATTGAGCATGAATACGAACCCAAAGGTTGACTTTGAGTCATCGATATCGCTTTGGAAGCTAGAGTCGGTATAGCCTTCCAATTTCAGTTCTCCACCTCCATAGACCAAGAACAACTTATTGGTTCTTCTAAAATACTTGAGGATGTATTTCACAGCTTTCTAGTGCAGAAGACCAGGGTTCGATTGATATGTAATTACTACACTTAGTGCAAAAGCCACGTCAAGACGTGTCGATATCATCCCATACATGATGCTACCAATTGCAGATCCATATGAAATGCGTGTCATCGCCGCTATCTCTGCTCAGTCATGGGAGACATAGACTTGGATAGGGACACTCCATGACACATTGGTATATGTCCTCTCTTTGACTCATCCATCGAGAGCCGCTTAACGACGGTATCAATGTATGTGGACTGGGTAAGACCAAGCAATCTTCTTGATCTATCTCTATAGATCTATATTTCCAATACAAAATATGCTTCACCCAAGTCTTGCATCGAGAACTTACATAGTAACCATATTTTAGTTGATTACAACACCCCTACATCATTCCCAATGAGTAGAATGTCATCAACATAAAGTACAAGGAATGTCACAACACTCCCATTGACCTTCTTATATACACAGGGTTCCTTAGGATTCTTAGTAAAGAAATAATCTTTGATTGTACTATCGAATATGAGGTTTCAACTCCTAGATGCCTGCTTTAGACCATAAATAGATCTCTAAAGTTTGCATACCATATGCTCACTTACGATAGATGTAAATCCTTCAGGTTGAGACATGTAAATCTCTTCCTTAATATCCTCATTAAGAAAGGCTGTCTTGACATCCATCTACCATATCTCATAGTCATACCATACAGATATGACTAGTAATATACTTATAGACTTGAACATTGCGACTGGAGAAAAGGTTTCCTCAAAGCCAACTCCTTGTCTTTGAGTATAGCCTTTTGCTACCAATCGCGCCTTGAAGGTCAATACCTTCCCATCTGCCCCAAGTTTCTTCTTGTAAATCCATTTACACCATATGGAACAGTTCACTCAGGTGGATCTACAATATTCCTGTTGGTGGACATCGTATTCTCGCACCCAAGACGCAGCGGAAGTTTAAAAATTTTTGTTCTTAGGCGTCGTGTGTTTAAAAACATTCATAGGGCGTTTAGGATTATATCTTTGCGTTTTAGACGCTGGACTCCAAACTAATCCGGTTTGAGGTGGATATAGCTCTTCTTGTAATTCCCTACGGACGTCCTTCCTTTGATCGTCTAATTAGGTCCACGATTGAAGACTGTCTTCCTCGCTTGGTTTGCACTAGAAAATCCAAACGATTTATGCGTTGAGACTGTACCCTCGGAATTTCCAAAATCCGGAGACGGTGCAGCGACGGCGGCACGGCGGTGGAAGGAACACAAAAGTGACCGAAAATTTTCCTTGAAATTTTGCAAGTGGCCATGTGTTTTTCTTGGTAGAAAATTATTGATTTTTAATCAATAATTAATTTGAAGCTTAATTAAGCCATTAACAATTAATAGATTGCATGAATCAAGTATTTCAATTGACATGGCTGAATGTCTTTCCTTAAAACATGTGAAGTGGCCGAGAGCTTCAAGTGAAGGGAGAGGAGTTTTTGTGTGAAAAAAAATTAGGTTTTTAATTATGAGTCCTAATGTGTATATATAGAGTGAGACTCCTAATATAATCAGAAGTTCCTCTCCACTAGGACTCTAATAATTTCATTATATTTAAACTCTCATATAATTAATATATAATGTATTTATTAACATTTAATAATACATGATATAATAATATCATATACACATATTTTATATCCCCATATAAAATATATATATGTATCAGTATATTAAATTAAATAACTATTATTTAATTTATAAACCAACTACTTGGTTAATTTAATTCTGGACTCTTCTAAAATATTTATGAGAATTTGTGCATGTTAGTAGTCACAACTACTAGCACAATCATTTAATTAGTAAATTCAAAATTCACAAAAAAAAATTGATTTCGAACTCATTATAACCCTGATCGACGATCCGAGAGCGTCTATGTACCAATGATACAAATCTTGTTCATATAATGAAAATCGAAAATTTCGAAGATCAAAATTTTCATTTGCCAAATTTAGAACTTACCACATATGACAGCAGTCAGTTTCAGTGAAATCCTTTACAAAACAGGCAGTTTCACTCTCCTTCCTTGTTTAGCAATCATGCTAGGGATGTAAACGAACCAAATCGTTTGTGAGCTATTCGAAGCTCGATTCGATAAAAGCTCGTTTGAGCTCGTTTAATGAGACTCGTTAAGATAAACAAACCAAACTCAAGCTTTACAGTATTCGGCTCGTTAGCTCGTGAACATGTTCGTTGGTAAGTTCATGAGTAATCTTTTAGATGAAAAAATAATAGTTTTGATATTCGATTTATTGATTTTGCATATTATTTATAAGATATATAGAAAAATCTATTAAATTTATTTATTATAATAAATTTACAAATTTTAATAAGAATAATATATTTTTTCTTTAAATATATAATTTATTTTTTAATTAATTTAATGAAAATTTAAATGTATAATTCATATTTATTAAACTTGTTTAGGCTCGATAAAGGCTTGAATAAGCTCGTGAGCCATGCATATATTCATTAAATAAAGCTCGAGCTCGGCTTCGATTATAAACGAACCATGCTCAAACATTCAAGAGTTCGGCAAGGCTCGACTCGATTACATCCCTAAATCATGCTAACTTTCATATCTTCCATCCTATGGAATCAGCTCATAAACTCCTTTATAAGCTTCCTGTTTGATCTCCATCAAACTATAGTCGCCAAATTCCAACTCCTTGAAATTTGACTATATCAACGGGAACACAGAATCCGATACTTTTGTGACCCTCAATGGGTCAGGGATACAGCTAGCCGTGGGTTCACATCTCCATGTGTTTCAGAATAATATTTATTCTTATTCGATTTTACCCTAGTTAACCCCATTCTTTTCATCAACTCCTTGATCAAGAATGTCAGAACTCATTTCTGATTGCACCCATCAGATCATGGTAAGAGCGTCTAGTAGCATCGCCCCATGATCCCCTAGATATCAATGATAGTGCCTGCAAAAACCTTTAGTCATGGTTAGTGTACAGTACGGTCCCTTCAACACATATATCCCGATCGAATTTGCAACCATTGGTATATCGAGAGTTGCATATGAATTCGAGAACGATGCGATTTATCTTTGAGTACTAATAGTGACATGGTATGTGCAACTAGGAAAACATCTTTCCCTAAAGCACATTTCTTGATATGGCCAGAGACTCCTTGCACTATTAACTCATCAGATCACATAAGATATCTTCACACGTGGGCGAACGATAAATCCTCGACTACAATGCATTTGCTCCTACGTATTTCGAAACTACACCCAACCTCGCCACCTGATGACCATCGATGGAGTCGATAAACGGATCAAAGTGCATGCTAGTACGTATAGCCCCTACATTGTCCTGGGTCAAAGGATTAATGGTGTACAACCATAACTGCGGACTATTCCACTCGATAAGTGGGAACCACTTGGATAGTATGATGGAGGGTTGTTCAGTGGATCATCACATGATCACCCATCTGTGTGAATGGAAATCTCCATGCCCTTGCCAATGAAACATGACGTTTACACCACAGATGATAGTCTCAAGCTCGAGCGACCTTTATCCTTGTTTTAGGCGGCTGATTCGACTAGGAACCTATTTAGAATATACAGTACATTTTCTAATGAGTTTCATGATATTACGTTGCGACACAGACCTCATGGTACCTATTGTATATTCAAGGATTTTATCTATGCAGCTTGCATCGGTATACAGATAAAGTATAATGCCATAATCGAATAAAATCGTAAAATATTATTAAAATAAAGATTGTTTTACATTAGATTCAATAAAGCCCGAGCCACAAGTTGGCTTTCTGGGCATATACTCTAACAATCTCCCACTTGCCTTATAGCCAACTACCCATAGATCTTAGAACCATTGCATCGCGATGCTTCTCAAACAATGGTCCTGGCAGGAGTTTCGTCAGTGGATCAGCAACGTTATCTGCGGAGGGGACTCTCTCTACCGAAATGTCTCCTCTTCCCACAATCTCCCGAATTATGTGGAACTTTCTCAGTATATGTTTGGATCGCTGATGAGACCTCGGTTTCTTCGCTTGCGATACTACACCGGAGTTGTCACAGTAGATCGGAACTGGATCAACTATTTGAGGAATGACACCCAAACTCATCCAAACTCCCTCTTTTTCTGCAGCCGATGCAGCTATGTATTCGGCCTCAGTGGTTGAATCCGCTGTGGTGTCTTGCTTGGAATTCTTCCAGGAGACAACACCACCATTGAGCTTGAATACAAATCCAGAGGTCGATTTCGAATGATCCACATCTGATTGGAAGCTAGAATCAGTGTAGCCTTCCAATTTTAGTTCTCCACTTCCGTATACCAAGAAAAAATTCTTAGTTCTTCTCAAGTACTTAAGAATGTCTTTTACAGCTTTCCAATGCAGTAGATCGGGATTCGACTTACATCGGCTTGCAACACTCAGTGCATATGCAATATCAGGTCGATTAGATATCATACCATACATAATACTGCCTATGGCAGACGCATATGTAATGCGGATCATGGTTTCTATCTCTTCATCAGTATTAGGGCACATAGACTTGGATAGATTCACACCATGAGACATTGAGAGATATCCTCTCATGAACTCCTCCATAGAGAATCTTCTCAGTATGGTATCGATATATGTGGATTGGGTGAGCCCTAGCATCCTCTTTGATCTATCCCTATAGATCTGTATTCCCCTAATACATAAGATGCTTCACCCATATCCTTCATGAAGAACATACAAGCTAACCGTACTTTAGTTGACTGTAACGTCCCTACATCATTTCCAATGAGTAGTATGTCATTAACATAAAGCACTAGGAATGTCATTGCACTCCCACTAACCTTCTTGTATACACTAGGTCTCTCAGGATTTTTGGCAAAATCAAACTCTTTGATAGTGTTGTGTAATCTGAGGTTTCAGCTCCTCGATGCCTTCTTGAGTCCATAAATGGATTTCTGAAGTTTTCATACCTTATGATAGATTTCTACTGATGCGAATCCTTCAGGTTGAGACATGTAAATCTCTTCCTTAATATCCCCATTAAGGAACGCTGTCTTCACATCCATCTGCCACATTTCATAGTCGTACTATGTTGTTATGGCTAGCAGTATCCTAATGGACTTGAACATTGTGACTGGAGAAAAGGTTTTCTCATAGTCAACACCTTGTCTTTGAGTATATCCTTTTGGTACCAGTCTAGCTTTGAAGGTCACCACCTTCCCATCCGCTCCAAATTTCCTTTAGTAAATCCATTTGCATCCTATGGGAACAATTTCCTTAGGTTGATCTACTAAGGACCATACTTGGTTCGAATACATGGAGTCCATCTCGGACTGCATGACTTAAAGCTATTTAGATGAATCGGCATCAGACAATGCTTCCTTTAAATTTCTCAGATCACATCCAGGAATGGCTCATCTTGGCCCTTTTCAAGAAGCAGGCTCAACATATTAGGCGGTCTTGGGATCCATTCGGATCTCCTAGGAGCTTGTGTTTCTTTGATTGGCTATTGGGGTGTGGATTCTACTACTTGTGTAGTACAAGTAGTGGGTGGTTCTCGAATCTCATCTAGTTCTATCATCCTGCCTTTTCTATCTAATAGAAACTCCTTCTCGAGGAATGTTGAGCCTGCTTCTTGAAGCGGGATATCCAAATAACTCTGTTGGATACTACTTCTATTTATCCTAGTGAAACAAGATTGTTTCACTAGGATAAATAGAAGTAGTATCCAACAGAGTTATTTGGATATCCCGCAAAGTACGTAGCACAAATTGTCTCTACTATCCAATTTGTCTCCCACTGCCTGCTTCATGTAAGCAAGACATCCCCATATTCTTAGATAAGAATATTTTGGCGGCTTTCCCATCCATATCTCATATGGAGTTTTATCCACTGCCTTTGTATGGACTTGATTCAACAACCTTGCCTCTGTTTCAAGCGCATATCCCCAAAGGGATGGCGGCAACTCAGTGAATCCCATCATTGATCGGACCATGTCCATCAATGTCTGATTAAGACGTTCTGACACACCACTCAACTGGGGTGTGGCAGGCGGAGTCCACTGTGATAGAATCCTATTCTCGTTAAAGTAATCTTGAAACTCGGTACTCAAGTATTCTCCACCTCGATCTAACGCAGTGTTTTAATACTCTTTTCTAATTGTTTCTCTACTTCTGCTCTGAATTGTTTGAAATTTTCAAAGGCTTCAGACTTGTTTTCATTAATTGCACATACCCAAACCTCGAATGGTCATCGGTAAAAGTAATGAAGTAGAAATGGCCAAATCTTGTGCTAACACTTAGCGGGCCACACACATCTGTATGGATCAAATCCAACAGATCATGTGCACGTTCTACTTTCTCTAGGAAAGGGGCCTTGGTCATTTTTCCTTTCAGACAGGACTCACACGTCTCTTAGAGAGTTTATGTCTGACGAGTTAAACATGCTCTCTCCCACTAGCTTGTGGATCCTTCTTTGGGAAATATGTCCTAGCCTAACGTGTCACAATTGTGCTTGGTTTAGACTATTTTGTTTTCCTTTGGTTGTTGTTGAATTTTGTTTACTTGGACATTAACTTATCATTGTCGAAACATTTCTGACCCAGATAATTTTTTATGTCCAGACTTCTTGCAGTGAGGCAAGCATGTTCTAACTTATCGGGCATTGTCAAATTCCAGGCCCACCACCTTCTCATTAGGCCCAATCATACTTACACCATGCTCATGGGCAAGAGCCCCATATTGCATGCGTGTAGTCATGTGTTCCTTGGAAGTGGCGTGCATCATTACGCAATTTTCATGCACTATGCAGCTCTTGCATGTGTATTTGAATGTCAACAGCATTCAAAATTTTCTCAAACTGTCTCTACAGTTCGTTTGACATAGAAGCAAGCATATTACACTTTAGCTTGCATCCTATGTTCCTACCATCTTGCATGCTTTGTTAGTTCAGCAAGACTGACATTAGTGTGTATGCTATTTTCTCTGAATTTAGAACAATTTTCCCAGCCAATATTGAAAATTAGTGTTCGGTTAGCTTGTTTTAATGATAGAAATGAATTATGTGACGAAATCGTAAATATACTGATATTGAAATAGAATAAACGTTACCGACTATTTTAAAATATTTTGTAAGACGTAAAATATGGACTTTTGTTTTTACGAATTGTCTCCCACTATTTTGACATTTTCACCACCATCTAATGAAAAAAGGGAAATCCAATTTCCTTAATGAGTATGCAAGGCCCAACTGCAAAATTATGATCCCGAATAATATCAGCCAATCATAACTTCCAAAAGGTAGAGCCCAATTGCAACTCCTTGCAACCCTTGCGTAATTTTGCCTCACGTTTGAGGAGGGTCCAATAATATGATCCCCTTTCTGTTCACGTGTCGAGCCCTGCCCATCAATGTTGAACCTTAATGGACGGTCGCCATGAGATCCCACAATAATATGAGCCGAAGTCATGAGAGTTCCAGGTAGTTCACATCAAATATGTCAGTGGAAGTCACAGCTTTCCTGGCGTCAAGGTCTTCCCAATAATATAAGCCAGACACTGACCGCAGGTAGCGTTCATCATGCAACTACCGTTGATGGAAGGCAAGGAATTATTAAACATTTTTTAATTATCATTTTAATGGGCTTGATTTAAATTTTGGATCTCATCCAAAATGAGGGATTTTAATTTTAAAAATTTGTCTCACCATTAACTTTAAAACTCGTGCCAAGATTGTTTGTATGATTGCCGAATTCATGCAACTCTTGTCATTAAATTAATAATAACGCACATACTGGTTATTTATAATATATCACATACATCATAAATAATAAATGATGATCGATAACCGAGAGCTAATTGATCCATATGAGCCACATACGGATCCATGTCCATAACCTAGGTAAATGAAGGGATGCAAATGCAATATTACATAAGCTTCCAATATTTTACATGTCTTCGATCTTTAAAACTCCTTCCGAGGATCGAGCCTGCCGTCTTTAAATCTTGATCTCCCACTAATTATAATATTTACATTAAATATCCATGGCACATGGGATACAAATTTAGGGGGTGGGAACGGACCATAAACCAGGTCAACTTTTAATTATCAAATAATCAAAATTAAAACACGTAAAATATCCGAACATACACCTAGCACATTGGTCATGGCTCTCGATCATCCTTTTAACATATAAAATCATATATTATATAAATCGGATAATATCACATTTTAGCAATAAATCGTGTATCTCGTAAATTATCACTAACCGCCATAATAATCAAATAAAATAAACACTTTTATTAAATTTCAAATAATTAAATTTCTTGTAAAACACTTTTTACCATAAATAATTAAAATTATATTTCAATTATATATTTTGTAAGAAATTGATTTTATAAAAATTATTGTATGGGTAAAATCGTTCGTATTTTCATAAAATATCAATTTAACCCAAAATTTTAAAAAATAAAAAAATCGCCCCTGGCCCGAACAATTCAAGCCCACGACCCAGGGCGGTGCCCGAAAGGTTCCCGGGTACCATCCCGCGCAGCTCGAGACAGTTCCGGGCAGACCCAAAAATTTTTTTTCAAAAAGATAATTTTTCAAAAATAAATTTCAGGGCCGTTTTTCATAAAAATTCTTACGCGGTTCGAAATAATAAACTCAACACAATTTAATTTAAAACACACTATTGAGAATAACCGGCTCTGATACCACTGTTGGTGGACATCGTATTCTCGCACCCAAGACGCAGCGGAAGTTTAAAAATTTTTGTTCTTGGGCGTCGTGTGTTTAAAAACATTCATAGAGCGTTTAGGATTATACCTTTGCGTTTTAGACGCTGGATTTATTCCGGTTTGAGGCGGATATAGCCCTTCTTGTAATTCCCTACGGACGTCCTTCCTTTGATCATCTAATTAGGTCCACGATCGAAGACTGTCTTCCTCGCTTAGTTTGCACTAGAAAATCCAAACGATTTATGCATTGAGACTGTAGCCTCCGAATTTCCAAAATCCGGAGACGGTGCAGCGACGGCGGCACAGCGGTGAAAGGAACACAAAAGTGACCGAATATTTTCCTTGAAATTTTGCAAGTTGCCGTGTGTTTTTCTTGATAGAAAATTATCGATTCTTAATCAATAATTAATTTGAAGCTTAATTAAGCCATTAACAATTAATAACTTGCATGAATCAAATCTTTCAATTCACATGGCCGAATGTCTTTCCTCAAAACATGTGAAGTGGCCGAGAGCTTCAAGGGAAGGGAGAGGAGTTTTTGTGTGATTCAAAAATTAGGTTTTTAATTATGAGTTATAGTGGTGTATATATAGAGTGAGACTCCTAATCTAATCAGAAGTTCCTCTCCACAAGGACTCTAATAATTTCATATATTTAAACTCCTATATAATTAATATATAATGTATTTATTAACCTTTAATAATACATGATATAATAATATCATATACAGATATTTTATATCGCCATATAAAATCTATACATTTATATCTATATTAAATTAAATAACTATTATTTAATTTATAAACCAACTACTTGGTTAATTTAATTCTAGATTTTTCTAGAATATTTTTGAGAATTTGTGCATGTTAGTAGTCACCACTACTAGCATAATCATTTAATTAGTAAATTCCAAATTCACCAAAAAAAATTGATTTCGAACTCATTATAACCCCGATCGACGATCCGAGAGCGTCGATGTACCAAGTGTAAAAATCTTGTTCATATAATGAAAATCGAAAATTTCGAAGATCAAAATTTCCATTTGCCAAATTTAGAACTTACCATATATGGCAGTAACCATATTTGACAGCTATCATTTTCAGTGAACTCCTTCACAAAACAGGAAGTTTCACTCTCCTTCCTTATTTAGCAATTATGCTAACTTCCATCTCTTCCATCCTATGGAATCAGCTCATAAACTCCTTTATAAGCTTCATGTTTGATCTCCATCAAACTATAGTCGCCAAATTCCAACTCCTTGAAATTTGACTACCTCAACGGGAGCATAGAATCTAATACTTGTGTGACCCTCAAAGATTCAGGGATACAACTAGCCGTGGGTTCACATCTCCATGTGATTCAGAATAACATTTGAGTACTAATAGTGGCATGGTATGTGCGACTAGTAAAACACCTTTCCCTAAAGCACATTTCTTGCTCTGGCCAGAGACTCCTTGCACTATTAACTCATCAGATCACATAAGATATCTTCATTCGTAGGCGAACGGTGAATCTCCGACTACAATGCATTTGCTCCTACGTATTTCAAAACTACACCCAACCTCGCCACCTGATGACCCTAGATGGAATCGGTAAACAGATCAAAATGCATGTTAGTACGTATAGCCCCTACATTGTCCCGGGTCAAAGGACTAATGGGGTACAACCATTACTGCGGACGATTCCACTTGAAAAGTGGAACCACTTGGATTGTCTGATGGAGGGTTGTTCAGTTCATCATCACATGATCACCCATCTGTGTGAATGGACATCTCCATGTCCTTGCCAATGAAACATGACGTTTACACCACATATGCTAGTCTCAAGATCGAGGGACCTTTATCCTTGTTTTATGCGGCTGATTCGACTAGGAACCTGTTTAGAATATACGGTACACTTCCTAATGAGTTTCATAATCTTACGTTGCGACTCAGACCTCATGGTACCTATTGTATATTCAAGGACTTTATCTATGCAGCTTGCATGGTATACAGATAAAGTATAATGCCATAATCGAATAAAATCATAACATATTATTAAAATAAAGATTGTTTTACATTAGAGTCAATAAAGCTCGAGCCACAAGTTGGCTTTCCGGGCACCTACTCTAACAATTCCAAACTTGGTTTGAATGCATGTAATCAATCTCAGATTCCATAACTTCAAGACATTTGGATGAATCGGCATCAGACAACGCTTCCTTGAAGGTCATTGGATCACTTCCACGGATAGGCTCATCATGGCCCTCTTCAAGAAGCAGACCATACCTCATAGGTGGTCTCGAGAATCTCTCGGATCTTCTAGGAGCTTGTATCTCATCTCTGGGCTCTTCGGGTGTAGGTTCTATAATTGTGGGTGTTTCTCCTCTTCGAGTTCTATCATCTCCCCTTTTCTATCCAATAGAAATTCGTTTTCCAAAAAGGTTTCATTCCTAGAAACAAACACCTTTGTTTCTTGGAGATGATAGAAATAATATCCAACTGAATTCCTTGGATATACCACAAAGTAACAAAAATTGGATTTACCATCCAATTTATCTCCCACTGCCTGCTTCACATAAGTAGGGCATCCCCATATTCTAAGATAAGAATATTTGGGAGGCTTACTAATCCATATCTCATATAGTGTCTTATCAACTACTTTTGAATGGACATTGTTCAACAACAGTGTCGCTGTCTCAAGTGCATATCCCCAAAAGGATGGCGGTAACTCCCTTAACCCCATCATAGACAAAACCATGTCCATAAAAGTCCGGTTATGACGCTCCGAAACACCATTCAACTACGGTGTTGCAGACGGAGTCCACCGTGAGAGAATACCATACATTGTCCCTAAGATAATCTTGGAACTCGGCACTCAAGTACTCACCACTTTGTCCCAACTGTTTCTCTACTTCATTTCTGAATTCTTTGAACCTTTCAAAGACTTCAAATTTGTATTTCATAAAATACACATACCCATACCTCGAAAAGTCATCGGTAAAAGTGATGAAGTAGGAATATCTATGCTTAGTGGTGATGCTAAACGGACTGCACACATCGGTATGGATCAAATCCAATAATCCTTTGGCTCGCTCCACGTGGAACTTAAAGGGAATTTTGGTCATCTTTCCTTTTGGACAGGATTCACAAGTCGTGAGAGAATTAATATCAGACATATCAAACATGCCTACTCCTACTAGCTTCTTCATCCTTCCTAAGGAAATATGTCCTAATCGAGCATGCCATAATTGTGCCGAATTTAGAGTATCTTGTTTTCGTTTGTTTTTTGTTGCTATTGCTTGGACATTGTTTAGTGGAATATCTTTAAATTTTAAGTTATAGACATCGTTTTCGAGTTCTCCCGTACCAATTAAACATTCATTCTTGTAAATAATGCAAACACCTTTGCTAAATAAACAAGAATATCCATCTTTATCTAGCATAGAAATGAAAACAATGTTTTTCACCAAATCAGGTACAAACAAAACATCTCTTAAAACTAACTTAAAATCATTGTTCAAAAACAAGTAAACATCTCCAATAGCCTTGGCAGCAACTCTTGCTCCATTGCCCATCCTCAAGAAGGTCTCACCTTCCCTATGTCTCCTACATCTTCCCATCACCTGCAAATCATTAGAGATATGTGAGCCACAACCGGTATCTAATACCCAAGAAGTAGAGTTAATCGAAATGTTTACTTCAATATAAAACATACCATTTCCAGAACCTTTTTTGGCAAGATATTCTCTGCAGTTACGCCTCCAATGTCCAGGCTTCTTGCAGTGATGACGGATATCAGTAGTCTTGTTAGCCTTGACTAGTGTGGCTGCCACAATGGGATTCGGAGCTTTCCTCTTCAAGGGTACATTCTTCTTGGGACGTTGGAAAGAACGCTTCTTTCCCTTCCCATGTGAACCAGTCTTCGTACCTGATGAAGAACCCACATAAAGAACCGACTTCTCTTTCTTGATGGTGCACTCAAAGGTAACAAGCATATTCACCAACTCCTCAAGGGTAGGCTCCAGTTTGTTCATGTTGAAATTCACCACAAAAGGATCAAACGAGCTAGGCATCGATAAGAACAACACGTCAGTGCTCAACTCCGAAGGCAACGTGAGATCCATGCCAACGAGCTTGTCCACAAGCCCAATCATTTTTAGACCATGCTCATGGGGCGAGGCCCCATCTCGCATGCGTAAAATGATCAGCTCCTTGATGGTAGCATGCCTAAGAGGCCCTGTTTGCTCGCCAAAGAGCTCCTTGAGATACAAATGAATGTTAGCAGCACTTTTTGCATCCTCAAAACGCCTTTGCAGCTCATCATTCTTAGAAGCCTGCATATTACACTTGGCTTTCAAGTCATTGTCACACCAATCCTTGTAAGTCTACAATTCCTCACGAGTGCAACTAGTCGGAGCCTCAACAGGGGGCGACTCAATCAGTGTATATGCTATCCTTTTCAAATTCAAGATGATTTTTATGTTTCTTAGCCAATTGAGGTAATTAGGTCAAGTTAAAATTTGTTTGTCGAGTATTGCAGATAACAGATTGTGAATCGAAGACATTGTCAAATTTGTACTGAAAAAGTAAAAACAGATAAATCTTAATGACTATTTTAAAATATTTAGTAAGATATAAAGTATGGACTTTTACTTCATAAATTTTCGCTCCCACTATTTTGACATTTTTCACTACCCGCTAGTGAAAACGAAAAACTCATTTCCTCAGTAGGTACATAAGGTCCAATTACCAAATTATGATCCAGGATAATATCAGCCAATCATAATTTCTAAAAGTTAGTTTCCAATTGCATCTCCATCCAACCCTTTAAGTAAACTTTTGTCTCACGTTTGATTAGGACTCATTAATATGACGTCGTTCAACTTTACGTGTCAAGCCTTACCCATTGATATTGTACCTTAATGGACAGTCACCAAGAGTTCCCTCAATAATATGAGCCGAAATCATGGGAGTTCCACGTAGTTCACATCAACATGTTAATGGATGTCACAGCTTTCCGACGTCCAGGGCTTCCCCAATAATATGAGCCGAACCCTGAGCACGGGTAGCGTTCATCATGCACCCTTTGTCGATGGAAGACATGGAAATTATAAACACTTTTATAATTCCTATTTTTGGCCTTGATATTAATTTTGAATCTTATTAAAAAAATGAGGGTCTTTTTTATTTTGAAAGGTTTCATCATTAATTTTATTTAAAAGCTCGCCATGTTTGATCGTATGTTTGTTGGATTCATAAAACTTTTTTATTATCATAATAATAACGCACATACTCATTATTTATAATATATCATGCATATATTAAAACATTCAACTAAACAAGAATGATCAATCGCCCAAAAACTAATGGCCCATGTGAGCTAAACACGGGCCTAGGTCCAATCCTAGGGAATGCATGGGATGCAAATTCATAATTACATAAGCCTCCAATATTTACATGTCTTCGATCTTCATAATCATCATGGCCATCATCTTCCAATCTTGATATTCCACTATACTAATATTTACAAATAAATATCCATGAAAAATAGGGATACATCTTATGGGGTGGGAACGGGCTATAAACTAAGCTCACTTATAAATTGATAATTATTACAATCATTCAACATAAAATATCCTAGCATACACCTAGCAAATTGTGTTTGGGCTTTTTGATCATCCTTCATGCATAATATCACATATCATACACCATCATCTAATTATCACAATAATCAATTGATCCAATATTATATATCTTGATCCAATCATTAACCGCCACGAATATAAATTAGATCAACAAAGTAAACAAACTCCTTAGTCTACTTTCTAATTAATTTATTTATAACGAATTTCTTGTAAATCACAATTTACTATAAATAATTAAAGTCCAACTTCAATTATTTATTTTATGAGAAAATATGTACAAATTTTGTAGATTTAAACTTAAGGGCCTAATAAGACATTTTTCACAAAAATTATTTTGTCCCATTTAAATTTCACAACTTATGTTAACCATCTAATGGCCCAACAACTCAATGCCCATGACCACTTTGATATTCCAAAACACATTTGAAAACCCTAGTCGTCATCGTCGTTGCTGGAGCTCCGTCGTCGGATTCCGGCCAACTCACAATTTTTTTTATCAAAATGGAGGTGTCATGGACTGCCCTTGCTGCCCGAAATGAGCTGCCCGAAATGGGCAGCAACATGTAGCCCGAAACTGCCCCTCAACCGGCCTTTAGATTGTTGTGACGATTATCTCATGCGTTTAGAAATTTCCCTCAATATAAGATCATGTATTTGCTACACATTAAAGTAACCTTAGCTCATGATACCACTTGAAAGGGGATCAGTTACGGTGCCCAGAAGTGCAACGGAATTTTCAAAAATCATATTTTCAAGCAAGAAAACCGAGCAACTCTAGTGATGTTGTGTAGAAAATAACAAAAATACAAAATATGTCATACATAGAGTGTTTAGAAATTTTACCTATCGATCACAAAGATTGATGTTTTGGCTCCAACTAAGTTGTAAACAACTTATACTTTGAAGGTAGACAATCTACAAGCTTCCCTTGAGCACTGCTTGTTCAAATTCCTTCAAATTAGGTCCACCACTAACAAAGAAGATCCCTCTAATTTTGCACTAGAAAATTTAGAGGATTTTTCTTTGAGAAAAAAATGCTTTCATAAAAAATGAAGAAGTAAAAATGTTAAAGAATAATGAGGACAAATTTCGGCCATGCCTAGTTTGTTGAATGTGCATGACATACCTAGTTTGTTGGTTGTGTGTAAAGTAAAAAAGTTGCATGTGCATGTCATGCTTAATTTGTTGAATAATTTGCCTCCAACCCTTCACTTCCCAAACATGGAATTTTATTTGGGCTTGTAACAATTAAAAAGCCCATGGACTTTTATTTAAATATCTCAAACACATTTGAGATCATTTAAAATTTACTTTATTTTATTCAAACCCACTAGTTGAATAATTATTTTCTATTGGGCTATACAAGACCCAATGTTATTTAATTAATTCAACATTTGAATTAATTTAATTATTTGGACTCTACTAGGTCCACTAGTGTTTAATTAATTCAACACTTGAATTAATTTAATTTAGTCCATAATAATGTTTATGAAAATCACAATTTTCAAATACATTATTTATTTGAGCCATCTTTTAATTTAGAAACACTTCCACAAATTAAAAGTTACATTCCTCATAATCCTCATATAGAAGTCGTATTTCTATTTTTCATTGCGCTTATAAACTCATTTATAAGCCGTTCAACACATTGAACTATTTTCCTTCTAAACGTAATCTAGAAAGGAAGCACTTGTGTGACCCTCAATGGTTCAATGACAAAACTAGCCGTGGGTTCACATCTCCATGTGATTCGAGACTAAACATATCTTTATATGAACATACCCCAGTTACTCTATTCTTACTTATCAACTCCTTGATAATAAAAACGCCAGAACTCAAGTCTGATAGTATCCAACCAATCATGTTAAACGCCTAGCAGTATCGCTTACATGATTCCCTAGGTATCAAATGATAGTGCCTGCAAGAACCATTCTATTATGGTTAGCATATAGTACGGTCCCTTCATCTCATATATCTCGATCGATTCGACAACTATTGGTAGATCGAGAGCTGTCAAAGAATCGATACTACGTGTCATGTCGTAGTTGCATCGATAGTGTAATCTAAGAAACCCCTTTCTTAATTAACACCAACACTCTGATCAGAGATTTCAAACCACATACATATGAGATCACATAGGATATCCATACCCGAAGGTAAGCGGTAAATCCCCGACTACAATGCATAGACTCCTATATGTTTCGACAGAACACCCAACCTTGCCACCTGATGACCCCATATGAGTCGGTAAACAATTCAAAGTGCAATGTTAGCATATAGAGTCACAATATTGTCCCGGGTCATAAGACTAATGGTGTACAACCATAAATTAGGACGTTTCCACTCGATAAGTGAGGATCACTTGAAAAGTACTTTATGGAGGGTTGTTTAGTACACTCTACAAGGAGCACCTATCTCCATGCTCGGACATCACAATGTACCCTACAAATGAAACATGGTACTCACATAGCGGATACTAGTCTCAAACTCGAGCGGTCTTTATCCTTCTTAACGGCAGAAGAATTGACTATGAAATTTTTAGAATATACAGTATTCCAAATATGAGTTTCATGATACTCATCATATGAGCATCTCATATTCTTTTTATTATTTGTATATTCAAGGACTTTATCTATGCATATAGCTGTGGTATACAGATAAAGATGTGCCAAAACAATAATTTCAAATATTATTAAAATAAAGATTGTTTATACATAGAGTTTAAACATGAACCATCAGCCAACACTTGGCTCGACGAGCACTTACTCCAACACATCCTTCAACAATTCCCCAAAAACATTAAGAATCATTTATGAAAACATGATATGCACAAACATGAGATTGGAAATCATCATCCTTACAAACTTTTCACACAAAATCATCATACATGCACTAGTAGAATTTTTGGTTTTTACTTCGCCACTGGTTACTTCGACGATTATAAATTATTAAGTAGTATATACCAATCAAATTCGGTAATAACACCGGTAAAGTAAATCATTATTTTTTACTTCAAAATTTAAAAAACACCGGCTTCGCTTCTAATTTTTTGTAACATTTTACTTCGACCGAGTAGTTTTGATAAAGTAAAAAATTAAAAAATATTTAAAATTATATTTAGTGAAGTAAAAAAATGAACCATACTTAAATTTTAATTTCTCTTAATTACTTTGTAAAAGATGAATCGATAGTTAATTTTTAATATCTCTCTATTTTAAAATTATAGCACCTAAAATCTGAAATAGCCAATAGACCGTGAATTAAAAAAAATAAAAAATTTAAAGATTTAATTTTATTTGAAAAGGAGACTATATTGCTAATTTTATTTACTCAATTAAAATACATTTTTTAAATTTTGTCTTAAAACTTTAAAAGTCTAATATATATATATGCACATATAGGTCCAAAATCCACCCTATAACCCTAATCTACGGTTTTCCTCCCGCTGTTGCGGTTCCTTACTATTATCTCCTTCACTTTCAGCCTCGACCTCAGCCTTCAATTCAACAGTTGCCTTCATGTCTGTAATTTTTGGGTATTTGCTTCGGATTTCTGCAGTCTGTTAACTTAATAAATTTGTTTATGCCTGCATTTGACTCGAAAAAGAATATTTCACAGAATGCGGTTTATTTATTTAACACTGTTAATGAATGGGTTTACATCAAGTCCCTTCTTCCACGGGTAATTGTTGAAATTGATTCACTACCAACCTATGTAATCTTTAGTTCTATGGATGGGATCTTCTACAGTTGCCTTTGTGAGGCCATTTTTATAAAATATTATTTTCCCAGGTGTGTACATGGAGAACTTCTCTTCAATGGTTATTGATGTGGTTTACCGGAAACTTGTTGCGATGTCCCATGTTCATCCCATGATCACATAATAAATATTATGACTTTTTGGATACTTGAATGTCATGGATTTTGAAAACAATAATTTGTTTTCTGTAAAGGAGTATATGGATTGTTGGATTTCGGTTTTCTCGTGTCCAAAACACAACGGAAGTTTTAAAAAAATTTAAATCTTGAATTTCAAGATATATTTGACCACTCGTATGATTTTAATAATTAAACATTCATAGAGTGTTAGAAGTTATACTTTTAGTGAATTAATTCACTGGGCTCCAACTACTCTGGTATTAGCGGACGTAGCTTTTGTTGAATTTCCTACGAACTTTCTTCGATCTCCGAATCAGATCCATGACCGGATTATTTGTTTCTCTGTTAACTTGCACTAGAAAGTACAGAAGATATTTTGCGTACGTGATCAAGCAAACAAAAATGGTTCAAAATCCTTTTTGAGAGCAAAATAAAATTATTGCCGATTGAATTTTGAGAGCAAAATAGAATGAAAGCCGATGGATACTTCCCCTTTTTTACTCTACCAAAGCTTCGGTCATTTCAATTCCCTTGTTTAAGGCTTCGGTGATCTCGGCCAATTAATCAATCAAATAACGCATATAATATTAATTTAATTAACTAATTGTCATTTCCTTAATTAATCATATTAGTTAAGTTAATGAATGTCAAAAAAAAATCTTTGATTCACGAGAATAGCATCCCACTAAGCATGCAAATATCTTTTTTTTTTTATTTGTGCGCAAGTTTTGAATATTTTCATATTACATAAATCAAGACCATATTTAATAAAAATTTAATGGGTTTATACTTTAATTCATCAAAATATAATTTAATTATTAAAGCCAAATTTGAACTTTAATAAATAAGCATGATGGGCTTATACTATTACAACCACATGATCTATACTCTCATTACATTAATCTCATCATAATCCTGATCGGTAATCAAATATCATCGATATGACAATTTCAACTTGTTTGTTATTATGATGCACACTTTAATTTCGAGATCACCAATGCCTAAATAAGGCATGTGTACTCTCTTTGACTGTTTTAGCAGTCATGCTCTCAAAATTTCTATAAGCTTTTATAAACTTTATTTATAAGCTTATTGATTGATCATATCAAACTTATTTCTTATAAATTCAACTCACTGAATTTATTATCTCAACGGGAACAAGTAAACCAGTTCTTGTGTGACCCTCATTGATTCAGGGATACAGCTAGCCATAGGTTCACAATTCTTTGTGATTCAGGACATAATCATTTATTCGGGCTTATCCTAATTTGTCTCATTCTATGTATCAACTATTGATCATGAGAATGTCAGAAATCATATTTCTTATTAAACCCATCGAATCATGGTAAGAGCGTCTAGTAGCATCGCCCCATGATTCCCTAGGTATCACTGATAGTGCCTGCAAGAATCAGTCGATTATGATTAACGTACAGTACGGTCTCTTCATCTCATATATCCCGATCAAATCTCCAACCATTGGTTCATAGAGCGTTTCATAATAATTCGATAACTATGTGACACATCTCTGAGAATAAATAGTGGTATCGCATGTACAATTGGAGAACTCCTTCTCTAACGTACATCTCATACTCTGGCCAGAGATTCCATGCACTATTATTTCATCAGATCACATAGGATATCCACACTCGTAGGTGAGCGGTAAATTCCCGACTACAATGCACTGGCTCCGTCATGTGTTACAACTGTACCCAATTTCGCCAAACGAGTCAAAGCACAGCCCTAGCATATAGAGCCTCAGTGTTGTCCTGGGTCGTAAGGACTAATGGTGTACAATCATAATCACGGACTTATCCTCTCGATGAATGATAACCAATTGGAAAGTCCGAGGGAGGGTTGTTCGGTATAATCATCATATGACTACCTATCTGCATGTTTGGACATCTCTATGCCCTTACCAAGAAACGCGTTACACAACATCACGGATGCTAGTCTCGAGCTCAAGCGACCTTTATCGACGTTTTAGGCGGCTGAATCGCCTAGGAACAAATTTAGATTATACAGTGTTTACAAATGAGTTTCAACATCGAATTACGATTCATTTATATTAAAGTATAATCAAGGTCTTTATCTATGTTGATCACATGGGTATACAATAAAAGAAATAACAAACCATGAAATAATGAATTATATTAAAATAAAGATTGTTTATTACAATTGAGTCAATAAATTTTCTAGCCAACAGTTGGCTTACAGGACATCTACTCTAACAATCTCTCACTTGCCCTAGAGCCAACTACCCATAAAATTTAATCACATTGTTTGGCGATGCTTCTCAAACAATGGTCCTGGCAAGGGCTTTGTAAGTGGATCAGTAACATTATCTGCAGAGGGGACTCTTTCGAATGATATATCTCCTCTTCCCACAATCTCCCGGATGTTGTGAAATTTTTTCAGTACATGTTTGGATCGTTGATGAGACCTTGGTTCCTTTGCTTGCGCAACGGCACCAGTGTTGTCGTAGTACACCGGGACTGGAAAAACTCCATTAGGAATGATGTCCAACTCTTGGACAAAATTCCTCATCCAAACTGCCTCTTTGGATGCAGCAGATGCAGCAATGTATTTAGCTTCAGTGGAGGAATCCGCAATGGTGTCTTGCTTGGAGCTTTTCCAAGAGACAGTCGCACCATTTTGCATGAATACAAAACCAGAGGTCGATTTCGAATCATCTACGTCACATTGGAAGCTAGAATCAGTGTAGCCTTCCAATTTCAATTCCACTCCCATAGACCATGAATAAGATCCTAGTCCTTCTCAAGTACTTAAGAATATCTTTCACTGCCTTCCAATGCATTGGACCAGGGTTCGCCTGATATCTGCTTGTAACGCTCAGAGCGTAAGCAATATCAGGACGTGTCGATATCATACCATACATGATACTACCAATGGCTGACTCATATGGAACACGTGTCATCATCTCTATCTCTTCATAAATTTTGGGACACATAGCTTTAGATAGAGTAACACCATGACACATTGGTAAGTATCCTCTCTTGGACTCTTCCATAGAGAGTTGCTTCAGAATGGTATCGATATAGGTGGCTTGGGTGAGCCCCAGCATCCTCTTTGATCTATCTCTATAGATTTGTATTCCCAATACACAGGATGTTTCACCCATGTCTTTCATTGAGAACTTACTTGCTAACCATACTTTAGTTGATTGAAGTAATCCTATATCATTCCCAATGAGCAGGATATCATTAACATAAAGTACAAGGAATTTCATTGCACTTCCACTAACTTTCGTGTACACGCATGGTTCCTCGGGATTTTTAGCAAAACCAAATTCCTTGATATTGCTATGAAATCCGAGGTTTGAACTCCTTGATGCCTGCTTGAGACCATATATTGATCTCTGAAGTTTGCATACCTTATGCTCACTTCCTACTGATGTGTATCCCTCAGGTTGAGACATATTAATATCTTCTTTGATGTCTCCATTGAGGAATGCAGTCTTTGCATCCATTTGCCATATCTCATATTCATACCATGCTGCTATGGCTAGTAGTATTCTAATGGACTTAAACAAAGCAACTGTTGAAAAAGTTTCCTTATAGTCAATTCCTCTCCTTTGAATATAACCTTTTGCAACCAGTCTTGCTTTGAAGGTCAATACTTTTCCATCCGCCCCAAGCTTTCTTTTGTAGATCCATTTGCATCATAGGATTATGATTCCCTCAGGTGGATCCACCAATGTCCAGACTTGGTTTGAATACATAGAGTTCATTTCAGATTGCATGGCTTCAAGCCATTTGGTAGAATCAGTATCAGATATTGCTTCTTTGAAATTCATTGGATCACATCCAACACAAGCCTCATCATGGCTTTGTTCATTAAGAAGCGTATATCTTGCAGGTTGTCTAATAACCCTATCAGACCTTCTAGGAGCTTGTACTTCAACTACTGGTTGTTGGGGATTAGGTTCAAATTCTACAGTTGAGGGAGTATCTTGAATTTCTTCAAGTTCTATCATCTTGACTTTTCTATCTAATAGAAATTCATTTTCCAAAAAGGTGGCATTTCTTGAAACAAACACTTTTGCTTCATTGGGGGTGATAGAAATAATATTTAACATAATCTTTTGGATATCCTACAAAGTAGCACAAAGTGGATCTACTATCCAATTTGTCTCCCACTGTTTGCTTCACGTAGGTAGGACATCCCCACATTCTCATGTAAGAATAATTGGGAGTTTTTCCCATCCATATCTCATATGGTGTTTTATCCACAACTTTAGTATGGACATTATTCAACAACATTGCCGCATTTTCAAGCGCGAAGTCCCAAAACGATGTAGGCAATTCAGTGAATCCCATCATGGATCGAACCATGTCCATCAAGGATTGATTTCAACGTTTATAAATACCATTCAATTGTGGTGTTGCTAGTACAGTCCACTGTGAGAGAATCTCATTCTCTTTTAGATAACCCAAAAATTCAGCACTCAAATATTCTCCACCTCGATCATATCGAAGTGCCTTAATACTTCTTTCTAGCTGGTTTTCTACTTTAGATCTGTATTTTTTGAACCTTTCAAATGCTTTAGATTTGTGTTTCATCAAATAAACGTACCCATACCTCGAATGGTTATCAGTAAAGGTAATGAAGTAGGAATGCCCAAATTTTGTGTTAACACTTAGCGGGCCACAAACGTCTGTGTGGATCAAATCCAGTAGACCATGCGCACGTTCCACGTGTCTTAGTCATTTTTTCTTTTAGACAGGACTCACAAGTAGGTGGGGAATTAATGTCTGACAAGTCAAACATGCCTTCTCCCACTAGCTTGTGCATCCTTCTTTGGGAAATATGACCTAGTCTAGCGTGCCATATTTGTGCGGGATTTGGATCTTCTATTTTTCTTTTGTTTGTTGTCATTTTCTTTTGTTCTTGGATATTGTTCAACGGAATATCTTTCAATTTTATGTTTTAGAGATCGTTCATTAATTCGCTGATTCCTATCAAACATTCATTCTTGTAAATATTGCAAACACTTTTAGCAAAACACACAAGAATAATCATCTCTATCAAGCATAGAAATAGAAATAATGTTTTTAACCAATTCAGGAACGTATAAAACGTCTCTCAAAAGTAACTTAAAATTATTGTCCAAAATCAAATTAATGTCTCCAATAGCAGTTACAACAACCCTTGCTCCATTCCCCAATCTTAGAAATGTCTCGCCATCTCTAAGACTCCCGCTTCTTGCCATCACCTGCAAATCATTGCATAAATGAGAACCACATCGGTATCCAATACTCAAGAAGAGGAATTAATTGAGACATTTACTTCTATGTAAAACATATCATGGACAGAACGTTTTTGGGCAAGATACTCCGTGCAGTTACGCCTCTAATGTTCAGGCTTGTTGCAGTGGAAACAGACATGTCTGACTTGTCGGGCTTTGAGGGCCCCAGAGTGGGTCTCTTGTATGGCTTTTTGTTGGGCTTGTTCTTCTTTAGAGGGGCAGAACGCTTTTTGCCTTTATTTGGGGCTCTCTTTTTCGTATCAGACGAAGAACCCACTAGAAAACATGCTTCTCCTTTTTTATTGTGGCCTCATAAGTAGTAAGCTTATTGACGAACTCTTCAAGGGTGGCCTCAAGCTTGTTCATTTTAAAATTAACCACAAATCCATCGAACGAGGGGGGCAGTGACAGCAGGATAATATCAGTCGCGAGCTCACCAGGAATAACCACGTCAAGCCCCAACAATTTCTCAATGATCCCAATCATCCTAACACCATGCTCATGGACAGAAGTCCCATCTCCCAGACGCGTAGTCAGGAGTTCTTTCACAGTAGCATGTCTCTCTGAGCGAGTCTGTACTCCATACAAATCTTTCAGATGAAGTTGAATGTCAGTATCATTCGCAGCCTCCTCGAACCGACTCTGCAGTTCAATCGACATAGAAACCAACATATATATTTTAGCTTGGAGATCATAGCCCCACCATTTCTCGAACTTAGCTAGTTTAGCCTCACTGACGTCCGAAGCTGCCTCCTTCGGTGGCTTCTTATCAAGCACATATATAATCTTTTCCGAGTTCAGAACAATCGTTGAATTTCGAAACCAGTCATTATAGTTAGGGCCAGTCAGTTTGTTTTGATCGAGAATGAATGAAAGAGGGTTATGAGCAGTCATCGTAAATATACTGAAAAATGTAAACAGATAATGATTACTGATAATTTTAAAATAATTCTAAGATATAAAATATGGATTTCTATTTTGTAAATTTCTCTCCCACTATTTTGACTTTTCCACCACCCTCCAATGAAAAAGGGAAATCGTATTTCCTTAGTGGGCACGTAGAGTCCAATTAGCCAATTATAATCCCAAATAATATCAGCCAATTATAATTTCTAAAAGGTAGAATCCAATTTCATCCCTATGCAACCTCCGCCTGTTTTGCCTCACGTTTAATAAGGACCCAATAATATGACGCCGTTTATTTTCACGTGTCAAACCGACCCATCAATACTGAATTGTAATAGACGGTCGCCATGAGTTCCCCCAATAATATGAGCCGAAGTCATGGGAGTTCCACTCAATTCACATTATATGTCCGATGGAAGTCACAGCTTTCCGGCGTCCAGGCCTCCCCAATAATATGAGCCAGACACTGTCTGCGGGTAGCGATCAACATGCAACCACGGTTGATGGAAGGCAAGGAAAAATTAAACTCTTTTAATTTTTATTTTTTAAGTTTGATATAAATTTTGAATCTTATTCAAAATAAGATATTTTAATTTAAAATTATCTCATCATTTTAATTTAAAATCGCATGCCACGAGTTTGTATGTTTGTCGGATTCATGTAACTATATTATTTAATAATATACATACATGCATACTACTATATATCACATATATATCATAATATGACATTCAACAATAAATAAGAATGATCGATCGCCAACACTATTAGATCCATGTGAGCCAGACATGGATCCAGGTCCAAAACCTAGGTGAATGCAGGGATGCAAATGCAACTATTACAAGTGCTTCCAATATTTTACATGTCTTCATCTTGTGCATCGGGCCCACCATCTTCCAGTCTTGATCTCCTACTATTTATAATAATTACATTTAAAAAGCCATGGCACATAAGGATACATCTCATGGGGTGGGAACGGGCCATAAACCAGGCTCACTTTAATAATATCAAATATTAACAAAACGAATAAAATAGTAAAATATCCTAACATACACCTAACACACTGGGCAAGACTCTCGATCATTCTTTATGCATTTAATATCAAATATTAACATCAATTTCATTAAAAAATTTAATTAATTGATAAATCATATATCTAATAATTTTATTACTAATCACCACAATTATTAAAGAATTTAATAAATTAAATAAACACCTTTATTTAATTTTCAATTAATTCAATAATAATTTATTACTTGTAAAACTCATTTTTACCATAAATAATTAAAATCATATTCTAATTATTTATTTTACAAGAATGTTAGACTTAATTTCATTGTTGTGATGAGAGTCAAAACCAGTAGGCCGTGATTGTAATATCCCGACCTTTTTGTCATGTTATAGTTTATAGTGTTGTTTATGATTTATGGTGATAAGATATGGTTTTAAATATTTTAATGGTTATGGTGGAAATGATTATTGGTTATGGTTATGGATATTGTGATGGTTGTAAATATGTTTATTGGAATGATTGTTATATGGTCATTGTTTATGGTTATTGTTTTGGAATCATGTTCATAGTTGGTGATGATTATGGGAGTGGATGGGTAGAATAGAAAGTTGATCTTAAGCCAAATAGGAAATGGAAGCGCAGAAACGGTATGAAAAATGTGGCAGTAGTTGTGGTTTTTAGCATAATGTTTTGTATATTGATCCAATTGATGTTAAGCCACTTTCATTGGAAAGATAAAATATAAGGCTATAATTTTCATGTTTTGAGTTTTGTTCAAATCATTAGGGGAGACGAGCCAAAAGTTGCCCGAAGTGTGTCATGTGTATCGTTGCTTCTGTATTGACACATGTTGGGAGATTGAGCATAACTTTTTACTCAGACCTTCAAATGACATGAAGCCAATTGGAGATGCAAGCCAAGACATAGAGCTACAACTTTCTTGTTTACCACTTTTCGAGATTACGAAGGGAAGAGTCATTTCAGAAGCGATCTTTGTTGGAGCTGTGCGTAGAGCACTGTTGTGGAGGCGCTGCCAAGCAGCGCCGCAGCCCTGCCAGGGCCGTAACCCTGGCGCCTAGGCACTGCCAGGCAGTGCCGTGGTGCTCCCAGCGCCGTAGAGTAGGCGCCGCAGCGCCAATTAAGTGGCGCCGCAGCGCCACATGCGAAATTGTTTTTTTAAAACACGTTTTTTAGGGATTGAAGGCTTATAACATGATTCTAGAGGCTTCTACTTCATTCTAACCTTCTCTCTTTTCCTTAAAATCGATTCATGCCATTTTCTTTCTAGTTTTCTCTCCTTCAATCTCTACACCAAGTGCAAGGATTTTAGTTGTATTCTTAGTGATTTCTACCTATTCCTTCAAGTTACCAGGTAAGGGTTCTATTATTTTGGAGTTAAGTAGGGTTTGGATGATTGAAGGGTGTTGATGAATTTCTTAGAGTAATGTTGATGATTGTTGGTTATTATTGTGTTGATGTTTGTAGGAATCATTCAAGTTTATCATAGCCACCATATTGTTGGATTGGTTGTAAGTAGAAGCTTTTCCTTCTAATGCCCACATGATAAATATGTATATAAGCCATGTTTATTGATGTCTAGCTCCTTCCATTGTTAGTTTATTGATGTCTAGCTCCTTCCATTGTTAGATTATTGATGTATGTATTGTTATTTGTTCATTGAGCCAAGAATATCATTGAATTCATTGATAAGGAGCTAATACTCTATTGTTGCTTACCAAGTGTTTGCTAAAATGTCCCAATGAAGTTTCCGATGATTAAAGCCAAGGAATGATAGTAATTCATGCATGTCATTGGCCAATCACATGATTATGAGTATCTCTCACAGTTTTGATATATTTATATATCAACGAGATACTATCCACAGGTCACAGGTCACAGAACTATCATTTCCTTTCCTTTAATTAATGCCATGAAATACAATCTATATTGCTTTGCTACCTATTGTTCATTTAAGATGGTATTATTCATTTTTCATTGCTATTGATTTATCGTCCATTGCCATTGCTTCATTGTTTATTGTCATTGCGATATCTATATTTCAAACCAACCACATGTATATGTACTTCTTACGTATAGCTTTCTCCTTACTGAGTTTTATCTCATTCCAGTTAATATCATGTGATGCAGGTGACAAAAAGAATTGAAGCGGATCGTCCAAGGGGAAGAAGTCATATAAAAGCCAATGGGAAAGACTTTTGATCATGTCACTTTTATTCTATTTTGGGTGAACATGAGAAGTTTAAATATTTTTATATTTTGTAAAATGAATTATGGGGTAAAACTTATGTTAGTTTGTGGATTTATTTTGGGATACTACAAAAGTTAATGTTTATGTTAAATCATTTTTGAAAATGCTTTTGATGTAAATGGTTTATTGTTCTTTCCCGTGTAATTTTAAATGCTTCCGCGTATGTTTTTCTTTTTAAATTTCAATGTCATGAGAGGGGGTTGTTACAATGATAGCTAAATCAGAAGACAGTATAATAAGCAGAAGCTCTCGTATCGCTTAAACAGAAGCAGTACTTTTCGAGTACTTAACGGCTTAGAAAAGCAGAATCATAATTTAGAAAAGCAGAAGCAGAACTTAGCTTAAACAAGAAGAACTTAACGTCTTTTGTTTGATAGTTACAAGTCTTAAATGTTACCGTTACTTTTCCTAGTACTAATATTAATTGCACCATTAAAGTTGTACGAAGACATTTAACACTCCTTACTAATTTTGGTATGAAACAAAGACTGATTATTTTGAAGCTTTCTACGGGACCCTTTTTTAGGTATTAAAGTTGATTCTACTTAGAAGTCATAGAAGCCGTTTTGTTTATAGACGTTGGATTCAAAGCTTTCTATATATATAGGGATCAATCCTATATAGAACACGATGATCATTTTTATCAAGCAACACATTATCTATCCAACGTTATTTTGAGCAAATCAAAGAACTACTCATTGTCTTCAAAGCTCAACATACGGAAAAGAAGCACACTCGTTATAGCATTTATCTGATTTTCTGAGATCATATTGTGTTGTTTTTTCGTTATCACTTCAAAAGCTATTCACTTTACCACATCTTATTCAGAAGAGTGTGTAATCAGGAAAAGAGTCTTTTCCAGAACTTTGTTGTATTCGTTATACTGTGTTGTGAAACTAAGAGTTTCAGTAGGCTAAGGATAAGTCCTATTGAAGTGGGTGTGTACAAAATTTGTACTGTAATACCCAAAGTCTTTTAGTGATACCTTCTGGAAACAGAAGAAGGGGAGACGTAGAAGAATTCATCTTCGAACTTCCAGAAACAACCACTGTCTACTGCCTACTATTTTATTTTTTTCACCCTCATACCATGAGATCGTTTCCGCACTTATTATTGTGATCTGGTGGATATTTATTCGAACAAGATAAGCTATAATCTCTAACAGGATTCTAGCACCCTTTACAAAAATGTCCAACAAAGGAACGAGTTTATTCACCCCCCCTCTAAACTCTATATCGATCCCCAACAAGTGGTATCAGAGCATATTTTTCTTGTTCTGAAAACTTACGACAGAAATGGCACACTTCAGCAAAGTCCCTTTGTTCTCAAAAGAAGAGTTTGATGATTGGAAGATCATGATGAAAGCCTATCTTGCAGCCCAAGATGATGACATGTGGTTTGTCATCACAGATGGTCCATTGAAAATTCTAAAGCCTAATACTGCTATTGTTGTTACTAAAGAAGCACCACAAATGGTTGAAAAGCATAAAAGTGAATGGACAGGCTAGGACAAAAAGAAAGCAAATCTAGATAATGTTGCGAAGGATATTCTCTATAAAACACTTGATAAAAACACATTCAGGAAAATCAAGATGTGTCCTACAGCAAAAGAGATCTGAGAGATACTTATCCAGATTTGTGAAGGAAATGAACAGACAAAAGAAAACAAGATTATGTTAGACAATGCTCCTGCAGCTACTGCTACTGCTACTGATGTAGTTGTTTTAAATGTTTCATTGCTGCTGCTACTGAAAGCACATATGATAAGACTGCTGAACAAATCAATGATGCAATGTCCCTCTTCGTAAAGAAATTTTTCAGATTCATGAAGAAGAATCACCGAGCATATCAAAGCCTAAACCGGAACTTCAAGAAGGAATCACCACCTGGTGATATGGCTTGCTTCAACTGTGGAAAAATCGGACATTTTATTGCTGATTTTACCCGAAACCTAAGAAGGATAACTAGAAGAAGAAGGAGTACAAGCGGAATGATAAGAAGTCTAGAAGAGACCGCAAAGTAATGATTGCTGAGGAAAGTAAATCAAAGTGGGCGGATTCTAGCTCTGAGTCTTCTGACTCAGATAGCCACTCCAGTGATAATGATGAAGAAGGAGTCAAATGTCTCATGGCAAACACTGAATCAGTCTCGACATCTAGAGAGGTATTTGATTTTGATTCCGATGAATTTACACAAAATGATTTGGTTAAAGCACTGCATGATATGGTAGAAGAGAACTCAAGACTTTCTAGTAATTCGAGGAAGTTAAAATTGAAAATCAAAACTTGGAAAGATCAGATCAGTAAGTTTACTTGCTTACAAGGAAACAGCTGCAGCGATCCGGAAATTCTAGTAAGTAAATTAAGAACAAAGAATGACTGATAAAGATAAAAAATTGTATATTAATTAAATATTTTTAATATAAATTTATAGATTTTGTTTTATTAAATGTTTAGATATTATATGTTTTATAATAAATTGTATAAAATATAAATTGTTGTGTAATTATAAGTTTTTACTATTTTTACAGGTTCGATAAAACAAGATTAACCTTGGCTTTGCAAATGGGATTAAGATGATTCTTGGACCTGTAGAAAGTTGATGTTAATATCTACAATATTGGTGGTAAGCATGAGATAAAAATCTTCTCACAAATGCAATCAAATTAGGCAACAAATAAAGTTACCAAAGAAGTGGCAGTTTTACCATGCTCTAGCATTTTGACCATATCTCTCAAATTACTTGGTCAAATGGTTAAAAAAATACCACAATTCAAACAACTCCCTCAGATATCTACATGTTTTGTTTTATGTGGAGAAGAAAATTCGGATGGGAAGATTTTCAAAAGTGATGTGTATTAAAATATTAATTTCTTGGAACACCAATGAAGACTTATGTGTAAAAAATAATATTTTATTTGTGGTTGTCTCCCCAAATTTGGCTATAAATAGGGGTGCATTGTAATATATTGAGATATCCCTCATTTTATGAACAAACCTTTGAGTTCATAATATTTCTCTCTTTGTTTTTCCTTTATTTCTTCATTTAAATATAATTAGCATGTTAAATTCATATTCAAAGTTTTACACTTTGAATAATGAGTAGCTAACTTCCCAAAGTTGAGATGAAAAGATGAAACTCTTGGCATGATAATAAGGTTATTAAAAGGTAAGAATCTATGATTTATATTATTTAATCATCATTTATTGTTTATGTTATTTTTATTTCTTTAAGTATTATTATACCCTACTTATAAGTGGGAGTTTTGATTTATTGTTGCTATATGTTAAACTAAATTCTTGGAACCATTTTAATGTTAGTTTAGTATTACCAACCATTTAAAGTGGATGTCTTGATTTATTATATATGAATATATCATAATATTAATTTCTTAGTACCATTTGAATGTTTGTTTGGTGGATGCCTTGATTTATTATATATTAATATCATAATATTAATTTATTAGTATCATTTAAATGTTTGTTTGGTTTTAACAACCATTTAAAGTGGGAACCTTGATTTAGTGTATACAAATATATATATAGCACAATAAATACTTGACAACATTTACAAGTTTTTGTATATATTATATACTTATAAGATAATAATATATAACATAATATAAATATGATTATTTAATATATATGGGAACCATTTTATTAAGTGGATTTCAATAATGTTCATTAATGTTAACTTTATTAAAATGCCAAGAGTGAATCATTTAATCTCAACTACTTAAATTAAAATTTGAACAATTAAAAATTACCAATTAAAGATTCAAACCATTAAAAAAAAACAAAAACAAAAAGACATTGTAGTGGACTTTTAATTACCTTAGCTTCCCTGTGGATACGATATTCGGACTCACCGAATTATACTACTTATGGACAACCTGCTCTTGGGAATGCAACAATCAAAGTCGCAACAAGTTTTTAGTGCCGTTGCCGGGGAAGTATAATTTAATTTCAAGTCTATTTAATTTTGTTTATAGTTTATTTTTCTTTATTTGAATTTTTATTGCTTTAGTGTGTTTTTATTCTTTTGCATTTGCATTTGCATGAGCATTTGGTCACGAACACTTAGTGGTCGATTCATTCGAAATAACCCTCTATTTTAACAAAACACAGCAGAAGAACCCATCCAAGAAAATGAAGATGAAATTCAATCTCAACAAGATCATGATAGACGAAGAACACTTATAGATCACATGAATCCTACACGTACTAGTGCACCTTCATGTCTATTTTTTCCCCCTGATGCATCTCATTTCAATTTTAAGCCTGGTATTATCCAACTTTTACCCAATTTTCATGGCTTAGATTCTGAAAATCCATACATGCATTTACGAGAGTTTGAAGATGTAATGCCCGGAAAATTTAATCCTAGTAATATGTAATTATTGATTTATAATTTGATATGATTATGAAAGGATTAACCGAGACACGATTTGAAGTAACGTGTGAAAATGTATGTGCGAGGACAGTACAATCGGCGCACATGCGCGACATGAGACGCGCACATGCGCGAATTGGACAGAAGGTCTCGCGCATATGCGCGACAGGAAGGCGCGCATATGCGCGAGCTATGTGAAGGTTCGATCACAACTCCAGAGAGTCTCGAGCATATGCGCGGAAGGTGTCGCGCATATGCGCGAGCTGCCGAGAAGAAATGTGCGAAGACCAGAAGGTCTCGCGCATATGCGCGAGACGTGTTGCACGTAGAGTGAGCCATTTGCCTTGCTGCATGAACGTTGATGTATATATATATACAATGCATTCCCTTCGTTCCTTCAGAAGAAAACCGAGAAAAGGTCAGGGGAAAGTTGTGAAAAATCCTTACGCCTTTTGTGAAAAATCCGTCTGTCTGATTTTGAATCTGACTGCAGTACTGTGTTCATATCAACGCAGGCTACAACTAGACGTAAGTTTTACTACGTTTTGATATGATTTGAAATTATGATGTTGTCAGAATTGAATGGAATTCATATATGATGTTCTTGACATGTTAGACATCATAGAATCAAAGTCAGATTAAGAAACGGACTGATTATGGAATTGTTATGATTTTCTGAAGTTAATTGACTGAGATATGATATAAGATTGTATTGGTATCGATTATTAGTGGAGGGAATTATTATCTGGTGATGTTATATTGACCGGGATATCAAGATTGTGCGGTTATACCGTTGATTTTGAACTATCGATCAGATTGGTATCGATTTAAACGGTATATTGATATGATATCATTGATATTGCCATTGCCAGATTGAAGGATTGACAGAGTTTGAATTTCAGATCGAAACTACGAACGAAAGGTATAAGTCAATGTGGTATTGGGAGATCGACTCAAGTAGAATATACTTGAGTTTCCCTAAATCACATACTTATTGTTATTATATGCATTGATTTGATTTGATATGCTTGTTCTATTGATTTATAGAAAGCACGTATTAGATGAGTGATCTTGTGACAGAAGTGCCTGATAGTGGTGGGATCGTCACGGGCACATTGCACGATGTCACAGAATAGTTGAATTGGCGATAGTGCCACAGTCTGTGACGGATAGGTCAAGACACTGGATGTTTGGTTATATCGACGTGGATAAAACTGGAGTCTTTTCTATTACTGTTGGTCGATATAGGAATACCACATCTGGAAATCGAGATCCCTAGACTAGGATTGAGTCTAGTCTAAATTGTGTAGCTACGAGTATGGTCGACAGTTTGATATGAGTTATGTTTCAGATTTTGATACATATTGCTGTTACCTGTTACATGCTTTATAATTGTTTATATGATTGCATGTTTCGTTGATTTATACTGGGATTATATTCTCACCGGAATTATCCGGCTGTTGTCTTGTCTGTATGTGTACATGGCAACAGGTGGGACAGGTTCAGGGTCACGGAGATAAAGAGAGAGATCGTGATTAGAGTGGCGGCTCCGGACTTGGATTAGAGATAGGGTTGGACACTTGATATTAGCTGTTAAACCTTAATTAAATAAATGTATGTGGTACAGAATTGGTACTTTTATATACTGAGATGTATATATATGTTTTTATGTAACTACGTTCCGCATTATTTTAAAAAAAAATTTAGATCCTGTTTATTATAATTGATTAATTAGTCCCAATGATGATTAAGAACATGATTAGCGTCCGGGTCCCCACAGAAGAAGTGTGCAACACATATAATGATCTAAATTGTAGCATGAACATCATTCGACTTAAGATTTTTCCTTTTTCTTTAAATAATAAAGCTAAAACTTGGCTACAAAATCTTAGATCGGGATCCAATCGAACATGGGATGAATTGCAACAACAATTTTTGAAAAAGTTTTTTCCATCTCATAGAACAAATTCTTTCAAAATGCAAATCATCACTTTCACTCAAAAACAAGGAGAAACTTTTTATCAGTGTTGGGATAGATACAAAGAATTGCTTAATATTTGTCCACATCATGGTTTTGAAATTTGGAGAGTTGTATCTCAATTTTATGAAGGCTTAACACCTAAAGATAGGCAAATGGTTGAATTTATGTGTAATGGAACATTTGAAGATAAAGATCCAAACGAGACAATTGAGTATCTCGATTCATTAGCTGAAAATGCTCAAAATTGGGACACTATAGGTACAATCGAACCATCAAACAAGATTCAATCTCCCACATCTGGTGGAGGTATGTACACCCTCAAAGATGAACATGATCTCCAAGCTAGATTTACCTCTTTGGCAAGAAAAGTTGAGGCACTTGAATTGAAAAAGAATGGTCAATTAAAATCAGTTCAAGAAATTGCGTGTCACATCTCTGATACAAGTAATCATTCTACAAAAGATTGTCCCACTTTGCCCTCTTTTAAAGAATGTCTCCATGAACAAGCCAATGTTTTGAACAATTTCAAAAGGCCAAATTTTGAACCATTTTCTCAAAATTACAATCCAGGTTGGCGAAATCATCCAAATTTTTGTTGGGGGAATGATAATGCTGCACAATTTTCACAACCACATTTCCAAAATCAACAAAATTTTCAAAATTATGCACACTATGTTCCTCCACCTAAAAGGAACTTGGAAGATCTATTGAATTCTTTCATTGCAAAGCAAGAGTCTATCAATACTCAAACTGCTCAAACCATGACAGATTTGAAAGATAATCTTGCTAAATTTGCATCTGTACTTAATGTTCATGAAAAAGGTAAATTTCCTTCCCAACCACAGCCTAATCCCAAAAATCATCATTCACAAACTGGAACTTCTGGAACTCAACCGATGGATCAGGTAAAATTTGTTATTACCCTTCGAAGTGGTAGGGTTGTGGAAAAATCCATTCTTGAACCTTGTGAAGATGATGATAAATCAACTCCAAAGGGTAAGGAAGTGGAACCCATAACTTGCGAAGAGGAGGTTCAACAGACAGTGTCACCACCATTAACTCATGCATTGAAAAATACAAAAAAATCAAATTTGAATTCTGATATATATAATATTTTTAAACAAGTAAAAGTTAATATTCTCTTATTAGATGCAATAAAACAGGTACTATCATATGCCAAATTTTTGAAAAACTTGTGCACTATGAAAAGAAAATTGAATGTGAAAAAAAAAGCATTTTTAGCCGAACAAGTAAGTGCAATCATTCAAAATAATAATACTTTGAAATACAAAGACCCTGGTTGTCCTACTATTTCATGTAGTATTGGAGAACGAAAGATTAAGAAAGCCTTGCTTGATCTTGGAGCTAGTGTGAATTTACTTCCATATTTAGTTTATCAAGAACTCAATCTAGGCAAGTTAAAATCTACTTCGGTAACACTTTTACTTGCCGATAGATCTGTTAAAGTACCAAGAGATATTGTAGAAGATGTGTTGGTCCAAGTTGATAACTTTGTGTATCCTGTCGATTTCATAGTTTTAGATACACAACCTATCAAAGCTTGTAATGCAATTCTTGTAATTATGGGTCGTCCATTTTTAGCAACTTCTAATGCTCTTATAAATTGTAGGAATGGAATAATGAAGTTTTCATTTGGTAACATGACCTTGGAGCTTAATGTTTTTAATTTTTGTAATCAACCATATGACAAAGGAGATGAAAGTGAAGATGAAAATCTTATTGAAACTCTTGTGGAAGAAAACATTCAAAAAGAGAGTAGTCGTGATCAATTAGATATTTGTTCAATTGAAACTGTTAAAGAAAATATTGAAATTGATCTTGATGATTTTATCAGGTATCACTCGTTACCAGGATCAGAGAAACAATTTGAGGCAAAATATGAGAACAAAGACGAACCACCCATAATGGAATTAAAACCTTTGCCAGAAGAATTGAAGTATGCATTTCTTGGAGAAGATGAAACATATCCGGTGGTAATTTCTTCCAAACTAGCAAGTGATCAAGAAGGTAAATTAGTTGATATGCTTAAAAGACATAAAAATACAATTGGTTGGACACTAAAAGATCTCAAGGGCATTAATCCACTAATTTGCACTCAAAAAATTCACTTAGAAGAAAATGCAAAAACATCTCAACAACCAGAAAGAAGATTAAATCCACACATGAAAGATGTTGTGAAAACTGAAGTTTTCAAACTACTTGATATTTGGATTATCAACCCTATTTCTGATAGTAAGTGGGTAAGCCCAACACAAGTAGTTCCAAAAAAATCTGGCATCACAGTGATAAAAAATGAAAAAGGTGAATTGTTAACAAGTCGAGTCCCATCTAGTTGGCGGATGTGTATTGATTATAGAAAATAAAATGACGCCACTAGAAAAGATCATTTTCCTATTACCGTTTTTGGATCAAATTTTAGAAAGAGTAGCAGGTCATCCATACTACTGTTTTCTTGATGGATATTCAGGTTATTCTCAAATTCTCATTGCACTCGAAGATCAAGATAAAACTACATTCACATGTCCTTTTGGAACATTTGCATTTAGAAGGATGTCATTTGGATTATGCAATGCCCCAGCAACATTTCAAATAGGTATGCTAAGCATTTTTAGCGACATGGTTGAAAATTGTTTGGAGATTTTCATGGATGATTTAACTGTTTTTGGGAATACATTTGATAATTGTCTTGAAAATTTGGAAAAAAGTTTTAAAAAGATGCGAGGAAAAATATCTTATTTTAAATTGGGAAAAATGTCATTACAGGATTACTTCTGGGATTTTTTTGGGACATGTCGTGTCATCTCATGGAACTGAAGTTGATAAAGCCAAAGTTGATGTCATTGCCAATTTACCCCCTCCAAAAACCATTAAAGAAATTCGCTCATTTTTGGGACATGCTGAATTTTATAGGAGGTTTATAAAATACTTTAGTTCAATCTCTAAACCCATTTGTAACCTCTTAACAAAAGACACTACATTTGAGTGGACTCAAGAATGTCAAAATTCTTTTGATAAAATCGTTCGACATTAACATCAGCTCCTATCATGCAACCTCTTGATTGGTCTTTACCATTTGAAATCATGTGCGACGCGAGTGATTATGCAATCGGTGCAGTATTGGGTCAAAAAAGAAACGGTAAGCCTTACGTGATATATTATGCAAGTAGAACTTTAAACAATGCTCAAATGAATTACTCCACAACTGAAAAAGAACTACTTGCTGTAATATTTGCATTAGATAAATTTCGTTCTTATTTGATTGGATCAACGACTATTGTGTTTACTGATCATTCTGCTATTAGATATTTGTTGACCAAACAAGATGCAAAGCCACGACTGATACGATGGATTTTGTTGCTCCAAGAATTTGACATTGTGATCAAAGATAAAAAAAGAACCGAGAATGTCGTAGCCGATCATTTATCGAGACTAGTAACAGGATCATCTCGTGAAATGATACCAATTAACGATAATTTTCTTGATGAACATCTATTTTCAGTTACTACTACACCTTTGTTTGCTAACATAGTAAATTTTCTTGTGACAGGAAAAATGCCACCGCAATGGAGTTCCCAATATAAAAGAAAATTTTTGAATGAGGTAAAAAACTTTTATTAGGATGATCCGTATCTGTTCAAGTATTGTACAGATCAAATTTTTCGACGTTGCATACCCGACAATGAGGTAAGTATTGTCATTAAATTTTGTCATTCAGAAGCATGCGGAGGACATTTTTCTTCAAAGAAAATGGCTACAAAAATCTTGCAGTGTGGATTTTATTGGCCCACTTTGTTTAAAGACACCCACGAAATCTGCAAGATCTGTGAAAATTGTCAAAAATTGGGTGCGATTTCAAAAAGAAACATGATGCCTTTGAATCCTATCATTGAAATTGAAATCTTTGACTGTTGGGGAATTGATTTTATGAGACCTTTTCCACCATCGTTTAGATACTTGTATATTTTAGTTGCAGTTGATTATATTTCCAAATGGATAGAGGCAATTCCATGTCGAACAAATGATCATAAAATCATCATCAAATTTTTGAAAGAAAATATTTTCAGTAGATTTGGAATTCCTCGAGCCATGAAAAGTGATGGGGGAACTCACTTTGTTAATAAACCATTTGCTTCATTAATAAAAAAATATGGTATTACTCACAAAGTAACTACTCCTTATCATCTCAAACAAATGGACAAGTTGAATTAGCTAATAGGGAGATAAAGAAAATTTTGGAAAAAACTGTTAACTCAAATAGAAAAGATTGGTCACTACGACTTAATGATGCACTTTGGGCATATCGAACAGCTTTTAAAACATCATTGAATATGTCTCCCTATAGGTTGGTTTACGGAAAACATTGTCATTTGCCTGTGGAATTGGAACATAAAGCTTATTAGGCGATCAAAACTTTTAATTCAAGCATGGATGATTGCAACAAATTGCGCAAATTGCAACTTAATGAACTTGATGAACTCAGAAATGATGCGTATGAGAATTCAAGAATTTATAAAGCAAAAATCAAATCATTTCATGATAAAACAATTCTTAGAAAATCTTTTGAGATTGGTAAAAGTTTTGCTTTATAATTCTCGACTTCACATATTCCCAGGAAAATTACGATCAAGATGGACATGCCCATATGTTGTAAACCATGTGTATCCTTATGGAGCTGTGGATATTGAAAATCCTAAAAATGGTGATGTTTTTAAAGTAAATGGACAAAGGCTTAAACCATTTTTAGAAAATGAAATCTTTCAAAAAGAGTTTATTTCCCTTTCTGATCCTTAAATTTTTATGTTGCATTTAATTTTTTTTGTTTTTATTTCAGGTTTCCTTAATTTTTTTATTTTCCCGGTTAAATGGCGGATAACGGTACTCCGTGACTCTCATATTCAGTTAAATAAGTTTCCCACAATTGCTGATACAAAAATAAAAAAAATCATTTCTTTTCTTTTCAAAATGGATGAAAATCTCTCAAGAATTTGTAAATATTTTCCCTCTGTTTCTGGAAATGTTTTAAGAAAAATTTATGCAGGTAGGTGTGAAAAATTGAGATTGCTAATGAAAAGAGGAATTCCAGAAGATATTCGTCTTGTAATAGAAGCTAAGGTCCGATTAGGAGCAGAAGTTCCACAATCATTGCTCATTCGGTATTTGCTTGGATTAGGAAAAAGCACTTATGCGAAAAAACGAAGGGCCAAAAGGTTAGGGGTTTGTCATAAGTGTGCAAGATGGACTTGTGACAAACAATGCAGCTCTTTGGAATGTGTTTCCAATAACAGAGAAGATAAAATTGGTTTCATTAATAATGGGCTGAGTAAGAAGTCTTTAGATAACATCTTATTGACTCTTGAGATGCATTCTAGTGGACATGTGCATATTGAACTTCTCCGTTTATGAAAACAATTTAAAGATGAGCGTCATAGTCTTGGGAATCCAACTAAAAAAAACTCTGTTTGCCAATTTATAAGAAAATTGGATGGGAAGCATATTCTCGACTCATAGAAGGCGTTGAAGCCGTTTCTGGACGTAAAACCAGAGAAAAATTTTGAGCCACAATCACACTACTGTTTATATGAATGTGTGTCATTATTATTTTTACTGTTTATTCTGCTTACAGCTATGACCCATAGTTTTGTCATGATAACATATTACCCCCATAAAATCTCTCATCTTTTTCTCTATTTTCGCATACCAAAAAGAAAGTAAAAACATGGTTGAATCCTCTGCACAAACATTGAAAAATATTTGTGTATTTTGTGGGTCGAGTCCTGGAAAAAATGAAGTATTTGTAGAAGCAGCGAATAATCTTGGAAAGATATTGGCTGAAAGAAAAATTCACTTGGTATATGGGGGACGTAATATTGGGTTAATGGGATCTGTTTCAACATCTGCTCATCTTGGAGGTAGTCAGGTTTTGGGTATTATTCCTACAGCTTTAGCTGAAGGAAATATTACAGGTGTTATGATTGGGGAGAAATTAAAAGTTTCTTCTATGTATGAAAGAATCACTAAAATGATTGAAAATTCTGATGCTTTTATCGCACTACCAGGAGGTTTTGATACATTAGAAAAAAATTTCACACTGTTTCTTGTGCACAACTTAATATCCATAATAAACTTGTGGGCTTGTTGAATATCAATAATTATTATGACAGTTTGTTGACATTTCTTGATAAAGCTGTGGAACAGAATTTCATTTCAGAAAATTCACGACGGATGCTCATCTGTACTTCGACTGCCGACCAATTAATTGATGATTTGGAAGCTTTTGTTCATAAGCCTGATCCGATGATAACAAATATCAATTGGTCGCAATCAAGCAGTAAGAAAAGAAAGTTGGATCATTGATTCAAAAATCGTGGATTGGTTTGCGTTTGTTTCAGTTTGTTATCTTCAATAAAATTCTAGGTGATATCTCTTTCATTATGTACTCTTTATTAATAGTTATTTTGATATTAGGGACAATGTCATATTCTGATTGGGGGGAGAACAAACTTAAAAACTTTTAAAAAAAAATTTAAAAAAAATTATTTTTAAAATAAAAACTTGTTTATTGTTTGTATCTTAGTAATTTTTTCAAAAATATCATACATTACATGTTTGAAAGGTTTAGATTAGAAATTGTAATAATCTATCTAAGGATGTTTAAATTTTTATTTGAAAAAAAAAAGACAATTTTAATATTTTGATCACTATAAAAATATGATTTATGAAATCTTTTTGAATGATAAACCATTGTGATAAAATCAGTTATTAACGTATATGGCCCAAGATATACCTGATAAGAGTGCCTAAAATTTTTAAACTCACACATATCTTGTGAGTGAGTGGAGAGGATTGAGAAAACAGCTTGCGAGCCTTTATTGATTATCAGAGAGGCTATCTATTGTTTAGATCTTGAGTTCTTATTTTGAAAAAAAAAATGATATTTCCCTGAAAAAAAAGAAAAAGAAAAAAAAGAAAGATGTTGAAGATCTATGTAATTTTTAAGTTATATGCTGCGACCCATTTATCTCTCATAAAAATAAAAATAAAAAAAGAAAAAAAAAGAAAGAAAGAGAGAAATACATTGTACAAATTAAATAAATATGTGGTCAAGAAGCATAAACTTAGTCTGATTCCATGATGTAAAAAAAATATCAGGAAAAAATATATAATAAGAACAACTGGATTTTGAATCAATGGATTTCCTATCTTTTGATTAGTTTGGCTCGTTTGTCTGTCTGCATTCTGTACACCATTTTCCTGAGCATTTATCTGTATTCCAACTCTATGAGAGAAATCATTCCCATAAATTGAAACACTTATTAACCTGTGAGGATATGAGTTGAGACTCTTACTAGAAATTTCTGAAGACCATGTACATTTAACTACCTGAAAATAAGCTTTGAATTGATCAGTTCAGATTATTTCATAAATTATAATTATAATGATCTTGATATAACTTTGACAGTTTTCAAATTTAATTTAAACACTTGGATAGTTCTGATTACATTTCTATTTAAATTAATCAATATGTTTTGTGTTGCTATTAAAGATTAAATTGCTAGGGACTAGCAATAAGCTGGTTGGGGAGTGTGATAAAAATAAAAAATTGTATATTAATTAAATATTTTATAATATAAATTTATAGTTTTTGTTTTATTAAATATTTAAATATTATATGTTTTATAATAAATTGTATAAAATATAAATTGTTGTGTAATTATAAGTTTTTACTATTTTTTAAAGGTTCGATAAAATAAGAATAACCTTGGCGTTGCAAATGGGATTAAGATAATTCTTGGACCTGTAGAAAGTTGATGTTAATATCTACAATATTGGTGGCAAGCATGAGATAAAAATCTTCTCACTAGTGGGATCAAATTAAGCAACAAATAAAGTTACCAAAGAAGTGGCAGTTTTACCATGCTCTAGTATTTTGACCATATCTCTCAAATTACTTTGTCAAATGGTTAAAAAAAATACCACAATTCAAACAACTCAGATATCTACATGTTTTGTTTTATGTGGAGAAGAAAATTCGGATGGGAAGATTTTCAAAAGTGATGTGTATTAAAATATTAATTTCTTGGAACACCAATGAAGACTTATGTGTAAGAAAATAATATTTTATTTGTAGTTGTCTCCCCAAGTTTGCCTATAAATAGAGGTGCATTGTAATGTATTGAGATATCCCTCATTTTATGCACAAACCTTTGAGTTCATAATATTTCTCTCTTTGTTTTTCCTTTATTTCTTCATTTAAATATAATTAGCATGTTAAATTCATATTCAAAGTTTTACACTTTGAATAATGAGTAGCTAACTTCCCAAAGTTGAGATGAAAAGGTGAAACTTTTGGCATGATAATAAGGTTATTAAAAGGTAAGAATCTATGTTTTATATTATTTAATCATTATTTATTGTTTATATTATTTTTATTTCTTTAAGTATTATTATACCCTACTTATAAGTGAGAGTTTTGATTTATTGTTGTTATATGTTACACTAAATTCTCGGAACCATTTAAATGTTAGTTTGGTATTACCAACCATTAAAAGTGGATGTCTTGATTTATTATATATGATTATATCATAATATTAATTTCTTGGAACCATTTAAATGTTAGTTTGGTATTACCAACCATTTAAAGTGGATGCCTTGATTTATTATATATGAATATATCATAATATTAATTTCTTGATACCATTTAAATGTTTGTTTGGTTTTACCAACCATTTAAAGTGGGAACCTTGATTTAGTGTTTACAAATATATATATAGCACAATAAATACTTGACAACATTTACAAGTTTTGGTATATATTATATACTTATAAGATAATAATATATAGCATAATATAAATATGATTATTTAATATATATTGGAACCAATTTATTAAGTGGATTTCAATATTTTCATTAATGTTAACTTTATTAAAATACCAAGAGTGGATCCTTTAATCTCAACTACTTAAATTAAAATTTGAATAATTAAAAATTACCAATTAAAGATTCAAACCATTAAAAGAAAAAAACAAAAACAAAAAGACATTGTAGTGGACTTGTAATTACCTTAGCTTCCTTGTGGATACAATATTCGGACTCACCGAATTATACTACTTGTGGACAACCTGCTCTTGGGAGTGCAACAATCAAAGTCGCAACATATAGTAATTGGAGTAGCCATTTGAATAATTCAGGTATTTATTGCTGAACCTTTTTTGGTGACTGACTTTGTGGGTCAGTTGAAATCTTTGGGCTATAACCAATATCATACCTTCTAGCCTTGTTTTTATTTTCAATAGGTTGTTCCATTGGTTTACTTGGCTCTGGTTGTTCTTGAACCACAACTGATTTAACAAAGTGAATATATTTCCCTTTGTTCATGTTCAGTTTTGGATGAGTATCACTGGTGGAAGTTTCATCTTGGTTGCCAAACCCTAAACCAGTTTTATCACTAACTGATTTTTGCTTATCTTGTATTTCAGCTAGTGCAACGGATGATTTGTTCCATGCCTTAATAAGCTCAGTTTTCTTTGAATTCTCAAGCATCAACTGCTGAATCATAGATTGATTCTTGCTTCTTTCATAATTAGTTTAGCAATCTCCCGTTTAAGACTCAACAGATCAACTGATTCATCAGTTTCAGCTTTATCGTCTTTGGGATCAGTTTGCTTTGCTCTGGCCTTCTCAAAAGATAAGGCAAGCTTGTGATACTCATTGACTATGTCATGAAGTGTAGAAATAACTTCATCTCGTGTGAAGTCAGTTGAGCTAAAGTCAAATACTTGTTGACTGGTTGACTCCAGTTCTGTGTCATCAGCCATTAGACACTTGACCTCCTAATCATCATCACTGGAGCAGCTCAAGATTTCAGATTCTGAATCACTATCAAATTCTGCCCATTTGGACTTGCTTTCCTCTGCTAGAAGCACCTCATGTTTCTTTCTGTAAGATTTCTTATCATCCTTTGTAATGCCCGAGATTTTATTATGGTAATCTGAAATGATTAATTGATAATTGATGTGATTATAGAAGGAAAGAAACAGACTAGGGAAGACAAGAAAATACATGAGATATGTGCGAGGACAGAACCCCTCGCGCATATGCGCGACAACGAGGCGCGCATATGCGTGAGCATGGCAGAGAACCTCGCGCATATGCGCGAGAAGAGGACGTGCATATGCGCGAGCAGTTGAAAGATACAAGTGCCGAAACAGTAGGTCTCGCGCATATGCGCGGTGTCAGGGCGCGCATATGCACGAGCAGAAGAAATGTTATGCGCAGAGACCAGTAGGTCTCGCGCATATGCGCGGAGGAAGGTCGCGCATATGCGCGAGACGTGCAGCGTGAAGAGTGAGCCACGTTTTCTTTGCCATGCATTGTATATATATTAAAGTCTTCATCAATTCAGATTTCCAGCAAGACAGAACGAGACAAGCCCGGAGAAATTCTCAAGTTTTGGATTTTAGAATTTGTATTATACAAGATCCGTCCATCCGAATTTTAATCCAAGTTTGATTCCGTACTCTTCCAGAGAAAGGCTTCACAAGGACGTAAGTTTTCTTATGTTTTATTATGATTTAAAATATTATATTGAAGGAATCAGTATATGACTGATATTATCTGTTCCTGAGATTGTTGTATTGTATAATTGAAACTAGATTGAAGAACAAATACCGTATGAAATTGTTATCATTTTCAGATTTGATTTGATTGAGAATATACAGATTTGGTATTAGATAATGTTTATTGATTGATTATGAGTTGTTGAGATTGGTCTCTGTTGATATTGTATCGCTGGGTATATCGAGATTATGTTGTTATACCGTCGAAACAGAATTAGATTAAGTTCTGATTATATCCAGTATTGGTTGGGTTGTACATTGATATTGTGCTACTCGATACTGTTATTCCAGAGTTGGTATTGAAGACTTCGAAGAATGATCAGAGCCAGACTGATATTTTTTTTCATTGATCAGAGTGATCTACGAAAAGAAAGGTATAAATCAATGTGAAACCGGGAAGATACAACTCGAGTTAGATCGACTTGATTTTCCCAAAACCACGTACTTTATTTTATTGCATTGATGTTTGCAATTCATGATATTGATATGCTGAGTCTATTGATTTATAGCAGATCATGTATTGAGTCATGGGCTGATGTGCCTAGTCATTGGCTGAGGTGCCTAAGTCTTAGGCAGAACCGCCAAGACACTGGATGTTTGGTGGTATTGATGTGCTTAGGAGTAGATCGACTCCTATTGAAGAGATTCGACACAGAATGCCAATGTCCGGAAACCAGGATCCCTAGATTAGAGAAGAGTCGAGTCAGAGATTATGAGTCAAGAGTTTGATTTACAGTTTTATATCGATTTATGTCTTTCAGATTATGATACATGTTATTGATAACTGTTCCATTTTTTTATATCTATTTATATGATTGCATGTATACATTGTTTATACTGGCAATATATTTCTCACCGGAGTTATCTGGACTGTTGTTGTATTTGTATGTGTGCATGACAACAGGTGAGACAGGATCAGGGTCGAGAAGAGGATGAGAGATTGAGATTAGCGTGGAGATTCGGACCCAGAAGTATACTTGTTTCATCACTTGATATGTAGTTGATGAACCCTAGTTTGTTATGATTTGTATTTGTACAAGACTTGTACTTTAGATCTTGATGTTGATCATGTAAATGAAATAAGATTTATTTCATATGTTGCGCACTCATGTATTTAAAAAAAAAAAATTATGACCCAGTTTACTTAATTGTTACATTTGATCCTAATAATGATTAAGAAGATGAATTAGCGTCCGGGTCCCCACATCCTTAGTCCTTCTCTTGTGCTCATAAGATTTTTTTCCCTTTTCAGTTGAGCCTCGATTGTCCTTCTTTGTCTGATGACAGTCAGCAATAAGGTTACAAGTTTTGCCATAGTTGTAGCAACCATTAGGTTCTTCCTTGGAGTTACTTCTCTAGTATTGTCTTTGAAAGTTTCCTTGATTGCTTCTCATAAATCTTTCAAACTTCTTGACAAATAATGACATTGCGTCATTACTTAACTGATCAGCAGATTTGTCAACTGAACCAGTTGGTTCCAGTTTGACAGCAGTTAAGGCAGTTGTAGCAGCTGGTATAGAAGGTTCACCTTCTCTGGTTTGCAACTCAAACTCGTATGCTTTTAAATCTGCAAATAAATCATGAAGTTCGACCTTGTTCAGGTCTTTTGATTCTTGCATTGCCATGGTCTTGACATCTCATTCATTTGGAAGACCTTTGACTACTTTAAGTGCTACCTCTTTATTTGAATACACCTTTCCAAGTGCATTCAGTTCATTGATATTCCACTGATTCTTTCATCATAGTCGTGAGAAGCTAGATGAGCCTGCATTCTGATTTTTCAATCATCGAAATCCTCTCTGGAGAACATTGGAATTTTTTGAATGAAGACATGGTAATCAGTTTGTATATAGGAGTATTCAGGGACAAGATTCAACTGCTCTGACACCACTTGATAGGATCAATTAGGGGGTGAAAGAGTGTTTAGAAGGGGGTTGAATAAACACTGTGTTGGGATCGGTTTATTGAATGGGAAGTGTTTAGAAAGGAGGTTGAACAAACACTTGGAGATTATGAAATCTTTTCGTAGAAAAGTATCAGCTTGGTGACAAACTGAAACAAGAAACTTGTCGGTCAATGTCAATCAGTTTAACTTATAACAGTTACGGAAAATAAACTAATTGACAGATAGAATAAGTAACTAAAATGATAACACACAGAGAGTTATGAATGTTCGGAGAATTAAATACTCCTACGTCACCCCTTCTATCACAAGGATAGGATATGCACTAAAAGACTTTGATTGATAGAAAAATTGTACAGACCTACTTCAGCTTGGACTAAACACTGCCAAAACTGAAACTCTTAATTAACAACAATTTTCACAATTCTACGACTGATCTTAGCACAACTGATCTAGTTAAAGATCGAATGTAATACAAAATAGCTTGTGCTAGTTAGCTCGAAAGGTAGCCTCAACTACAACAAATGAATCTTATAAGTGTGAGCTATTTAAACTTTGAATAAATCTCAGCAGAGTAACAGCAAGCTTTTTGATAATGGTTCGTATATTTCTTGACTGCTCTTCTCTCCTATTTATAGGCTTCTCTTTCAACAGTAACATTAAATAATATTTGAATCTTATATCCGTTGCTTTCCACGTCACTATTCTTCTGAAATTCGTACACTGTAGACTCTGATATGCGGTGTTCCACTACGAGTTGCAGTCTGCTTTTGTACTACTGTCAGTTGAGCGGTTGAATGTCCTTTTCAGCAACTGATAACGTGTATAGCTGAATGATCAGCTGATAAGCAATAGCTGGTAAGCTCACAACTGAATGAATCAACTGATCAGTTTCCAACTGATCAGTCAGTTGTAGATTCAGTTCAGCTGGTATCAGTTGCCTTTAATAATCTGTTCTACTCTTCAGTTACGCAAACTGTCAGTATCAGTTAGTCCAATAAATATATAGTTTGTCAAACAGCCGAAATTATGTTTCCAACAATTTCTCCTTTTTTGGTGTTTGACAAAACTTATAAAGTATGAACTGATCAACTGAACTAAATAAAGGTTCTTCAAATTTATTGTAGATAAAATAATTTTTTAGTGTACAGATTCGTACAAAAAAAATCCCTTGTCTTCTTCTGATCTACTAGTCTTTCATCAATCTATTTGCTTCCCTTTTTTTGTCAATCACCTCGACTCTTCGAGATAAGATGCGAACATCAGCTGCAATATCTTTGACTGTATTCAGCACAAATTCTTGCAGTAATTCAATCTTTGTGACAGTACTTTATAGAGAATCAATATGTTTGCCGACTAATTGCTGAGTTTGGAAATGAGATTCAGTCGACAGTCCATCTTTCTTGATTTCGTTCATCTGAGTATAGAGAGAATTGACATGCTGAGTGAGCTGATTTAGTCTGTTTGATGTAGATTCATGATTAGAATTTAGCTTTAATGAATGTGCAAGCTGATTCGATTGAATTGCAGAGATTGCATTCATTATGTTGTTGAGATTTTGCTGTATATTTTGAATTTCTTCAAACAAAGCTTCTGTATCAGAAATACGAGGAGACATTACTCTTGAAGATTCTAGACTGTGCACTCTTTCTTTTTGAGTAAACACGACCATGGTGCCTTCAGATGGTTCAGTTGTGTGCTCCGGTATTGCCGAAATGGTTTCAGTTGTTTGCTCTTGTTGAAGCTGGGGAGGAGAAGAGACAATAGGAAGATCCAAGATAGAAGATGGTTCCTCAGTCTGAAGAGAAACTGGTTCTTTAGTTGGTTGAATTATTGAGTTTCCAATTGTTTGAGAAACTGGTTGTTCAGTCGGCACGTCTTCAACTGAGTGCAGTTGAGCCTCTGTAGTTGGTTCAAAAACTATATGTTCAGTCACTGGCTCAACAGTTTCTTCAAAAGTAGCCATCTCGGCTGGTTCCTTAGTGACTTCAGCTGGAACAACTGACTCTTTAACAAGAACAGTTTCTACTGATGCCTCAGTAGCAATAAGTGGATTGGCTGGTTTATCAAGCAACACAACATCCTCAACTGATTTGAATGTGTCTAGCTGAATGTTTGATGTAACTGACTTGATGACCTCATCCAGATTGGCCAATGACAATTCAACTTCAGAATATAGCTTTTAATCATCAGTAGGAGGTGTTGTTATTGAAGAATTTTGAGCAACTGAAGTTGCAGGGACAATTTTCTATTGAGAAAGAAGAGCAGCAATGTCCTCAGAAGGCTCTTCAGCTGACTGTTCAGCTGGATCTTCAGTTGAGAAATCTTTAGAAGCCGCTGGAATGATCAGCTCTTGATCCATTTTTCACTGTTTGATTTCTCTTTGTAATCCAATAAGATCTGTTTCCAGTTGGGCATACACTGCTTTATCATTGAATGCAGTTGGATTGGTAGGATTAAAGTTTTGCCGCAGCTTAGCAACTATCTTTTGTAGCTTCTTTTCTCTCATAAGATCAAAGAAGTATTTCTTCCTTTCCAGTATTTGAGCAACGGTTCATGCCTTAACTGCTTTCATAACCACATTTTCTAAGTGAATGAACCTTCAAAATTTAGACTTTTTCTGAAGGTCTTTGGAAAAAACCCGAGTCCTGAATTTGACCCATTCATCAAAGATCTTGAGTCTTTCTTCTGAAAATGCATTGACCTCTTGCCAAATGAGATCAATGTGAGTTTGAATGGCATTTGTTGGTCTGGCCTCTTCTTGCATTCTACCTTTGCCCTTTGGATAAGTTAGGATATGAGGAATGCTCAATCCTGAGTTAGTTGCATCAATGCCCTCTCTGAGCACACCCCTTTTGGTCTGGCAAATGATAGAGGAGTGTAGCAAGAGATAGTGATCAGTGGAGCTTTAACTCCAACAAGCTTCTTCTTGTCACCAGATGCAGTGACTTTCTTCTTCGGTAGAATGACGGAAAGAGGCAACTGATCCTCAGTTGCGGTTTCAGCTGGAACTGCTTTCAGATGAACAGCCTTGATATGCTGTTGAGCTTCCGATTCCATCAAATTATCAATTGGCATGGTTCCAACTATTGCAGCATGCTTGATCTTAAAGTCCTTGGCTTTTTGATAACTTTGGGAGACGGTGTCTTCTCGGAATCAGTTTCACTGACAATGAACTTGCGTTTGATTGTCTTCTTCTTTTGGACTGATTTGGGAGCTTCTTGAGTCCCAATCTCCTTCTTGATTTTCAGAAATTGTTCAGGGGACATTTCCAACTTTTGCTTCGGTGGCTGAACATTTTTGGCGTTGAAGATTTTCAGTTTGGATGATCTCTCTGAATCATCAGCCACTAGCCCCTTGAACTTCATCAAATAGCTTAACTGTACAGCAAAACCCTTGGACTGCTTGGTCGATTGAAACATATTCCTCAAAGTGTTGAAGATGATGTTCTTCCAGTTCACCTTCCGACCAGCCATAATAACAGTCATGGCTTGAAACTTTTCCAAAGTCAGTGCAGCAAATGATCCAGCCTTTGCCAAGAGCCCCTTTGCTACTATATCTGCCAGCAGTTGTAATTCTGGCTTCAGTTCCTTTTTATGATCGAAAACCTTGATTTTCCGACCATCAGCTGAGAGTAGGGTTTGCATTTCCTCAATATCAGATAATTTAACTTCAGTGAAATAAGCTAGCCCATCAGTAGGCAGTTGAAAAAGATTGCAAAAGAATTCTTCCTCAATGACCAACAACTGACCATTCACAGTAGTCTTGATGTTTCCCTTCTGATCGACAAACCCATTTGCATAGATATCCTGAATCTCTTTGGGATAGATTTCTTAGGAAGATAAACCCAAGAATGATTTTAATCCAGTTGCTTCAAGTTTCAGAAAAACATTCTTGACTCCTTCGTCTTTCACAGTAAAGATAGAGTCAAAATCAATAGCCATTGTGTTCATTATGTGAGCAGGAACCTGGTTGGCCATTTGAATAATCTTGAGATTCTGCGAATGAGTATTTTGAGAGAAAAAATTTGCTCTGAATGTTTGAATGTGCGCGTAAGAAGAGAAACTGAAATGAAGCGGGGTAAATTACTTATGTACGTGACTGTTCAAATCATTGGACACGTGTTAGTCCAGGAAAATTTGGATCAAAAACGTGTGTATATGTGGTAAAAGCGTGTGTAGAAAATACATGGATTATGTGGGTCCATGTAACAAAATATTATTGATTGAAAGACATCAATTAATGCTTCGATAACCAGTCACATTATTAGATTTGGAATACAAAACGATTAATTAGTTAACTTATATGAGAAGATTAGCTAAATTATCAGCTTATCGATCAGTTGTGAGAATGAATTATGTCATATGACAATTCACTAACTACTGTCTTCTCAGTTAACCTCTTAAAACAGATATTCCCCCTAAATCAATGCATATATAAATTTTGAAAAACTGAACAACTGATAGAGTGACGTAAGCTTCAGAAGATGAAACGGCGAGGATAATGATTACGTCCGTTCAGTTGCTTTGAACCTGGGTTATAAATAAGAGTAACACAGTTAGTCTTAACATATTAGCACGAATATTTCAAGAGATATAATGGCAGGTTCAAGTAGTTCGAGAGTTTCAGATATGGCCGATGAATTCATGGATGCAGCTCTGGAAGAAAGATAGACTGCTATGGAGGATACAAGTCTTTCACAAGATTCTCCGTTTCTGGCAAAAACTACAAGAGCTTCAGTCCTTTCTGCAGGGAGGAGCAGTTGTCACCCCCAAACGGGTGACAAAAATGAAGAAATATCGGCGGCGCCTACGCGTTGCTGATGAGGTGGACATCTTCTCGGATGAAGGTGTCTATCTACTGATGCTTATTAAAGAGAGGAGGACTCTGAAACACATTGCTATTTCAGAGGGCTTCCTGAAGACTTCCAAAGGGGACATCACTCATTGGTTGACCTTGTGGAGGTCTGCTGTTAAGAATGAAATTATCAATGTACGCTCCGTTTATAATAAATGAAATGTTTATCTATTTTATCGTTGTCTCTTTACTTTCTGCAAACAAACTAATATTAGATGATAAATATATAACAAACTGAATACGGCAAAAGATAAGAGACTAACTGACATCAGTTGATAAACCTAAACTGATAAATGACGAATTGATTTAACAGTAGTTGACAATCCATCAATGAAACTGATTAAGATAAATCAATTAAACCAAGTATATTGCGAAAGTGAGAAAACTTAGTCTCTAGCAATGGTTTGCTAAAAATGTCAGCTGCTTGTTGTCCAGTTGACACATACTCCAATCTGATAGCTTTCTTTAGAGCATGATCTCTGATGAAGTGATGTCTGACATCAATATGCTTGGTCCTTGAGTGAAGAACTGGATTGTATGTGATCGCAATTGCACTTGTATTGTCACAAAATAGTAGGAGATTATTGGGCGTCAACTCCATAATCTTTCAGTTGTTTTTGAATCTAGAGCAGTTGGGCACAGCAGCTTCCAGCAGCAAGATATTCTGCTTCAGTTATGGAGGTAGCTATGGATGTTTGCTTTTTGCTAAACCATGAGATCAGTCGGTCTCCTAGAAACTGACAAGATCCACTGGTGCTTTTACGATCTAGCTTACATCCTACATAGTCTGCATCTGAATATCCAACTAAATTGAAAGTAGAGTCTTTAGCGTACCATAATCCCACATTTTGAGTGCCTTTTAAATATTTTAAAATTCTTTTGGCAACTAAAAAATGCGATTGTTTAGGATTTGCTTGAAATCTAGCACACATGCAAACAGAAAATACTATATCAGGACAACTAGCAGTTAGGTACAATAATGAACCTATTAAACCTCTGTAGAGTGTCGTCTCAACTGATATTCCCCCTTGATCATTGTCCAGTTTGGCTGATGAACTCATGGGTGTGCTTGCAGCTGAGCATGTTTCCATGCCAAATTTCTTCAACAACTCCTTCGTGTATTTAGTCTGACTTATGAAAATACCAGTCTCCAGTTGTTTCACTTGCAAACCGAGAAAGAAAGTCAGTTCACCCATTATACTCATCTCGAATTTGTCCTGCATTAAATTGGCAAGTTTCTCAAATAATTTGGGGTTAGTTGACCCAAAGATAATATCATCAACATATATTTGCACAAGTAAAATGTAATCATTCTTGGTAAATTTGAACAAAGTTTTATCAACTGATCCCACAGTAAAATCATGATCAGTTAAGAATTTTGACAGTGTCTCGTACCAAACTCTTGGAGCCTGTTTAAGACCATATAAGGCTTTGTTCAAATGATAGACATGATCAGGAAAAGAGTGATTGATAAAACCTGGAGGTTGTTCAACATAGACTTCTTCCTGCAATTTACCATTCAGAAATGCACTTTTGACATCCATTTGATAAACTTTAAAGTTCTTGTAGGATGCATAGGCTAGGAACATTCTGATAGCTTCCAGTCTTGCAACTGGTGCATATGTTTCATCGTAGTCAATTCCTTCTTCCTGCCTATATCCTTGTGCTACAAGTCTAGCTTTGTTGCGTGCAACTGAACCATCTTCGTTCAGTTTATTTCTGAATACCCATTTTGTACCTATAATGGTTTTTGAATCTGGTCTTGGAACTAGATTCCAGACATTGTTATGGGTAAACTGATTGAGCTCTTCTTGCATAGCATTTATCCAGTTAGGATCAGCAAGATCTTCATCAGTTTTCTTTGGTTCCAGTTGTGATACGAAAGCTGAATGAATGAACAAATTTAGCATTTGATTTCTTGTTCTTACCGGGTCAGATGGTTTACCTATCACCAATTCTGGAGGATGTGACTTCTTCCATCTGAGCTCGGTATTTGTTTCTTCCATATTAGTAACTGCTTCTATTTGCATCTGAACATTTTCAATTTTAGTTGAAGCTGTATCAGTTGGTAACTGAATGTTAGCTGTTTTCTCCACCAACTGATTATCATGAGCAGATTCCTGTCCAACTGATTGATCTAATATTTCTGGTTCAAGTTTTTGAAAGATGTTTCGATTGATGTGATTTCCTTCATCTTCATCATCTTCCAAACTGATTTCTGTAAGTCGATCAACTAGCTCAACTGTATCAGTTGCCTTATCAGTTAACAATTTTTCATCAAAATTAACATGGATGGATTCTTCAACATTTAAAGAATTATTATTAAAAACTCTATATGCTTTGCTAACTAAGAATATCCAAGAAATATTCCCACTGCAGATTTATCATCAAAGACTTTTAAATGGTTTTTACCGTTATCAAGAATAAAACATCTGCAGCCGAATATCTTGAAATAAGATACAACACTTTTTCTTCCATGACATATCTCATAAGGTGTTTTCATATGATTCTTATTAATCATAGATCTGTTATGAATATAACATGCAGTGTTTACTGCCTCTGCCCAAAATCTTTGAGATATACCAGAATCAGCAAGCATTGTTCTAGCAGCTTCTTTAAGGGTCCGATTTCTCCTCTCAGCTGCACCATTATGCTGAGGAGTTCTAGCTGCTGAGAGCTCATGCTTGATCCCAGTATTTTCCAAAAAATTTGAAAGATTTTGATTGATGAATTCAATCCCTCTGTCAGACCTAATTCTATCAATTCCAATTGATTTTTCATTTAGAAGTCTTTTGAAAAGCTTAATCAGTTGTGCAGCCGTTTGGTCTTTGGATTTGAGAAATATAACCCAAATAAATCTTGAAAAATCATCTACAACCACCAGAGTGTATTTCATTCCCCCTAAACTCATGACTGACATTGGACCGAAAAGATCCATGTGTAATAGTTCTAAGCATCGGGAAGAAGATTTACAACCTCTGTTTTTAAATGAAGATCTTACTTGTTTACCAAACTGACATGCTGAACAGAGTTTGTCTTTGGAAAAATCTATTTTGGGCAAAACAGTTACAAGATCATGATTACTCAGATATGCAATAGATTTATAATTCAGGTGGTTCAGTCTCTTATGCCACAACCAGTTTTTAGAAGATTTGGAAGCAATAAAACAAACTGGTACATTTGATTGTTTAGTCCAACTTACTTTGTAAGTGTTTCCACAACGATTGCCAATTAGAATGATCTCATCAGTTGAGTCTCTAACTGAACAAATGTGTTTGTCAAACTGAACTGAGAAGTTTTTGTCGCATAACTGACTGATGCTTATCAAGTTATACTTCAAATTTTCAACTAGCAAAACATCTTTATTTGTAAAGTTACCATGGATAAGCTTACCCTTACTCACAGTTTTACCTTTGGAGTTGTCTCCAAAACTGATATTTGGTCCAGTATAGCTGATTAGTTGAGATAGCAGATTTGCATCTCCTGTCATATGTCGCGAACAGCCACTATCTAGGTACCAAGTTGATTATTTGTTTGTACCTGTTACCTGTAATCACATACAGTGTATAATTTTAGTACCCATATTCATTTGGGTCCTAAACTGATTAGTCCTTCAGGAACCCAGACTTGAATCAGTCACACTGATTTCCCAGTTGCTGTATTCCAAATGGTTTTTCTCGAATTTTTGGCACTGTATGTGTGATGTGAGGATGAAGCAATATGCTTTGTTTCCTTCTTCCACTGACTGCTCTTTTGATATCTCTTCTGAACTGGCTTACAGTTGTAGTAATTGTGATAGCTATTCCTTGAGTACTGATTTTTCTGTCTGAACACTTTAGGTGACCAGTTTCTTATATCAGTTGTACTCTCAGGGCTATAACCAATTCCATGCCGATTGCCCTTGTTCTTACTCTCAGTTAATTGAACAGCCGGTTTACTTGGTTCTAAAAATTCATTTACCATAGTTGACTTTAAAAAGGTAATATACTTTCCTTTGTTCTTGTTCAACTTTGGCTGAGTATCATTTGCAGAGTTTTCAACATGATCGTAAAACCTAAACCAGTTTTGTCAGCAACTGATTTTTGAGCATTCTGTATTTCAGTGCATTTCAGTTAACTTAACTGATGACTTCTTCCAAACTTGAATCAGTTCATTATTTTTGAAAATTTCAGTTTTTAACTGACATATCAAGGTTTGGTTCTTACTTAGTTCGGCTTTTTGCTGTGCAATTTCCCTCTTTAGACTCAACAGCTCAACTGATTTATTATTTTTTGTTTTGTTGTCATGGAGATCATTTTGCTCAGTTTTATCCTTCTGAAATGATTTAGCAAGTTTGTGATACTCATTTACCATGTCATGCAGAGTGGTAATGAGTTTCTCTCGTGTAAAATCAGTAGAACTGAAATCAAATACCTGTTCACTTGTTGACTCCAGTTCTTCATTGTCAGACATCAAGCATTTGGCTTCCTCTTCCTCTTCACTTGTACTGCTTGGGCTTTCTGGTTCTGACTCATCACTGTCAGTTTCAGCCCACTTGGATTTGCTTTATTCAGCCAGAAGCACTTCATGCTTCTTTTTGGATGATTTCTTGTCATTTCTGGTCCTTCTTCTGTGCTCATAAGGCTTCTTTGCCTTCTCAGTTGATCCTCGACTGTCCTTCTTTGGCTTAGGACAGTCTGCTATAAAGTGACTAGATTTGCCACAATTGTAGCAAGTATAGGACTCATCTTTGGGTTGACTTTTTTGATACTGCTTTTGGAAACTCCCTTGATTCTTCCTCATAAACTTTCCAAATTTCGTAACAAACAATGACATGGCATCACTGCTTAGTTGATCAGCAGTTTTGTCAGCTGAACCAGTTGGTTCAAGTCTGACTGTAGTTAAAGTTGTTGTGGTAGTTGGTGTTGAAGGTTCACCCTCTATGGTTCTTAGTTCAAACTCGTAAGCCATTAAATCAGCAAACAGGTCATGGAGTTCGATCTTGTTAAGATCATTTGACTCTCTCATAGTCATGGTCTTTACATCCCATTCTTTGGGAAGACCTCTAATCACCTTTAATGCCACTTCTTTGTTTGAATACACTTTTCCAAGTGCATTCAGTTAATTTATAATACCACTGATTCTTTCATCATATTCAAGCATGGATTCTCCAGCTTTCATTTTGATGTTGTCATATTTTTGAACAGCAATAGAAAGCTTGTTCTCTTTTATTTGTTCATTTCCTTCACACAGCTGGATCAGCTTCTCCCAGATTTCTTTGGCTGTTTTGCACATCTTGATTTTGCTGAATGTGACTTTATCCAACGCCTTGTAAAGAATGTCCTTAGCCACATTATCTAGGTTGGCTTTCCTTTTATCCTCAGTTGTCCATTTCTCTCTGGGCTTTTCTATTCGTTGAGGTGCCACATCAGAGATGGCAACTGCTGTATTAGTTTTTAGAATCTTCATGGAACCATCAGTAATGACGTACCACATGTTGTTAACTTGTGCAGCTAAATGAGCCTGCATTCTTATTTTTCAATCATCAATGTCTTCTCTGGAAAACATGGGTGTTTTGTTAAATGAGGACATACTGATCAATTTCGAATAAGAATATCCTCAGACAAGATTAACATTGCTCTGATACCACTTGTTGGGATCGATTTATTGAATGGGAAGTGTGGTGCCCCGGGTCCGATATCTAATACTAATAATTTTAAATGTATCAAACCAAACGATATAATAAAATATATAATTTCTTGTTCACAAACTGACATAAATATCGTCAGAATAATTTAAATGTCTCAAATGTTTGAAATATAATTTTCAACATGTCAAAATAACTAGTGAACAAAAGTAATCTAAACATCATCAAATAGCTCCTAAGACCCGAGAATCCCACTCTAACTCGTATCTCCTCGCCTGGAGCTGGACTCTGGCATCCCAAGCCTCGCCTCACCTACCGTCAAGCACATGAAAACAAGAGGTAGCCGAGGTGCCGGTGAGTATAAACCCAGTATGATACAAACAATAACATATGAGAATTTAATTTTCAAAATAGTTCATATAAATCCATAAAGATGCAATATAATGCAATGCATGATCAGAAGCTGTGGGCTATCAATAAATTTCAAGATCAAGTGAATCATCTGGTCATAGGGTACCCAAGGAAAGAGAATCCCCCAGCAACATCCACCGACTCATCCGCTCGAGGTGGGGTGCTGTGTTCTACAATCCCAGGACTATGGTGCGTCTATAGAGAGTGTTCAGGTCATAGTAGTGACCTCCGCATATACTATGCCAACTCAACTATAGCCCCATACGTCCAACAAATAATAAATCAAGGCGACCTCCGCCATATCAAATCTGAATCAAAAAGTGGCTCAATATGCAATGCAATGATGCATTTCAATCTCATCAAGTCAATATCATAATAAGCTCATCTCAAAAGATCAATTATCAAAAATCACAAGTATTTCATCAAGCTATAGAATTTTCAATTTAAATTAAAAATGATACTTTTACCTCGTATGTTACCGACCGTAACATACCTTTCAAATATTATCAAAAGAAGATCGAAATGTGTAGGTGAGAAGTCTTGAACCTCTGAATTCTACTATAACTCAAGAACTCGTATCATTTATCAAAACAGAGCAATTTCTGTACAAAATTCTTAATTAATTCAATAATGCTTCGAATCAAGATCTGCAATTTGGATTTTCAAGAAAACTCAAATCCCAACAATTGTGTAAAGAAGGAATCCATATCATTTCTTAACCGTAATATGACATAAAAACATTCATTGAATCATTTTGTCAAACACGTGACGTGCGTGCTAAAGAGTTAGCTCTTCTACAATTCCATTTCTTTTCCAAAATATCAATACATACAATACCATCAATCATTATATTAACAACTTTACCTCAACACTCAAACCAAACAACCCATTTTTTTCCCTTCAATCACTAACCCAAGGAAATAAGCTTTCTTACCTTGCTTCTAAACTCTTGAGGAGAAGAACTTCTAATCTTCAAGCAAAGATTAAGGCTTCAATCAAAGATTAATGTCTTGGAAGAAATTGGATTGAAGGAGAAATGAGGAACCCTAGCTCTAAACCGATGGAGAGAAATGAGGATGAGAAGAAATGATACAAAAATCATTCCCCAATTTAATATATACCATCCAAACCTCAAAACACGCTTTTTGTACAAGTGCTGGGCGCCATGGCGCGTGTTTTAGCGCAGGGGCGCGCACCATACTGCCCAAACACCAAAATTTCAGCAATGGGCGCGCCATCGCGCGGGATCTGGCGCAAGAGGCGCGCCGTATTCTGTCCAAAATGCTTTTTTAACTCCATAATTTACGAATGTGGTAAACTTGAAAGTTGTAGCCCTATGTCTTGGCTTGCATCTCCAATTGGCCTCATATCATTTGGAGGTCTGAGTAAAAAGTTATGCTCAATCTCCAAACATGTGTCATTGTAGGAACGACGATACGCACGACACACTTCGGGATGTTTTTGGCTCGTCTTCCCTAATGATTTGACCAAAACTCAAAAAAAGAAAGTTATAGCCTTATGTATTATCTTTCTAATGAAAAGCCTCACATCAATTGGATCAATATACAAAACATTATGCTAAAAACCACAACTACTGCCACATTTTTCATACCGTTTTCACTTCCATTACCTATTTAGCTCAAATTCAACCTTTGATTCTACCCATCCATTATCTATTCAATTCTATAACATTCATTACCATTCATACCATAACGTAAAGCCATAAACCATCACAACTACTGCCACAATTTTATTTTTTTCAAAATTCGGGCATTACAATTCCTCCCCTCTAAAAATAGATTTCGTCCTCGAAATCAATCATCTCTTTCAAGTCTAAGATGTAATGAACAATACTGAAAATAAAACCGAGAATAGAAGCGTACTTCATTTGAATAACTGTGGATATTTATGTATCATTTTATCTTCTAATTCCCAAGTTGCCTCTTCGACACCATGTCTGTTCCACTGTACTTTAATCAACGATATCAATTTATTTCTGATTTGCTTATCTTTTCTATCTAGAATTTTAATCGGTCCCTCAATGTAGCTCAAATTCTGATCTAACTCAACTTCATCGGGTAAGTACATGAGAAGGATCTGGATGATATTTCCTCAACATAGACACATGAAAAACATCATGAACACCTGATAACGCAGGAGGAAGAGCTAATCTATAAGCCAAATCACCAACACGTTCCAAAATCTCATACGGACCTATGAATCTCGGTGATAATTTACCCTTCTTTCCAAATCTAATTGTACCACGAAAAGGAGATATTTTCAGAAAAACTCTGTCACCTTTCTCAAAAGTCAACGGCCGTCTCCTGATGTTCGCATACTTAGCCTGTCTATCCTAAACAGCTCTCATACGACTCTGAATAAATTTCACCTTCTCTGTCATATCTCTTATCATATCAGGTCCTACAATTGGTGCTTCAGATAAATCATCCCAATACAGAGGAGATAGACACTTCCTGCCATATAGTGCTTCAAATGGTGACATTCAAATGCTCACTTGATAACTATTGTTATAAGAAAACTCGACAAGTGGTAACGAATCCTACCAACCAATACCAAAATCCATCACTACAACTCTCAGCATATCCTCTAATGTCTGAATAGTACGTTCTGACTGTCCGTCTATCTGAGGATGATATGCTGTACTCAAATGCAAACGAGTACCAAGGGCCTCTTGTAAACTATGCCAAAAATGAGAAGAAAATCTGGGATCACGATCTGATACAATTGACTTAGGAACACCATGCAATCTCAAAACATCTCTGATGTACAATCTGGCCATCTGATCATGCCTATATGTCATCTGATAAGGAATAAAACATGAAGACTTGGTTAATCTATCAACGATAACCCAAATTGCATCGCAACCCCTCGACGACCTCGGCAATTTCGTGACAAAGTCCATGGTGATATGATCCCACTTCCATTTTGGAACTTTAAGGCTATGCAAAAGACCTCCTGGTCTCTTTCTTTCTGCTTTCACTTGTTGACAATTCAAACAACGAGATACAAATTCTGCTATGTCAGATTTCATTCTTTTCCACCAAAATTGTTTCTTCAAATCATTGTACATCTTTTTACTTCCAGGGTGTACACTGAAATTACTGCAATCAGTGTAGAACCCGAAAATCAGATTACGTATAAGCCATGCATAATTTCTATTATTTAAATTAAAAGTGAATTTTTAAGAAAATATGAAGTGTTTTATTTGTTTTAAAAGAAGATGTTTAGTTTTATCTTTTCAGGATAAATACGAGAGGTCGGACCGGAGTTTGGAGATTAGAAATAAGATTAATAATAAGATAAATATTCCTAAATTTAATTTAAGTCAAGGAATAATTTAATTTAAAGAAATAGAATGTTTTAGGATTTATTAAAATTAGTTGGAATCAAGTTAGTAAATAAATTCTTTTAGGTTCAATATTTAATTAAAGCTTAAAATAAAATGTGTAAACAAATGGGGATAAAGTAATCTAGATATAATATAGTCAAGAAATTTAACATAGCATTTAAATACTTAAATTTTTAAACCATGCAATGTAATGCAAGAATTTATTCTAAATAATGTGTTAATTCACTCAAATATATAATTGGTGTATTAAACCCTACACATTAAAATACAAGAATTAATCAAGGTCATACCGTGCAAAATGGTGGATGAATTTCGGTCCATGCCTAAACAAATTCAAAATGTTAGTAACACCCCATTTAATCCATTCCTAATTACACTTCATGGTGTATTCATTTACCCTCTTAATTCACCAAGTAATAGTAATTCAAATATTATAGCACACCACATTTATCCTCAACTTACTACCTAGCATATCAACGTGTGTATGCAACAAAAATGAGGGAAAAGAATCGGCTAGCAAGGAATAAGAAAACATTTCAAACCATTCCACTTCTTGAGTTGTAACCTCCCACCTTAATGCATATTATGACTACTTTAACACCTCTTATAACACCCACCTTCCTTGTCTATCAGAGCAACACCCTGACCTTCGAAAATTAGCAGAAACAGCAGCTTAGAAACCGTGAAAATTAGCGCAGGAAACAAGGAAAAGAAATCCAACTTCGTTCCGTCGCGTCGTATTGTCGTTTTGATTTTTTTTCTTCAAAACAAATTCCAGGCATGTATATATTGTTTCTTTGCTCTACAATCAAGTCCTATAGATATTTTAAATCATTATATATATGCATGATTCAAGCAACAACTCGAAATTACAGCAACTTTCAAACAAAGCAAAAATTCTGTACAAAGTTCTCGGATCCTTTGGTTTCAATGTCACGGTTTGGTGTGTTTTGTTGCTTACAGGGAGTTGCTCGGTTCCAGTATCTCAAGGCTGCTTCTAGACATAATTTAGAATGTGTTAGGGTGTTATTGGTCCATTGGTTTACATCCACAACCTCACAAATACAGAAATGACAGCAAAATCTTTCTTAAGTGCAGAAGTGAGTCTCGGTTTTGGTTCTTTGAATGGTTAAGGTGTGTATTCAAATCTTGTCTGTCCTAGGAACCATAGCCACGGTTAGAACACTCCCTTAACATGTCTAGGACGTGACCAAGGTGTCCTTTCCAAGCTTGGTTCACGGATCCATCAGAATTTCACAACAACAACACAAGTGCATTTCGGTTATTCATTTCCTGTGTGAAGGGGTTTCGGTTTTGGGGGTTTGAATGGATTGTGGTTGGCTTCTAGCCCATAGCCATGGTTCATACAACACTCCATCATGTCTAGATCGAGCCATGGTTGATTAAATGACCATTGGAACGACCCAAGACAGTAAAACAAGTCAATACACCACACTACACAACAAGGGGGCTCTCGGGTGGGAGCTGTGGTTGTATCAGGAAATGGCTTGGTTTGTGGTTGGCTTTTAGCCCTTATCCATGGTCCAAGCCATGCCTTAGGATGTTGGTAAGAGTCTCTGGTTGGTGGTTCAAGCCCCAAGGGCCATTTAGTTTCATAAATTGATCAAAACAAGCACAATAGTTGCTGCTGCTATTTCTGGTTTTTGACAGCAACTTGAGCTTCGGTTTTGGAGGTGGTTTGAGTTCTTGGTTGGATTTTAACCCATGGACTTGGACTGGACAGTACCACAATGAGTTAGGAAAGTCATGTTTTTGGCCGTTTGTGATTTGGTCGAGTTTAGAGGTCGTACGAAAATTTACGGTGAAAGGTGCCAAAATGACTCTCGAAAGAGTGTTTTATGTTTTTGGATTTCTTTCACCCATTTTCGTGTTTTACAGTTATTATGCATATTTTTCAGTACGTTTGGGGTATTTTTAATCATGGTTAAATGTCAGTTTAATGTTGGTTCGGGTTGGTACGAAGCCATGGTTAAAAATCAAGTTGTTGGTCCGAATCGTCTCGTTTTCGGTTCTATTGTTAAAATTTTGTCAAGTTAAGATTTATTGCATGTGTCACATATTAGAAGTAAGTCGCAGCAAGCCTGGGAATGATCAAACTCATCCGGTAAAAATAAGGTTATACTTATATTACGTGCATAAAATTATAAAATGTTTATTTTTGAGATATATGCGATATGTCTTGTGGCCACCTTATGTTTATGGGTTTGGAAGTCGGTAGGCGCAACCGAGGACCTCTCCACCCGGTGACTTACGACCGGTTTATGATTATGTATGGGTACGGACATCCACTCCAAGGGCTGTGATTGATCTCTACCGCCCAGTATACTGTGGTTTAGTCTGATAAGGCGCTCACGTTATGTTATCGGCCACTTTCTTAGAAACATTATCTCTACCAGAAAATTATGATATGTTATGACAGAGCTCTATTGAGAAAAGCTTTTACGTATGATTTTCAGATATGCACGTAGTTATAATTATTCATGATAAGATTTTCATCGTACGTTTTACGATACTTTATTTTTACGTTGCATGCGATTTTATGATATATTTACTTGTTATCCACGATATATACATGTTGAGTCTTTAGACTCACTAGACTTGATTGTTGTAGGTACTGATGAGGTCGAGACGGAGGGCATAGACCAGTGAGCTATCTTGTGGCAGCAGTAGAAAACCCGAGGACCTCATGTTTTAGTTTATGCATCTTTTATCATTCAAACTCGATTTTAACATGTTGGATTATTTTTAAATTGTTGTTTACGTTGGATTATTTTTAAATTGTTGCCTGAAAATTTTATTTACTTCCGCTGTTATTTTAAAGTTAAAATTTTTTTTACATGTTTATTTTATAAATGAGGCAAGATAATTATTTATTTAGAAAATTTTTAATAATTCCGCTAAAATATGAATACGAAATACGGGCCTTTACAGTTGGTATCAGAGCCGACCTCTCTTAGTACGGTGTGGTTCGGGAACGAACCAAGCGGAAGCTGGTGGGCATGTGATGCCCGGGGCCGAAGAGGGCGGGGGGTGATCGCCGGTGTCATCAGTTGCACGGACAATGAGCGGCTCCTGGCAGGCTTCTAGGTGGAGGGAACATGAATGAACCTATCCCACACGGGAATGAGAGGGATTCCTAGACTGTTCAATGTAATGGACTGTACAGTTGAAGAAGGCTTAAAAGATTTGATTGGTACTACTCATATAACGAAGGTGCATCTTCTTTTCGGTAGCTCATCACATAAGAACTCCAAAGTTAAGCGTGCTTGACTTGGGGCAATTTTGGGTAGGGTGACCTCCTGGGAAGTTTCCCACGGTGCGTGTGAGTGAGGACATAAGCACGCTGGAAAGACTCGTCTTGATACAGTGAGGACAGTCGTCGAATCTTGGGCATTACAGTTGGTATCAGAGCCTATGATCTTGTAAAGGGTTGTACTACTACTGCTCTCAAGAAACTCATGAAGTCACGTTTTCGGTCTGTAAGTTTTACGATTACGCATTTATCTTAAAGCATGAAATATTTTTACATCATGATTACATGAAAGATTTTATGTCAAGATTATGATTATGCATTATTTATTTAAATTTAAAGAAATAGTGGAATTATGCATGTTGGTTACGTATGGGTTATAATTATGGAACAGCATGCCTCCTAGACGCCGTGTTGGACGCCCGAGAGGTGATGATGAGCGCCGGCCGTCATGAGGACGGTGAGGATCAAAGACAAGGGGAGAACGAGGAGAGAGATTTACCACCACCCCCTCCACCAGACATGAATGCCCAGATGCTAGCTGGGATGACTCAGTTCTTTGCACAGTTTGCGGAGAACAATGCAGTGTGAGCCAGACAGACGGGACCGGAGGCTATCTATGAGCGGTTCATGAAGATGCGACCAAAGGAGTTCTTAGGGACGTCCGATCCTATGGCTGCCGAGGGCTGGATTAAGTCTCTTGAGGTTATTTTCTAGTTTATGGGGCTTGAAAATGGAGATAGGGTTCGATGTGCGACCTATCTGTTCGGAGGAGACGCTCGCCTATGGTGGGAAAGAGCATCAGTGGCTTTGGATTTGACTACTTTGAGCTGGACGCGCTTCACCGAGGTATTCTACTCTAAATATTTTACTGAAGAGGTGCGTTCGAGGTTGACCACGGAGTTCATGACCCTGAGGCAGGGAGACTTGATTGTTACGGAGTTCATCTGTAAGTTCGAGAGGGGATGTCATTTTGTACCCCTAATTGCTAATGATGCTGGAGCCAAATTGAGGCATTTTCTGAATGGTCTGCGGTCGATCTTACGCCGTGATGTTAGGGTGGCTGGCCCTACTACCTATGATATTGCTGTTTCCAGAGCTCTAGCGGCAGAGCAAGACCAGCATGATATTGAGCGTGATCGTCAGAGTAAACGACCATTTCAGGCACAACACCGCCCTCCTCAGCAGCAGCATCAGAATAAGAGACCTTTCCACGGTCCACCCAGGAACAGAGGACCACAACAGCAACAGCAGGGACGAGCAGTCCCGAGGACAGTGGAGTATCCAGTCTGTGCCAAGTGCTCACATCGTCATGCTGGGACTTGTATGTATGGTTCGGGAAAGTGTTACAAATGTGGTAGTACTGACCACATATTGAAGAATTGCCCTCAGAAGAATCTTCCCACCCAAGGCAGAGTTTTTGCTCTCCATGCTGGGGAGACTAACCCGGAGACGATGCTCATGACAGGCATCCTAAATCTTTAAGTTGTATTTGAAGTTTAATGTTTTGGGTTAAGCTTTTGAACTTAGAATTTATGATAGGATTGCATGTTCTAATCAGTGTTATTTACGGGAATTTAGGTTAGAAGAACTTTGACCTTTGCATGTCCATAAGCATAGTTCTTGTAAAACTATTGGGTTTAGCATAATATTCCAATCTTTCAGGGAGAATCTCTATAGCCGGTTCAGCTACAAAAGCCTTGATAGATTCAGGGGATACTCATTCGTTCATTTCAGAAACCTTTGCAAATTCTCTCAAGATCAAGACAATTGGGCTAGACATAGCGTATTCAGTAGCATTGCCTTCTTGAGAAGAGATGACAGCTACTAATGTGATCTGAGATATAGACCTTGAACTTCATGGTAATCTTGTGTATGCGGATCTTATCGTTCTGCCGATGCCAGAATTTGATATCATTCTAGGGATGGACTGGCTATTGAGGAACAGAGTTTTGATTGACTTCCAGTGGAGATCAGTTCTAGTCCGACCGCCTGGGATGGAACAACTCTTATTCGAGCCAGACAGGTATTTTAATTTACCGCGTATGATATCTTGCGTCCAGAATAGGAAACTCATGCATCGAGGGTGCCGAGCATTTTTAGCTACTTTTGTATCTGTTCCCGAGACGCCCAAACAGTCAGCATCCGAAGTTCCTATTGTCCGGGACTTTCTAGACGTTTTTCCTGATGACGTCTCTTGTTTACCACCTGTGCGAGAGGTGGAATTTTCTATTGAGCATATGCCAGGTACCACACCGATATCGAAAGCACCATATCGATTAGCATCGACAGAGATGGCAGAACTCAAGAAACAGATTCAGGAACTTCTTGACAAGGAGTTCATTCGCCCGAGCTTTTCGCCATGGAGCGCACCGGTCTTGTTTGTGAAGAAAAAAGATGGTTCGATGAGGCTCTGCATTGATTACCGGGAGTTGAACAAAGTTACAGTGAAGAACAAATACCCACTCCCGAGGATTGAAGATTTATTTGATCAGTTACAGGGAGCTTCAGTATTTTCCAAGATCGATCTGCGTTCTGGGTATCATCAGTTACGGATGAAAGACGCCGATGTTCTCAAGACTGCTTTCAGGACTCGTTATGGCCACTTCGAGTTCCTTGTGATGCCGTTCGATTTGACGAATGCGCCAGCGATTTTCATGGATCTCATGAATCGCGTATTTCAGTCATACCTTGATCAGTTCGTGATAGTATTCATAGATGATATCCTCATCTACTCAAAGAATCAAGAGGATCACAGCAGACATCTGACCACAGTATTGCAGACCTTACAAAAGCATAAGCTATTCGCGAAGTTCAGCAAATGCGAGTTCTGGTTAGAGAAAGTGGCGTTCTTAGGCCACGTCGTTTCTAGCAGTGGTATTGAGGTAGACCCGGTGAAAGTTGCAGCAGTCAGAGATTGGGTTGTGCCGCAAAATGCATCAGAGATCCGTAGTTTCCTTGGGCTAGCAGGATACTATCGGAAGTTTATTCAGGGATTCTCCTCCATCGCAGTTCCACTCACATCATTGACGAAGAAGAATGTTATGTATGTGTGGAGCGAGGAATGTCAGAAGAGCTTCGATACATTGAAACAAGATCTTATTTCAGCACCAGTGTTGGCCATGCCTTCAGGACCCGGAGATTTTGTTCTGTATACCGATGCTTCGAAACTCGGGTTAGGCGCAGTATTGATGTAGCATGGGAAGGTGATAGCATATGCTTCTCGTCAGTTGAAGATTCATGAGAAGAATTATCCTACCCATGATCTAGAGTTGGCAGCCGTAGTATTTGCATTGAAGATTTGGAGGCATTATTTGTACGGTGAGAAGTGTCAGATCTTCACCGACCACAAAAGTCTCAAATATTTCTTTACACAGAAAGAGTTGAATATGCGACAGAGGCGTTGGTTGGAGCTAGTGAAGGACTATGACTGTGACATTAGCTATCATCCTGGCAAAGCTAATGTAGTTGCGGATGCGTTGAGCAGGAAAGTCACAAGGATGGCTCATTTGGTGGTTTCAAGACTTCTTCAGTTTGAGATGCAGAGGTTTGATCTAGAGACATATCCTCGAGGTAGAGTTCCTCGACTATCTACTTTGACAATTCAATCTTCTCTTCTAGATCGTATTCACAGTGGACAGTTAGCAGACGAGCAATTGGCTAATTGGAAGCAGAGAGATGAAGCCAAGGGCAGTATCCTGTATACAGTCAGAGACGCTATTGTGAGATATCGAGACAGAATATGGGTTCCTAGCGGCGATTCTATTCGAGGGGATATCTTATCTGATGCCCATATTTCGTCGTACTCTATTCATCCAGGGAGTACGAAGATGTACAAAGACCTGCAGTTATTATATTGGTGGCCAGGAATGAAGAGGGATATCAGACGTTTTGTATCCGAGTGTCTGACGTGTCAGTTAGTGAAAGCGGAACATCAGAGACCAGCGGGTTTGCTCAAGCCTCTTCCTATTCCCGAATGGAAGTGGGAGAATGTCACCATGGACTTTGTTGTCGGTCTGCCAAAGTCAGTCAGAGGGTCGAATGCTATATGGGTGATTGTTGATCGTCTTACGAAATCAGCTCATTTCTTGCCTATTAAGACGACTTTCTCCATGATCTAGTATGCAGAATTATATATCCGGGAGATCGTTAGACTTCATGGTCTTCCCGTTTCTATAGTGTCTGACCGAGATCCTAGATTCACTTCATTATTTTGGAAGAGTCTACATTCAGCCATGGGTACGAAGTTGTTGTTTAGCACAGCTTTTCACCCACAGACAGATGGTCAGTCCGAGAGAGTTATCCAGATTTTGGAGGATCTTCTCCATGCATGTGTCCTCGTTTTCTCCGGGAGTTGGGAATCAAAGTTGCCATTGGTGGAGTTTACCTATAACAACAGTTTTCAGTCGTCTATAGGTATGGCTCCATATGAAGCACTGTACGGTCGTAAATGTAGATCGCCCATTCATTGGGATGAATTAGGGGAGAGAGCAGAATTGGGTCCGGAGGTTGTGCAGCAGGCTGCTGATGTAGTAATTAAGATCCGTGATAGGATGAGGACTGCTAAGAGTAGAGAGAAGAGTTATGCGGATCAGAGAAGGAGAGATTTAGAGTTCGGTGTCATGCGGTTCGGGAAGAAAGGAAAGCTCAGTCCGAGATTCATTGGACCATTTGAGATCCTCGACAGAGTTGGGACATTAGCTTATCGTATTGCTCTTCTGCCGAATCTGGCCGGAGTACACAACGTGTTTCATGTCTCTATGTTGAGGAAGTATATGGCGAATCCATCGCATGTCCTGAACTTTGAACCGTTGCAGCTCACTCCGAACTTGTCTTATGAGGAAAGACCAGTGCAAATTTTAGACAGACAGGAGAAAAAGCTTCGGAACAAAATGGTCAAGTTAGTGAAAGTCAAATGGCTCAATCATTCGGAGGAGGAAGCTACGTGGGAATCTGAGCCAGAGATGAAGAGTTGTTATCCCGAGTTATTCGGTAAGTTTTAATTTCGGGGACGAAATTCCTTTAAGGGGGTAGAGTTGTAGAACCCGAAAATCAGATTACGTATAAGCCATGCATAATTTCTATTATTTAAATCAAAAGTGAATTTTTAAGAAAATATGAAGTGTTTTATTTGTTTTAAAAGAAGATGTTTAGTTTTATCTTTTCAGGATAAATACGAGAGGTCGGACCGGAGTTTGGAGATTAGAAATAAGATTAATAATAAGATAAATATTCCTAAATTTAATTTAAGTCAAGGAATAATTTAATTTAAAGAAATAGAATGTTTTAGGATTTATTAAAATTAGTTGGAATCAAGTTAGTAAATAAATTCTTTTAGGTTCAATATTTAATTAAAGCTTAAAATAAAATGTGTAAACAAATGGGGATAAAGTAATCTAGATATAATATAGTCAAGAAATTTAACATAGCATTTAAATACTTAAATTTTTAAACCATGCAATGTAATGCAAGAATTTATTCTAAATAATGTGTTAATTCACTCAAATATATAATTGGTGTATTAAACCCTACACATTAAAATACAAGAATTAATCAAGGTCATACCGTGCAAAATGGTGGATGAATTTCGGTCCATGCCTAAACAAATTCAAAATGTTAGTAACACCCCATTTAATCCATTCCTAATTACACTTCATGGTGTATTCATTTACCCTCTTAATTCACCAAGTAATAGTAATTCAAATATTATAGCACACCACATTTATCCTCAACTTACTACCTAGCATATCAACGTGTGTATGCAACAAAAATGAGGGAAAAGAATCGGCTAGCAAGGAATAAGAAAACATTTCAAACCATTCCACTTCTTGAGTTGTAACCTCCCACCTTAATGCATATTATGACTACTTTAACACCTCTTATAACACCCACCTTCCTTGTCTATCAGAGCAACACCCTGACCTTCGAAAATTAGCAGAAACAGCAGCTTAGAAACCGTGAAAATTAGCGCAGGAAACAAGGAAAAGAAATCCAACTTCGTTCCGTCGCGTCGTATTGTAGTTTTGATTTGTTTTCTTCAAAACAAATTCCAGGCATGTATATATTGTTTCTTTGCTCTACAATCAAGTCCTATAGATATTTTAAATCATTATATATATGCATGATTCAAGCAACAACTCGAAATTACAGCAACTTTCAAACAAAGCAAAAATTCTATACAAAGTTCTCGGATCCTTTGGTTTCAATGTCACGGTTTGGTGTGTTTTGTTGCTTACAGGGAGTTGCTCGGTTCCAGGCTCTCAAGGCTACTTCTAGACATAATTTAGAATGTGTTAGGGTGTTATTGGTCCATTGGTTTACATCCACAACCTCGCAAATACAGAAATGACATCAAAATCTTTCTTAAGTGCAGAAGTGAGTCTCGGTTTTGGTTCTTTGAATGGTTAAGGTGTGTATTCGAATCTTGGCTGTCCAAGGGACCGTAGCCACGGTTAGAACACTCCCTTAACATGTCTAGGACGTGACCAAGGTGTCCTTTCCAAGCTTGGTTCACGGATCCATCAGAATTTCACAACAACAACACAAGTGCATTTCGGTTATTCATTTCCTGTGTGAAGGGGTTTCGGTTTTGGGGGTTTGAATGGATTGTGGTTGGCTTCTAGCCCATAGCCATGGTTCATACAACACTCCATCATGTCTAGATCGAGCCATGGTTGATTAAATGACCATTGGAACGACCCAAGACAGTAAAACAAGTCAATACACCACACTACACAACAAGGGGGCTCTCGGGTGGGAGCTGTGGTTGTATCAGGAAATGGCTTGGTTTGTGGTTGGCTTTTAGCCCTTATCCATGGTCCAAGCCATGCCTTAGGATGTTGGTAAGAGTCTCTGGTTGGTGGTTCAAGCCCCAAGGGCCATTTAGTTTCATAAATTGATCAAAACAAGCACAATAGTTGCTGCTGCTATTTCTGGTTTTTGACAGCAACTTGAGCTTCGGTTTTGGAGGTGGTTTGAGTTCTTGGTTGGATTTTAACCCATGGACTTAGACTGGACAGTACCACAATGAGTTAGGAAAGTCATGTTTTTGGCCGTTTGTGATTTGGTCGAGTTTAGAGGTCGTACGAAAATTTACGGTGAAAGGTGCCAAAATGACTCTCGAAAGAGTGTTTTATGTTTTTGGATTTCTTTTACCCATTTTCGTGTTTTACAGTTATTATGCATATTTTTCAGTACGTTTGGGGTATTTTTAATCATGGTTAAATGTCGGTCTAATGTTGGTTCGGGTTGGTACGAAGCCATGGTTAAAAATCAAGTTGTTGGTCCGAATCGTCTCGTTTTTGGTTCTATTGTTAAAATTTTTTCAAGTTAAGATTTATTGCATGTGTCACATATTAGAAGTAAGTCGCAGCAAGCCTGGGAACGATCCAACTCATCCGGTAAAAATAAGGTTATAATTATATTACGTGCATAAAATTATAAAATGTTTATTTTTGAGATATATGCGATAAGTCTTGTGGCCACCTTATGTTTATGGTTTGGAAGTCGGTAGGCGCAACCGAGGACCTCTCCACCCGGTAACTTACGACCGGTTTATGATTATGTATGGGTACAAACATCCAGTCCAAGGGATGTGATTGATCTCTACCGTCCAGTATACTGTTGTTTAGTCTGATCAGGCGCTCACATTATGTTATGAGCCACTTGCTTAGAAACATTATCTCTACCAGAAAATTATGATATGTTATGACAGAGCTCTATTGAGCAAAGTTTTTACGTATGATTTTCAGATATGCACGTAGTTATAATTATTCATGATAAGATTTTCACAATACGCTTTACGATACTTTATTTTTACGTTGCATGTGATTTTATGATATATTTACTTGTTATCCACGATATATACATGTTGAGTCTTTAGACTCACTAGACTTGATTGTTGTAGGTACTGATGAGGTCGAGACGGAGGGCGTAGACCAGTGAGCTATCTTGTGGCAGTAGGAGAAAACCCGAGGACCTCATGTTTTAGTTTATGCATCTTTTATCATTCAAACTCGATTTTAACATGTTGGATTATTTTTAAATTGTTGTTTACGTTGGATTATTTTTAAATTGTTGCTTGAAAATTTTATTTACTTCTGCTGTTATTTTAAAGTTAAAATTTTTTTTACAGGTTTATTTTATAAATGAGGCAAGATAATTATTTATTTTGAAAATTTTTAATAATTTCGCTAAAATATGAATACGAAATACGGGCCTTTACAATGAGCATCACGCAAAATCTGTATCCTCAACTCTGAAATATTAGGAACTACAATACGATCATTCACAAACAAAATACCCTCATTATTGACCTAAATTCTGATTGATGTCCTGATTTGACAAGTTCAACTGATTTCTTAATGTTTTGATCTAACTTTTGGGCATCTCTAATTTTGTCAAACAACTCGGGTTCTGCCTGAATCATAAATACTCTTATAGGTTGAGTATCTACCACAAAATCCAAACCAGAAAGACAACATTCTTCTACTAAATCAGATACACTGCTAGTGATCAAGGACATATTACATACTTTTCTGCTCAAAGCATCAGCTACTGTATTAGACTTTCCTGGATAATATTTTATTTCGCAATCATAGTCTTTCAACAAATCTAACCAACGCCTCTGTCTCATGTTCAACTCTGCTTGTGAAAAGAGATATTTCAAACTCTTATGATCAGTGAATATCTCAAATTTCTCCCCATACAAGTAGTGACGCCAAATCTTTAAGGCAAAAACCACTGCTGCTAGTTCCAAGTCATGCACTGGGTATCTAGACTCATGTGGCTTCAACTGTTGTGAAGCATAGGCAACCACACGGCCATGCTGCATTAACACACAACCCAGTCCTTGATGTGAAGCATCAGTGTGCACTGTAAATCCTCCTACACCTGATGGAATAGTTAGAACTGGAGCACTAGTCAATCTCTGCTTAAGTTCAACAAAACTAGCCTCACATGCTTGCGACCAAATAAATGGTACATTCTTTTGTGTCAGCTGGGTAATTGGCCTCGCAATCTGTGAGAATCCTTCAATAAATCTGCGATAATAACCTGCCAAACCCATAAAACTACGTACATCAGGAACTGATGTCGGTCTAGACCAATTGATGACTGCCTCAACTTTACTCGGATCAACTAATATACCAGCACTCGAAATCACATGTCCAAGGAATACCACTCTATCCAACCAAAACTTGCATTTGGATAATTTAGCATACAACTTTTCAGTTCTCAAAATCTGCAGTACAACTCTCAAGTGTTCGACATGCTCAATTTCAGATTTTGAATAAATAAGAATATCATCAATGAAGATCACAACAAATTGATCTATATACCGTTGAAATGCACGGTTCATCAAATCCATAAATACCGCAAGTGCATTGGTCAACCCAAAATGCATAACCAAAAATTCAAAATGCCCATACCTGGTACGAAAAGCAGTCTTAGGCACATTTGTCTCTCTAACTCTTAACTGATGATATCCGGATCTTAAATCAATCTTAGAATATACCGAAGAACCCTGCAACTGGTCAAAGAGATCATCAATCCTTGGCAAAAGATACTTATTCTTTACTGTGGCTTTATTCAACTGTCTATAATCGACACAAAGCCTCATAGACCCATCTTTCTTCTTCACGAATAAAACCGGAGCACCCCAAGGTGAAACACTTGGTCTTATATATCCTTTAGCCAATAGATCCTCAAGTTGTTCCTTTAGTTCCTTCAGTTCAATTGGCGTCATCCTATAAGGAGCTCTAGAAATAGGCTGTATACCTGGCATCAACTCAATGTTGAACTCAACCTCTCGGACTGGAGGAAATCTTGGAATTTCATTTGGAAATACATCTGAAAATTCACTAACAATTGGAATATCTGCCAATTTAGGTGCTGACTTTGAAATATCAATCGCATAAACCAAGAAACATTCGGCTCCTTTCTGCAACAAACGAGCCATGGACAAAACAGATATCAAAGGAATTTTAGCTCGAGAACCTTTACCATAGAATGTCCCGTGATCTGTCATATCAGGCTTAAACTTAACAATTTTCTGAAAACAATCTACAGTAGCCCTGTATCTTGTCAACATGTTAATACCAACTATGCAGTCAAAATCAGACATCTCCAATATAATACAACCAAGCTCAATGACATTATCCTCATAACGAAATTCACAACCACTTATCATTTCAGCTGACCTCATCACTTTGCCCAGTGGAGTAGAAATAGATAAGGTAGATGATAATGGTATAGAATGCAACTGAATGCAATGTGACAAAGTGCTCAGATATGAAAGTATGTGATGCACCCGTATCCATCAAAACATAAGCAGGATAACCTTAGAGAAAACAATTACCTGCAATGACATTATGTGGAGCATGATGTGCCTCATCCTCAGTGAGTGCAAAAACTCGAGCCTGCTGTCTAGGTGGATGTCCTGCCCTGTGGCCACCACTCTGTTTGTTCTGATCTTACCGGTTTGATTGCTGATAAGAATGAACTGTAGGGGTCTGAAGATTCTGGTGAGGTGTCTGTCTCGATGATCCCCCACTCTGAGATATTTCACTGCCACGATTAGGACACACTCGAGCATAGTGTCCCACCTGGTTACACAAGTGGCAAGCTCCTGAGATTCCTATACACTGATCGGTATAATGTCTACCACCACACTGACCACAAGTTGTGCCTGAATAACCAGTGCTCTGAACTAAACCAGACTGTCTCGATCCACTAGAATTCGAAAAATTATTGCCATGCCTCTTAAATTGCTTCCCTCTAGTCCTAAACTGCTCTCTTATGTTGCCACTATTACCCTGTCTGAACTGCTGTCGGAACTGTGGCTGTTGGGGTCGTTGCGAATACTGAGAACCTCTCTGCCTATTGATTCCGGTTTCAGCTCCCTTTGCTCTATCAAGAGCCTCAACAAAAGTGTTAGGCCTTCCAGTATTAACCAGGGTAAATATATCAGGATTAAGACCATTTATGAAGTGATCAGCCTTAGCTTCTTCATCGGATGCTACATGAGGAGCAAATCTCAGTAAATTCGAGAACTTAGCAACATAGTCCTCAATATTCAGATTTCCCTGCTTTAAATTTGCAAACTCAGCTCCCCCATCTTTCCTGTAAGAGGTAGGAAAGAAACGCTGATAAAATTCAGATTTAAAAATATCCCAGGTAACAATCGTACCTCGACCCTCTAGAGCTTTCTTTGTCATGATCCACCAACTATTAGCAACATCCAATAACTGATGAACAACTAATTTGATTCTACGATCATCTGGATACTCAAGAGATTCAAATAATTGATCCATATTCTCCAATCAGTTCTCACACTCTAATGCATTCTCGGTACCCTTCAACATCGGTGGGTGCAAAGACTGAAATCTGGCTAACAGTATCTCCATCGGAGTCGGAGTTATATCCATCTGAGTATGAGTAGCACTACCCTGATCTTGTGCCACTGGTATGTTCTGTCTAGGTATACCACGACTTCTACCACGAGTAGCCATGTCTGATATACAATAGATCAAACATAGATAAATCACAATATCATAATCATCTCAATCTTGTATCAATCATCTCTGGCTCTCGAGACTCAATAATCTCAAAAATCTCGAATATAGCTCAACAATATTGTATCTCAATTATGATCATGTATTTCACATTACGGAACAGTGAAAATGCTAGAAAATATATCACATGATCAAGCAATTCAAACTGACTCGATCTACCCTGTTCCCAAATATCATACGCTCTGATACCACCTAATGTGGTGCCCCGGGTCCGATATCTAATACTAATAATTTTAAATGTATCAAACCAAACGATTTAATAAAATATATAATTTCTTGTTCACAAATTGACATAAACATCGTCAGAATAATTTAAATATCTCAAATGTTTGAAATATAATTTTCAACATGTCAAAATAACTAGTGAACAAAAGTAATCCAAACATCATCAAATAGCTCATAAGACCCGAGAATCCCACTCTAACTCGTATCTCCTCGCCTGGAGCTGGACTCTGGCATCCCAAGCCTCGCCTCACCTACCGTCAAGCACATGAAAACAAGAGGTAGCCGACGTGCCGGTGAGTATAAACTCAGTATGATACAATCAATAACATATGAGAATTTAATTTTCAAAATAGTTCATATAAATCCATAAAGATGCAATATAATGCAATGCATGATCAGAAGCTGTGGGCTATCAATAAATTTCAAGATCAAGTGAATCATCTGGTCATAGGGTACCCAAGGTGTAACGCCCCGAAAATTTAAAGGTCCACGCAAACCACATGCATGCAATTATTAAATTACTTATGTATTCCAATTAATTGTTTTAATTGCATGGATTAATTATGTTGTGCATAATTGCATGTTTAAAATATATTTTTCTACATTGTTGCATTAAAATGTATTTTTAAAGGTTATTCGAGTTGCGATCGAAGAACGGAGACCGAGGGCTGAAAAATAGAAAATATTTTTATTAAATAATTGATTTTAATTATTTAAAATATGGATGATGCCTTTTTAGTATTTTTGAAAATAAGAGGTTTTGAGGTGATTTTATACGCCGGGACGTAAATTTTATCGGTGATGGTTTTTCAACAAAAATGTAGATGTTTTGGCAACCCGGCTAATAAATTCACAAACTTTATAAAACAAAAAATATTTTTAATATTTTAATTAAACACTAAGGAGCTTAATGGGCCTAAACTTTTCTTATTAGGCCTAAGCCTTAATTGGTGAGTTAATTGTTGCGACTTTGATTGTTGCACTCCCAAGAGCAGGTTGTCCACAAGTAGTATAATTCGGTGAGTCCGAATATCGTATCCATAGAGAAGCTAAGGTAATTACAAGTCCACTACAATGTCTTTTTGTTTTTGTTTTTGTTTTTGTTTCTTTTTAATTTTAATTATTTGAATCTTTAATGGGTAAATTTTAATTGTTCAAATTTTAATTTTAGTAGTTGAGATTAAAGGATCCACTCTTGGTATTTTAATAAAGTTAACATTAACGAACATTATTGAAATCCACTTAATAAAATGGTTCCAATATATTAAATAATCATATTTATATTATGCTATATATTATTATCTTATAAGTATATAATTCATACCAAAACTTATAAATGTGTCAAAGTATTTATTGTGCTATATATATATTTGTAAACACTAAATCAAGGTTCCCACTTTAAATGATTGGTAAAACCAAATTAACATTTAAATGGTACCAAGAAATTAATATTATGATATATTTATATATAGTAAATCAAGGTTCCCACTTTAAATGGTTGGTAAAACCAAACAAACATTTAAATGGTTCCAAGAATTTAATATTATAATATATTTATATATAATAAATCAAGGCATCTACTTTAAATGGTTGGTAACACCCAACTAACATTTTAATGGTTCCAAGAATTTAGTGTAACATATAGCAACAATAAATCAAAACTCCCACTTATAAGTAGGGTATAAAAATGCTTAAAGAAATAAATATAACATAAACATTGGAGATTGGACTCCTACGGATTTTTTCTTATCACCAGACTTGAAGATAATCTTCTTGAATGGATCAGTTGGTGGAGGTAACTGACCCTCAGTTGAAGACTCGAGTGGAACTGCCCTTAGAGTTGTGGCGCTGATAGGCTGTTCAGCTCCAGTCAGTGTCAATCGATCAGCTGGGATTGTGTTCAAAACAACTGCCAGTTTGGTCATGAGAGTTCCTGGCTTCTTCAGGATTTTGGGAGAAAGAGTTTTCCCAGAATCACTCTCACTGACAATCAGTTTCCTTCTGATTGTCTTCTTCTGAGTTGTCTTCTTGAATGATTTGGGAGAATCCTGTGTCCCAATCTCCTTCTTCACTTTGATAAATTGCTCAGGTGACATGTCCTGCTTGATCTTTGGCAGATGAACACTCTTGGCATTGAAAATATTGAATTTGGATGACTTCTCAGACGAGTCATCCACCAAACCGTTGTTCTTTAACAAATAACTGAGTTGTACAAGCATATCCCTTGGACTGTTTGGATGTTTGAACCAAGTTTTTCAGGATGGAAAATATGATGGCTGAAAAATTTAGTCTGCGTCCAGCCATAATCGCAGTCATCACCAGGAACTTTTCCAAGGTGAGAGCAGCAAATGAATCGGCTTTAGCAAGTAGTCCCTTGGCCACAATGTCAGCCAACAACTGAATCTCAGGCTTCAGCTCTTTCTTTGGATAAGAGACCTTGATCTTCCATCCTTCTGCAGATAACAGCATATACATTTCCTCCACAAAATATGTTTTGACCTCAGAGATATTTGCAAGGTCATCAAAAGGCAGTTGGAAAAGATTGCTGAAAGAATCTTCATCAATGGTCAACAATTGACTGTTGACGGTTGTAGTGATTTTGTCGTCAGCAGAGATGAAACCATTGGCATATAGATCATGAATCTCTTTGGGATAGATTTCTTGAGATGATAGTCCCAGAAATTTCTTCAGTCCAGCTGCTTCCAGTTTGAGAAAGACATCCTTGATAGCTTCGTCTTCGACAGACATAACTAAGTAAAAATCAATAGCCATTGCGTTGAGTATGTAAGCTGGGACTTGATTTGCCATTGCTGATATTTGGAATATCTGCGAGAAAAAGCACTCTGTATTTGATTTGCTTCGAGAGTTGTTGTGCGCGTAAAGAAACTGAAATGAAGCGGGTTCAATTTCTTATGTTTGTGACTGTTCAAATTTTTGGACACTTGTCAGTCCTAGATAAAATCGTGTGTACGTGCGGTGAAAACGTGAAAAGAAGTTAATGAACAACGTGAGGCCACGTTTCAAATTAATATTCAGTGAATGACATTAAAGTGTAATTTTAACTGTCACATCACTTAATATGGAATATTTATGGATTAATCAGTTAACTTATTGGATAAGATCAGTTAGATCAGTAACTGAGTGATCAATTAAAAATTGAGCCAGTTCAGTTGAAGACAATTTGAATATTTTCTTATCAGTTAACCATTTTAAATTCGATATTCCCCATCAATAAATGCCTATAAATAAGAAAGGATAGTAGAAACTTAGTTTGAATCAGTCAAATGCATTCTGTTGACTGATGTCTCTTCTTCTTCTTCTTCTTTTACTTCTTCAGTAAGAGTCAGTCTATAAATAAGATTAATGTCATTAAACAATAACAACATCAATTAATCACAGATGGATAGAGCAAACAGTTCCAACAACCCTTTTCCTGCATCAACACTTCATCATTTGGAGAGTTTGAAGGAAGCTATAGCAGAGCTTGTCTTGTTGAAAGTCATGTCCACCTCAACTAAAGTAAAAGACCTCCAAACTATTCAGCGAGATGGATTGGTTGCTACTGATAAACAGAGGAAAAATGAGTTAAAGTATAAATGGCGTATTGATGTGATCCACACTTCAGATCTTGCTACTACTGAAGGTCTGTTGGAGTTGATGTTGTTGAAGGAGCATAGAGTGCTGGAAAAGATTGTCTTTTAGGAAGGCTATAGAAGAATTTCATGTAATGAATTGTCTAGTTGGATGTCCCCTTGGCTAGATCCCGTAGAAAGAGAACTGAATCATGTAATATGTGAAAGATATTATCAATAAAGTTGTTATTTCGATTCATTTATGTTTCATTTTCTGCATGCTAACTGATATTGACTAACTGACAATTGACTAACTGACAATCGACTAACTGACAATGACTAACTGACAATCTATCGACTGAATGATAATTAACAATAATTGACATATCATCATTAAAACAAATATAATTAAGAGAGATCAATTAAACAAAGAATATTGCGAAAATGAGAAAACCTAGTCTCAGGTAATGGTTTGGTGAAGATTTTAGCTACTTGTTGATTATTTGGTATTTATTCCAGTGTGATTGCCTTCTTTAGATCATGATCTCTGATGAAATGATGTCTGACATCGATGTGCTTAGTCCTTGAATGAAGAACTGGATTATATGTAATTGCAATTGTGCTTGTATTATCACAAAAGATTGGTGATTCTTTTGCAATGACTACATAGTCTTTCAGTTGTTGCTAAACCCAGAGCAGTTGAGCGCAGCATCTTCCAGCAGCAAGATATTCTACTTCAGTTGTGGAAGTTACTATGGATGTTTGCTTCTTGCTGAACCATGAAATCAGTCTGTCTCCTAGAAATGACATTTATCCACTGATGCTTTTACGATTAAATTTACATCCTTCATAATCTGCATCTGAATAGCAAACTAAATTGAACGAGGAGTCCTTAGCATACAATAAGCTCACATTTTGTGTGCCTTTAAGATATTTCAGTATACGTTTGGCAGCTAAAAAGTGCGATTGCTTAGGATTTGCCTGAAATCCGGCACACATATAAACATCAAATACAATATAAGGACGACTAGCAGTTAAGTATAATAAAGAAACTATTAGACCTCTATAGATTGTCGTCTCAACTGATATTCCCCCTTGATCATTATCTAATTTAACCGAAGAAGTCATAGGAGTATTTGCAGCTGAAAATGTCTCCATGCCAAATTTCTTGATCAATTCCTTCTTGTATTTTGTTTGACTGATAAAAGTACCAGTTTTCTAGTTGTTTCATTTGCAGACCGAGAAAGAACGCCAGTTCACCCATCATACTCATCTCAAATTCTTTCAGCATTAACTTGGCAGATTTCTCACATAATTTGGGCTTAGTTTTACCAAAAATAATATCATCAACATATATTTGCACAAGTAAAATATGATTATTTTTTGAAAATTTGAACATAGACATATCAACTGATCCAACAGTGAAATCATGATCAGTTAGGAATTTTGAAAGTGTTTCATACCAAGCTCTTGGAGCTTGTTTAAGACCATATAGAGCTTTGTTCAAATGATAAACATGATCAGGAAGAGAGTGATTAACAAAACCTTGTGGTTGTTCAACATATACTTCTTCCTACAACTGACCATTCAGCAATGCATTCTTCACGTCCATTTGGTAGACTTTAAAGTTTTTGAAGGAAGCATAAGCAAAGAATATTCTGATTGCTTCAGTCTTGCAACTGGTGCATATGTCTCGTCGTAATCTATCCATTCTTCTTGCATGTATCCTTGTGGTACAAGCCTCGCTTATTGCACACAACTGAACCATCTTCGTTCAGTTTGTATACCCATTTCGTACCTATAACAGTTTTAGAAACTGGACTTACAACTAAGTTCCATACATTGTTATGAGTAAATTGATTTAGCTATTCTTGCATAGCATTTATCCAGTTAAGATCAACAAGAGCATCATCGGTTTTCTTTGGTTCCAGTTGGGAAACAAAAGCTGAATGAATAAATAAATTAATCATTTGATTTCGCGTTCTTACCGGATCAGATGGGTTATCTATCACCAATTCTGGTGGATGAGATTTCTTCCATTTGTATTCATCATTTGTTGCATCGATCTCAGCAACTGTTTCAGTTGGCAACTGAATTTTCTCTTCATTTTCAGTTGCTGCTGCTTCAGGTGATATTTGAATATTATCATTTTGCTCTACCAACTGATTATCAAGAATAATCTCTTGTTCAACTTATTGATCCAGCATTTCTGGTTCTGGTGTTTGAAGGATATTTTGATTGATGTGATTTTCTTCTTCGCTATCATCCTCCAAACTTATATCTGTAAAGCGATCAATTAGCTCAACTGGATCAGTTGGCTTATCAGTTAGTACATATTCATCAAATACCCCATGAATTGACTCTTCGACATTAAAAGTTCATTTGTTAAAGACTCTATAAGCTTTACTAACTTATAAATAACCAAGAAATATTCCCTCTGCATATTTAGCATCATAAGGGTTTAAATGATTTTTCCATTATCGAGAATAAAACATCCGCGACCAAATATTTTAATATAAGATACCACACTTTTACGTCCATGTCCGATCTCATATGGAGTTTTCAAATGATTTTTTTATTAATAATCGATCTGTTCGGAGTGTAACATGCATTGTTTATTGCTTCTGCCCAAAACCTTGGAAAAATACCAGAATCAGCAAGCATTGTTCTAGCAGCTTCTTTAAGGGTTCTATTTCTTCTCTCAGCTATACCATTTTGCTGAGGTGTTCCAGCTGCTGAGAGCTCATGCTAGATCCCAGTATTTTCTAAAAATTTTGAAAGATTTTGATTGATTAATTGAGTCCCTCGATAAGACCTTACTCTATCAATACCAACTGATTTTTCATTTAATAATCTTTTGAAAAGTTTAATCACTTGTGCAGCAGTTTGGTCTTAGATTTTAGAAAGATAACTGAAGTAAATCTTGAAAAATCATCAACGATTACCAAGGTCTATTTCATTCTCCCTAAACTCATGAATGATATAGGACCAAAAAGATCCATATGGAGCAGTTCTAAGCACCTGGAGGATGAATTACTCCCCTTTTTTTTAAATGAAGATCTTACTTGCTTACGAAACTGACATACTGCACAAATTTTGTCCTTTGAAAAATCTATTTTGGGCAAATCAGTTACAAGATCATGGTTACTCATATAAGCAATAGACCTAAAATTTAGGTGGTTCAACCTTTTATGCCATAACCAGTTCTTAGAAAATTTTGAAGCTATAAAACAAACTGGTGCATTAGGTTGATCAGTCCAACTGACTTTGTAAGTGTTTTCACAACGATTGCCAGTTAAAATAGTCACATTAGTTGGGTTTCTAACTGTGCACGTGTGTCTGGTGAACTGAACTGAGAAATTTTTGTCGCATAGCTAACTGATATTAAACAAGTTATACTTCAAATTCTCAACTATTAAGACATCTTTGATAATAAAGTTACCATGGATAAGCTTACCTTTACCCACACTTTTATCTTTCGAGTTGTCTCCAAAACTGATATTTGGATCAGTGTATTTGATTAGTTGAGATAGAAAATTTGCATTCTCTGTCATGTGCCGCGAGCACCCACTGTCCAGATACCAGGATGATTCTTTTTTTGTACCTGTCACTTGCAATAACACAGAATGAATAATTTTGGCACCCATATTTATTTGGGTACTAAACTGATTAGTACTTTAGGAACTTAGACTTGGATCAGCCTGACTGACTTTCCAGTTGTTGTGTTCCAAATGATTTTTCCCGGCTTGTGTGTGCTTGGTGTGTTGTGTGCAGATGAGGAAATATGCGCTTTAGCCTTGTTCAACTGGTTATTTAGCCGATATCTTTTCTTAACATGTTTACAGTTATAGTAATTGGAATAGCCATTTGGAGAAATCAGGTGTTTATTGCTGAACCTTTTAGGTTGCCAACTACACAAATCAGTTGAAGTTTTAGGGCTATATCCAATTACATACCTTTTAGCATTGCTCTTAATTTCAATAGGTTATTCAACTTGTCTACTCAGCTCAGGTTTTCTTGTACCACATCTTATTTGACAAAGTGAATATATTTCCCTTTGCCATGTTTAGTTTTGGATGAGTATCACTGGTTGAAGCTTTATCATGATTGCTAAAACCTAGACCAATTTTATCGGTAACTGATTTTTTCATATCTTGCATTTTAGTTAGTGCAACTGATGATTTATTCCATGCCTGAATAAGCTAAGTTTGCTTTGAATTCTCAAGTCTTAACTGCTGAATCATAGATTGATTCTTGCTTCTTTCAGCATTCAGCTCAGAAATCTCCCGTTTAAGACTCAACAGTTCAACTGATTCACCAGTTTCAATTTTATCGTCATTGGTATCAGTTTTCTTTGCTTTGGCCATTCTCAACTGAGAGAGCTAGCTTGTGATATTCGTTGACCATGTCATGTAATGTAGAAAAAAGTTCATCACGTGTAAAGTTAGTTGAACTAAAATCGATTACCTGCTCACTGATTGATTCTAGTTCTGTGTCATCGGCCATAAAACACTTGCCTTCCTCATCATCACTGGAGCTGCTCTAGGTCTCAGGTTCTGATTCATCGCTGTCAGATTCAGCCCACTTGGATTTACTTTCTTTAGCTAGAAGAACTTCGTGTTTCTTTCTGAATGATTTCTTATCATCTTTATTTCTTCTCCTGTGCTCATGGGATTTCTTTCCCTTCTCAGCTGATACTCGACTATCCTTCTTTGGCTTAGGACAGTTAGCAATGAAGTGTCCAGACTTGCCACAGTTGTAGCAAGTATTTGGTTCTTCCTTGGTATTATTCCTCTGATATTGTCTTTGAAAGGAGCCTTGATTTCTTCTCATGAATCTTCCGAACTTTTTGGGAAATAATGACATTGCGTCATTGCTTAACTGATGAGCAGTTTTCTCAAATGAACCAGTTGGTTCCAGTTTGACAGCACTAAGAGCTGTTGTAGCTGCTGGTGTGGAAGGTTCTCCTTCTCTAGTCTACAACTCGAACTCGTAGGTTTTTAGATCAGCAAATAGATCATGAAGTTTGACCTTATTTAGGTCTTTCGATTCTCGCATGGCCATGGTCTTAACATCCCATTTTTTAGGAAGACCTCGAACATCTTTCAGTGCAACTTCTTAATTTGAATACACTTTTCAAGTGCATTCAGTTCGTTCATTATGCCACTGATTCTTTCATCATATTCATGCATATATTCAGCAATCTTCATTTTAATATTGTCAAATTTTTGACCAGCAACTGAAAGTTTGTTTTCTTTGGTTTGCTCATTGTCTTCGCAGAGCTGAATCAATTTCTCCCAGATTTCTTTCGCAGTTTTGCACATCTTTATTTTGCGAAATGTGATTTTATCCAGCGTTTTGTACAAGGTATCTTTGGCTACGTTGTCCAGATTGGCTTTTCTCTTGTCCTCTGCTGTCCATTCTTCTATTTGCTTTTCAATGCGATGGGGTGCATCATTAGTTATGGCAACAACAGTATTTGCTTTAAGTATTCTCATGGGTCCGTCAGTAATGACATACCACATGTCATCATCTTGTACAGCTATATGAGCCCGCATCCTAATCTTTCAATCATCGTACTCTTCTCTTGAGAACATAGGAATTTTGTTGAAGGAAGACATGATGATCATATTTTGTAGGTAGGAATATTCAGTAACAGATTCAACTGCTCTGATATCACTTGATATGATCGATTGGTAGGTGAATGTGTGTTTAGATGGGGTGTTGAATAAACACTAGGTAATTATATCACCTTTTCGAATAATGAGTCAGTTTAGTGATAAATTGGACTCGAGAATCATTTTATGTCAATATCAATCAGTTAACTAATGAAAGTACGGAAATAAACTGACATATAGAAAATAACTGAAATTAAGAGACAAAAGATGTATGGATGTTCGGATATTTCAATCACTCCTACGTCACCCCTTCTATCTATAAGATATGATATTCACTAAAAGACTTTGATCAATACAAGACTTGTACAGAGCCTCTTCAGTTTTGGACTTAACAATGCCGAACAGAAACTCTTAGTTTCATTACAGTTTATCAGTTCTCAACCGATCTGAAACTACTTAGCACAACTGATCCTTTTAAGATCGAATAATACAACGATATATATTTGTGCTTGTAAGCTCAATGTATAGCCCTTGAATTCTATGAATATATACTCTAAGTCTGAGCTTTTGAAATCTTTGAATATGAACAGAAAGTTTTGTGAGGATTTCAGCAGAATAACAACTTGGTTCTATGTATCACTTGTTTTCTTAACTGTTCTTCTCAGCTATTTATAGACTTTGCTTCCAATGGTAACAATAAGTGCGTCTGAATCTTTATATCTGTTGTTTGCCACGTCAATATCCTTCGGACAGACGTACACTGTAGCTTTACTGATGTGCGGCGTTCCGACTACATGTTACAGTCTGCTTTTGTAAAGTTGTCGGTTGATAGTTATATTCCTTAACTGATGATGTGTCAAACTATTCTATCAGTTTGACACAGCCGATAGAACTGGCTGATAGATCACAAATGATTGTAATAAAACTGATCAGTTTCCAACTGATCATCCTGTCCACTACATAGTTTAGTTAGCTTAGTTCAGTTGCCTTAGCTGCGCATTAATCTTCAGTTAAGCATCAATTATTTTCAGTCTTCTTGATCAGTTAGTTCAATCTTACTTCTAAAATTAAGTTTCCAACAATCTAGCTAGTGCGGAACATAAATGGCCCTCGAGAGTGTAGTGCTGCACTCGATCCACTCAATCGTCAGTGCCTCCCATAATATCATCAAATCCTGCATCATACAAACCTAGTGAGTCTAAAGACTCAGCACGTTTGAAACATGAATAGCAAATAATACATATTTGTACAATCACATGCATTAAAAATAATATTTTTATTTAAAATATCTTTGAACATAAATAAACCATTTAAAATCATTTTGAGCATAAATAAATCATTTTAAAAATGCTTCAAGCATAGATCATATATCATAAAATCGTAAATTCATTTTCATCGTAAAGGTTTCAATCATATATCATTTTGGGTGAAGTTTGATCTTTGAAAGTGACTAGCTTTTATCCTCCGGTCGACTGATCAGTTTTCAGCACCACATGGCCCAAGGGGGTGGGCACTAGGTTCCACCATAAAAATACGATCGTCAGGGTCCTCTGGGGCCTTTTCCCATAGACGGGGTCCCTCTTGGGCCTTGGTTCGTATATGGGCTCCCTTTGGGACCTTGACCCTCACACATCTCCACAAAATTGTAAGTTTACATTTCCTTCTTAAAACGGATCCTTTACATATCATATATCATTTGTCATAGTCAATTCACATCCCTCAAAATATTTTTCCTTTTCTTTAAAAAATCATAAAATATCATAGCTTACCAAAATAGCATTTTAAACAGGAAAAATTGCACAGCTTTACCATAAATCATAAAATAACATATTTTCATAAAAATCATCATTTAAAATCATAAAATATCATTTAACATGCATTATAATCTTTCGGGACGCTGCCAAGCTTTTACGTATTAACCAAATGTAAAATGACCGTTTTACCCCTAGACGTAAAAATTCTCGATTTTATCTTTTTCTTACTTTTAATGACATGGGATTATCCCAAATAATTATTTCAGCTTAAATATATTTTTTTGTAATTTTTATTCGGCTTAATTCGAGGGTTTTCAAATAATTATTTAATTGGCGATTCTTGAGGCGTTTAATTCCCGAATAAACTCAAAACTTAATATTTTTTTCCCAAACTTTAAACATATACTTTTTATTACCTAAAATACCCTTGTGAGACATGAACCACACCTGTGGACCCATGGTTCCAACTTTATTCTTTTAAATTTGAAATATGACCTTTACTCGAACGCACCGAGCCATCTCACTCGAGCCATGGTCAAGCCACCTCGAGCCAAACCAGAGCCAACCCACCTAGGCACTCTACTGACCGACCTCGACCAATAGAACATGAACCTAGCTCACACACACAGTCCTGCACCGAAGCCCCCACAAATTTGTGCGACTTCACCTTCACTAAGACTCCTATCCCACTAGGACTCTTCCAGCCGAGGCACCACTGAGTCCACCTGAACCCAACCAACCCTTGACCATGCCCAGAACCAATCAATCCTAGCCCAGATCCTTGAACCCAAGCAGCGAGCCATCTGCTAAAAAAACAGTAGCCGTGCTAAGGAGCTTCTCTCACGTTTTCCACGAGCCACGTCGAGCCACCCTGCACCAACCCGTGACGCAACCCTAGGACAATCTCCATTGAACCTACTGGACCAACCTATCCCGCCCAAGCCCTAGCAGTGAGACCCCTTGGCCGCTGCTGCACAAACGCATGTGTGGGGGAGAGTCACTCTTTATGTGGACTCTTCCCCAGCCCAAGGCTCGAGCCCTAGCCCTCATAGGACTCAACCCAGCCCTAGATCGAGACAAACCCTGCCCATGAACCAGCCCTGGCCGAGCACCAACCCCCTTGCACAGTATCCGACCCCTTGAATCTTGTACAAACCATACAAAAACCCATGGTTTCTCTCTTGTCCCCTTCAGTTATTCTAACTTGTTCCCCTTTAATTTTTGTTCATGATTCATTCATATATCATCCTACGTTGGCAGGGTGTCCATTGGATTCAAAACGTTTTTCATATAAGCGTAAGACATCGTATTTTTGTAAATAAAACGTCCTACCGTAAAAATATTCCAACACCTATTTTTTTTCATGCATAAACAATTAAATCATGCATAAAATCCTTCAATATCATGAAATCATGTAATATTATCATTTAATCATGCAATCATACCTTTAATCATTTAATAAATATCATGCTAGCATTTAAAATCAATTAAATAAAACAATTAAGCAATTAAAATAATTTTGCATGCATGTGGTTTACATAGGTTGGTCTTTCGGACGTTACAGTAAGTTAGGATGGATTTGGATCGAAGTTTTAAGGTCTAAGGGTAAAATGGGAAAACAAGGGTTTGAGGGGCAAAGTGTCATTTTAAACCTGAAAAATAATAGGAGTCCTGGCAGTGACCTGAATGGTGTAATGAATGTTAAAATGTTTATTTTGAAATTTTATGGAATTTTGATGGAAAATAATAAATGCTAAAACACGTGTTGCATGCTTGGTTTAAAAGAAAATTATATTTATGTATGTATTTTTATAAAGTGATGGAAATGCTGAAAATGTTTTGAATGAAGTGAATTAAATGTGATGGTAAAGAAATGGGGATTCATGAGGGACTAAGCCCCATTGGAGCCCTTTTACGGGACTAAACCCCGTGAGAACCCAATACCGAATTTCCTTAGGCCAAGGCCTGGTGACGGAAAAGTGGTTTCTGGTGTCCCCGCTAACTATAGGCCAAGGCACCAAAAAGAAAATTTGTTATTTTTGCCTCCCCTCCTGGTACCATGGTTACAGCTGAGATTGATCAATCGACCGAAAGAATGTGAAAGAAAAAGTATATGACGAAAGGAAAAATATATGATGAAAGGAAAAGTATATGATAAAAGAAAATTTTTAAGTTTATTCATGTCATGATAAGCTATTTTATATAAAGTATTTTCATTATTGCTTGTGGATGTATACGTATTACTTGTTACTATGGTTAAGGCTTTCTAAGTCAATAGACTGACTAGGTTTGAATGATTCAGGTGACGATTTTACAGTTGATACAGGAGGGTTAATTGACCGAATTGGCTGCACAAATGGTGCACTAACCGAAAACCTTAGCTAGTTTTTCCACACAGTTATGATTTTACAGTACTTTAAATATTTTCATGACTTTTGGAAGTAAGAGTAGTTTTTAAGAAGATTGAACACGTTTATGCTACTTTTAAAAATGCTAGTTTTAGGTTTGGTTTGATGTTTACAATTTTATGAATTTTACTGCAGTTACTGAGTTTTGAGTGAAATAGATGGAAATTTTATTTTAATGGTGCAAAAGAGTTAGAGACATTTCAGTTGGTATCAAAGCAATGTTCAGTTGGTAGAGATAATTCACCCCCAACTCCTAATGGGGATGCTGCTACCAGATTGCTGGAGGGCATGGAACGTTTCTTTGAGCAGCAGGCTCAGCAGGAGTTTTCAGGTACCACCGAAGGAGTTTTCAGGTACTACCGACCCATTTGTTGCTGTGGGCTAGATCGGATCCCTTGAGGTGTATTTCTGTTATCTGAATATGGAGGATGCTGATCGAGTCAAATGTTCCACTTATATGCTGAGGGATGATGCTTATCTTTGGTGGGAAGGAGCTGAGAAGTGTGTCAATCTAGCCACCTTTACTTGGGTGTGATTCAAGGACATTGTCAGGTCCAAAATTAAGACGACGTAATCCAACTGCATGTAAATCTAGAGAAAATAGAAAATAGATAATTATGTATTTTAATTGCTTAAATGGATTATGATTTATATGTTTATATGGTTTTAAAATAGTTTTATACTTAAATACTTAAAAATGCTTTTTTAAAGAATATTCAAGATGCGATTGAGGAACGGAGACCGAGGGCAGAAGAAATGAAAAATATTTTTATTAAAAAATTGTTATAATTATTTAAAATAAAGTTGATGTTTTTTGTTGTTTTTAAAAATAAGTAGTTTTTTATGTGATTTTATATGCCGAGACATGATTTTTATCGGTATCCGATTTTCATCAAAAATACGAACTTTTCTACAACTCGGCTAATAATTTCACGAACTTTCCTAAAAGAAATCATTTTTAAATGATCTATTGGGCTTATTGAGCCTAGTATAGCATACTAATGGGCCCAAGCATGCACACAAGTATTATAATCAATTTTAAGCAAAACCCTACCTCATTCTTTTTAAAACTCACGCCCCTCACCCCTAACCTCACAAGACTCCTAGCATCCCCTCCTAACACACGACACACACAATTTTGAGAGGAAAGGCATCGGTATTTACAAAGAAAATTCAACCAAGGTCGTTCGTCGTCATTCTTCGTATCTTCAACGTATTTTCGTGCGTTATATACGCAAAGGCACGCAATAATTCTTTCTTTTATCATTCATCACACCCTAATATGAAATTTTTTATAATTTGCATGAAAAACAAGTTTCCCTTTTTGAATATTTTCGTTTTTATGCATTCATGGATGTTAAAGGCATGATTTTTGCACCAAAACTTGATATTTAATTACATGAAGGGCCTGCCATGATTAGGGATCATTTATGGAACGTTTTAACACAAATTATGAGTCCTAGGATGCACGGTTTGAGGCAGCACAAAGCTTAGAACAATATGGAACCGATTATTGCATGTATTATCACCAAGGGTTCGAGTATGATGACAACCATGCATGGCTTTTTGGCTCGATCAGGGCTGATCTGGGACATGGTTGGGTCGGTAGAGGAGTCCTAGCCAGGCTAGGACTCAAGCTAGTCGGCTTGGGAAGAGTCTAAACGAACAAGGACCCTTCTTCAAGCTACCTGAGAGTGACAGCAGCGCAGGAGGGCTCGTACCTGGGTTCATGGGTCTAGGCTAGGTCGCTGATAGTCGTGAGAAGGTTCACGATGGGCTGGGCTCGATCTGGGTTCAAGGGGGAGGGTCCTGGTTGGGCTGCAAAGAGTCCTAGTCTAGTAAGGTTTCTCGACCGCATCACTCACCTCGTGCAGGGAGCTTCGAGTAGACTAGGGTCAAGTCCTATGGGTCCAGTGGGTTCAGTTGGGTCCAGGGGAGGTCTTGTCAGAAGTTGGCTCAAGGTGACTAGGGCTTGGCACGTGGAAACCGTGAGTTGGCTCATGGGTTTTAGCTTAGGGTTCGGCCTAGGGTTTTGAAATGGTTAAGGTTCGAAACATGGTTCAACGGGGTCGAATCATGGTTCACAAGTGCTAATTAAACTTAAAAATTCTATGTTTAAAATTTGGGAATTTAATAATAAAGTTTGAATTCAGGTCGGGATTAAAATGCATTACGAATTTATAATTAAAGAATAATCAGAAACCCTCAAATTAAAGCTAAATAAAAATATGATAAATTTAATTTAAGCATAAATAATTATTTGGGATGGTATAGAGTCAACGGAATTAAAAAAAAAAGTAAAAACGTGAAATTTTACGTCTAGGAGTAAAACGATCATTTACACCTGAAAAATAGTAAACTTCATGGCAGTGTCCTGAATGCTGTTTTATATGTTAAAATGATTATTTTAAATTTTTATGGAATTTTATGATGAAACATTAACGTTAAAAGATATGTTGCATGCTTGGGGTAAAAGAAAAACGATTATTATATGCAAGAAATTTATAAAGTGATGAAAATATGAAATGTTGAAGGAAGTAAAGTAATTGTGACTAATACGAATACGTTGATATGTATATACGTAAGGCCAATGCTTAGTTGACGGGTGAGAGTGTCGTTGATGTCCCCGTCGCCTAGTACTGTGGTTATATGTAGATGGATATCGACCCCAAATACGTATTATTTGCTATTAATAATATGGTGTGTTGAGTTTTTGGATTTACTAGGTGTGATCGATGCAGGTGAGTATGATGTTGATGGTAGTGAATGTCTTGATTGTTGATCTGACTGGACAGAAGGTACACATAACACAAGGACCAGCACTAGTTTTTCAAACGTATTAGGATTTTTACGACTTTTATTATGCTTTTGAGTGGTTTTTGAGAGGTTGTTTGTTTTAGCTTTATAGCTAAGTTAGGATTTGCGCCACCGTCAGTGCCAGGAAGCTCAGGTTTAATAGCTTTGTATGATTTTTATGATGATACCTGCATGATTACCTGAACTATATGTCTACGTCATATGTTTAATAACTTCTTGAGAATACATGTTTTATATGCTTAAAGTTGCTAAAAAGGGATTAATATATGCTGCATGATTAGAGAACTTAGATTTAAATACATGTAGGTTACGTTAGAATTTTGAAAACGTTCAGATATTATGCCTCCTAGACGCGCACCGATTGCCGATGGGCAAGTCGAGCATGTTGAGGATCATCAAGTGAATGCACCCCCACCTCCTAATGGGGATGCTATTAAACATGCACTAGAAGGCATGGCTCATTTCTTTGAGCAGCAGTTTCAGCAGGCTCCTAGGCCACAAAATGTTATTTATTATCAGTTCCGGATACTAGGGCCGAAGGAATTTTCTGGCACCACTGACCCATTTACTGCTGAGGCTTTGATTCGAGCAGTTGAGTTACATTTTCGCTATTTGAATATGGTAGATGCATATCAAGTGAGGTGTGCTACATATATGTTTAGGGATGTTGCTTCTTTATGGTGGAAAGAAACTGAACATGGTAATAATCTTGTTACACTTACCTGGGAGCAATTCAAGAATATATTCTATTAGAAGTACTTTACTACTAACGTCAGAGGATGATTGAAGAGGGAATTTATGAATCTCCATCATGGAGACAATTATGTGGCTAAGTTTGTGAGAAAGTTTGATAGGGGCTGTCACTTTGTGCCCCTCATTGCTAAAGATGCTGCTGAGAAGCTTAGACACTTTCTGGATAGTCTACGACCTACTATACATCGTGACGTGATGATGATGCGACCCTTGGATTATGCTGCTTCAACTACCTATGCATTTCAAGCCGAGCAATTTTTGAAAGACATTGATTTGAGATGCAACGCAAAAGACAGCAACACTAGCACAACTCTAAGTCGAATAAGAAGCCTTAAATGGGACATCCAAGACCTCAAGGGCAGCAAAAATCCCAGGGTCAAGCAAAAAAGCCAGGACCACCAAAGCCACCACAACCTGGAGAACCAAAACCTGCAGAGAGGTTACGATGAAAGGAGTGCAATCGCTTACATTATGGTAAGTGCATATGGGGATCTTTTATATACTTCATATGCAAGGAGGAAGGGCATAGAGCTGCTGATTGCCCGAAGAAGAATGCACCCACTGTGGGACGAGCTTATTTTATGCATGCCGAGAAAGCTGAAGAGGAGGCAGACACGACCCTTATCACCGGTAACCTAGTTATTTAACGTTCTTATATTGCATTTATTGCACGAAATGTTAAATTGGTTATTAAAATTGATTTGGATTAAGGATAACCTAGAGGAAATTGGGTTGTATGCTCTACCTTAGTTGGAACTAAGGGATGACATTGGAAACTATTGAAGTGAACTTGAATTTTGAGCTTTTAAGTATGCCAAGTAGGTAATCATTTTCAAATGGAAGTTTTAGGGCTTTAATTGTAGAAGATTAGAAACCAAGGGCATGACTAGGGATTTTCGAATTTTTTGTATGGACTAATATGCAAATACTCAAAAATTTAAGGACCAAAATGCAAATTTTCAAAAATATAAGGACCAAAATGCAATTAAACGAAATTTAGGGGCTAAATTGTGATTTCCAAAAGTTTAGGACCAAATTGAAAATTTCGAAAAATTAAAGGGCTAAATTGAAATTTCAGAATATGTAAGGACCTAAAGCGCAGTTTCCAAAATTTTAGGGACCAAAAATCAAAATTTCGAAAATTTAATAGAGAATTCAAAATTTTCGAAAAGTTTAAGGGGACTAAAATGAAAATTTCGAAGAATTGTATGGTCAAAATTCAATTAATCAGAAATTATAAGGGGAAAATTATGAATTTTCCTAAGAACAGTAGGATCCAATCACTCATCTTCACAAAATTTTGGGGAAATTAATGTTACAAATTTCATAAGCTTCAACAAGAATAATCTAAAACATTTTCGATATAGGAAGGATATTCATTCTAGGTGTAGCTACCTATGCATTGTTGGATTCGGAAGCTACACACTCTTTCATATCCGAGAATTTCGTTAAACGACTGAATATTACACCTGAGGATATGGGATCGGATTTCAAAGTTTCTATTTCTTTCGGTGATCAAATGATCATGTCACAGAATCAGGAGCTTCATTTATATAAAGATGTGGTTCGGGCATATCTTCTCGTACTCCCTATGCCTGAATTTGACATCATACTTGGTATGGATTGATTATCAGCGAATGGAGCTTCGATAGATTTTCGGCAGAGATCAGTGTCTATTCGACCGCCTAGTGGGAAATCTTTTGTCTTTGAGGCGGCGAGGAACAAGCAAATGCCGCACATTATCTCTTGTCTGTGTGCGAGGAAACTTATGAGACAAGGATGCCAAGCTTTTCTAGCATGTGTCACTACAGCACATGCTCCTATTAGCCAGAAGTTAGAGGATGTTAATATTGCAGAGACTTTCCTAGTATCTTTCCTGAGGACGTTTCTGGCATTCCACCTGACCATGAGGTGGAATTTTCTATTGAGTTGATGCCGAGTACTGTACCCATTTCTAAAGAACCTTATCAACTAGCACCCGCTGAAATGAAAGAATTAAAAGATCAAATCCTTGAATTGCTAGGCAATGGTTTTATTCGCCCTAGTTACTCTCCGTGGGGCGCACCAGTATTATTTGTGAAGAAGAAGGATGGTAGTATGCGACTCTGTATTTATTATTTAGAGCATAATATATTCACTATCAAGAATAAGTATCCTCTACCAAAAATTAAAGATTTATTTGATCAATTGCAAGGAGCATCGATATTCTCGAAGATTGTTCTTCATTCTGGATACCATCAGTTCAAAGTGAAAGAGTCTGACATTCATAAGACAGCGTTTCGGACTAGATGTGGGCACTACGAGTTTATGGTCATGCCATTTGTGTTGATCAATGCGCCAGCGATCTTTATGGATATCATGAATAGCGTATTTCAGTCGTATCTGGATCAATTTGTTATAGTCTTCATCGATGATATTTTGATCTATTCGAAGAATATGGAGGAGCACAGTTGGCATTTGAGGACAACACTACAAGTACTGCAAGATAGGAAGTTATTTGAAAAATTCTGCAAGTTTGAGTTTTGGCTTGACAGAGTGGCGTTCTTAGGCCACATCATTTCTAGCGATGGATTCGAGGTTGATCCAAGTAAAGTCGAGGCAGTGAAAGAATGGCCAGTACCGAAGAGCGTAAACGAGATCCGAAGTTTCTTGGGACAAGCTGTCTATTATCGAAAGTTTATTCAGGGATTCTCATATATTATGGTACCACCTTGACAGATAAAAATGCAAAGTTTGTATAGGGATCCGAGTTCCAAGACAGTTTTGACAAGTTAAAGCAAGCCTTGATTTCAGCGCCAGTGTTATCTATGCCATCGGGGCAAGAAGAGTATGTTCTTTATACCGATGCTTCTAAACTTGGTTTGGGCACAGTCCTGATGCAAAATGATCGAGTTATAGCCTATGCATCGAGACAGTTGAAAGTTCACGAGAAAAATTATCACACTCATGATCTTGAGCTTGCAGCGGTAGTTTTTGCATTGAATATTTGTAGACATTAGTTATATGGGGAGAAGTGCAAGATTTTCACCGACTATAAAAGTTTGAAATACTTCTTCACCCAAAAATAGTTGAATATGCGATAGCAAAGATGGCTTGAGTTGGTGAAAAACTACGACTGTGAGATTAGGTACCATCTAGGAAATGCTAATGTACTGACAGACGCGTTGAGTCGAAAGACGGCAGTTATTACTCATTTATCTCTTCAAAGTTTACTGCAGTCCGAGATACAGCGGTTTGATCTTACAGTATATGCCAGGGGAAAGGCCCCTAATCTTGCCACATTGACAACACAGTCAACTTTAAGAGATAGTCTTTGAGGGACAGTCTATTGATGAGCAATCGCAAAAGTGGAGAATGAGAGATGAAGCCAAGGGCCGGAAGTTGTAAATATGAGGTGGATGGTATAGTTCGATATCGAGACCGTTTATAGGTTCCTAGTGACGAATCTTTGAGGGAGCTCATTATGAAAGAAGCTCATGACTCACCATATTCCATTTATCTTGGAAGCACGAAGATGTACAAAGATCTTCAATTTTTATATTGGTGGCCGGGCATGAAACGAGACATTCTGCGATTTGTGGCCGAGTGTTTGACGTGTCAAGAAGTTAAAGTAGAGCATCAAAGGCCAGCGGAAAAGCTTAAGAAACTTCCGATTCCCATGTGAAAACGAGAAAATATTACTATGGATTTTGTGGTGGTATTGTCGAGAACTATCAAGGGGTTTAATGCAATATGGGTGATAGTGGATCTGTCACACACCGAGATTGAGACGTCGGTGACATCTGGCATGTTAATCAAATAACAATAAGCCTCGTAGCATATGGAAAAATACCAGTCTATTTCATAAAATTTCATTGCCTTTACATGAAAGAAAAAATACAGAGGTTGCGGAAGCGAAAAGTACAAACATTACTAATAGAAGACAAAAGAATAATAATGGGCTTGAACATCCAGAACTTGAATTCTTTCCTTCTAATTCTTTACCAGGCCCAGAACTGCTCCTGCTCCTTTCGTTCTACCTGTTTTTCATTCTCACCTGGAGAGGGACGTAAGGGGGGTGAGCATTTTGGGAAACACTCAGCAAGTGGGGCTGATCGAATACCAGAAAACTTTTGATACATAATACTTTTAAAACATTCTTCTTTTACATAGCATAGTATATCAGAGTTGGATGAACATAATTTAATCATTGAACAAATTAGAGCTTCAGATTTGGATTACCAGAAATCAGACTTAGAGCAAATCAGAACTTCAAATCAGAACTTATCAGACAAACAGATTATAATGATCATGAGCTATCCTTGATCTTGGGCTCCCTCTGGGGCCTTTTCTCGCATTCGGGCTCCTTCTGGGCCTTCTCGCATAGACAGGCTCTCTCCGGGGTCTTTTCTCTCACATGCTTTCCCGATGCACCATTATCAAATTCAAAAAAATAATTTATCATTCGGAGACAAATTGGTTCGAACAGAATGACACCAACATAGAACGAAACGAAGAAGCATAAACAAACAAACAGACAGAACGAAACAATTTGAAGTAACTTATTGATTTTCGAAATCCACACTTATTCACATCATGTAGTAGAAAATCAAATTTTAAAACATACATAATCTATAAAACATATAAACCCACTTACTTAAAAGATTTTTCCAAAAATCTTGTAATGAACAAGTTGGAGTTTTACACTGAAAAATCTGTCACTTTGAAAAATGTTTGCGCCTAATTGAACTGTTGGATCGATCTGAATTTTGGATATATTTTTCCAGACACGTGTAGATACATTTGGAACGGTGGAGATCAGATTCGGACTTGTAAAAAAATGAGCAAAGCTTTCCGAAATTAGGCAGGATTTTTGTTACTCGAAAATTGCAGTTTTTTGAGAAAACTTTTGACGTTGTTTTTGGTGTGATTTCCGTCATTCCTTTGCCACTATTTATAGACACTAATGTGACTTTAAGTATTCCCCCTCCATGCCAAAGGTTGCATGATTTATGGCATGTAATCACCAATGTGTCCTTAGGTCTTCCCTCACCATGCCAAATGTTACATGGTTTATGGACTTAAATGTCACCAATGTGACTTTAGGTCTTCCCCTCCATGCCAAAGGTTGCATGTAATTTTATTCTCCTATATGAAATAATTCATCTTCAATGCAAAACTAAAATCAACTTAATACTTTGTCTCTTCGTAATGCAAAATTTTGGGTCTTTACATCCTTCCCTTCTTGTTTAAAGTTTCATCCTCGAAACTTGAAATAGCTTGGTTTTGAAAAGGTAGGGATAAATGGTGCGCATCTTCTTTTCTAGCTCTTATGTTGATTCCCGTTCAATATGGTTTGACCATTGTACTTTCATGTACGTGATCTTGCGGTGACGTAGCACTTGTTCTTTGGTGTCCACTATAAGGATAGAGAATTCTTCATATTTCAATTCTTCATTCATGCTATCATCGAGTGGCAATGGTGCAACCTCGAGAATATGACTCGAGTTGGGAATGTATCTTCTTAGTTGCAAAACATGGAAAACGTTATGGATTCTTGACATATCAGGCGGCAAGGCCGATAAGCTAGGGTTTTGATTCTTTCCAAAATTTCAAATGGTTTGACGTATCTTGGGTTCAGTTTTCCCGATTTTCTGAAGCGGACCACTCCCTTCATAGGTGAAACGTTGACATAGGTTTTCTCTCCGACTTCAAACTCCAATGGCCTTCTCTTCAAGTCAGCCGAGTTCTTTTGTCGGTCTTTAGCCGCTTTGAGTTTCTCCCTAATGATAGCTACCTTCTCAATCGTGATCTGTACTAGTTCAGGCCTTGTGATGGCTTTCTCCCCGATTTCATCCCAATACAAGGGCGATCTACATTTTTTCCATTGATTGCTTCATAAGGGGCCATCGCTATGCTACTGTGGTAGCTGTTATTGTATGCGAACTCTATTAGAGGTAGATGATCACTCCAATTTCCTTTGAAATCTAGAGCACACGCCCTTAACATGTCCTCTAAGGTTTGAATTGTTCTTTCGGTTCGGCTCTCTGTTTGCGAGTGATAGGTCGTGCTGAGGGTGACTTTGGTTCCCATGGCTTGTTTGAAACTTTTCCAGAATCAGGACACAAACCTTGGATCCCTATCAGATAGTATACTTGCCGGAACTCCGTGTGATCTTACTATGTTGTCCATGTAACGTACCGTACTTTTGAACTACTTGAAATTTGCAGAAAAATAAAAAAAATATTCTTAAATACCAAATGAGCTTTCAATTTTCGTTCATAAATCAATTGTTCATCCAAAAATATTTGTGTTAAAAGAGATCACCAAAAAGTTTGCTAAGAAAAATACTTGTTCCAAACATTATAAACAAAATGCGAAATCATATTATTTTGAACATTTCATAAGAACTTAAAATATGGGGGTCCACGGGTTTAGCCTTCCGCCCAGTCCAAGCCAGATCATTGGTCCACAACTCTCGTCTCTTCAAACTCATCCTTACCTGCATCAATCAATTCTAGTGAGTCTAAAGACTCAACATGTATAAACTGGAAGTAACGAGTAATACATAATAAAATCACATGCAGTTTTAAAATAGAACGTACATACTGAAACTTGAACTGGCATAAATAAGATTGAGCATACGTACATACATACATAGACATGCCATCAACATAAAAATTTTCTTAAACATGCTTACATCGTACATACTTGAACATACATAAACTTCATCATTTTGCGTAGAGGCATGTTTCAAAGCAAGTGACTCATACATAAATACGCCTGATCAGACTAAACCACAGTACTAGGCTGACAGGGAAGATCCACTGCCACATACATGAGATCTCCGTTCATAATTTAACGTGTTGATGGGTTATTGGTCATACTTTACCGCTTTCCAATCCTGATCTAAACCCGTTCATAATTTAACAGGGTGGATTGTTCCCTGGTCATACTTTACCTCTTTCCAATCACATACATAATTTGGTCACAAGACATTTAGCATAACTCAAAAACTTGAAATATTTTCTTTTGCACGTCGAACATACTTACTTGACGTTGAGGGATTCGTTGGATCTCGCTTGGGGCCACTGCTGCACATACTAACATGAATTCCAACACTTAATTTGCATAACTTAGATGTAGGTATTCGCACTCACCACTGAATATACATAAATAGCTTATGACCTTCTAGATCATTCGGAACTTGACCTCGTTTAATCATCGTAGAAAACCATAGCATAGAACCCAAACAGAAATCTCAAAGGGAAGCCTAAACTATTCCCAAACAGGAGGTACACGGACCCCGTGCCCAGGTCCGGCTTTGGGTCCGTGTAGGTTCTGGAAAGACACACCGAAAAGACGGGAGGACACGGACCCCGTGCTAGGGTCCGTCTAGGGGTCCGTGTATGCACTAGAAAATGGAACTTTGGAAGAAACAAGGGCACGGACCCCGTGCCAGGGTCCGTGTAGGGGTCCGGCTAGCCTCGGATGAAAACAAACCTGCGGAAAATTCTTATATTGTGCTTATTTCTCTCAACTCAATTGAATAGACTAAGAATCGATACCTCGAGACCCATCCTAGGACGCTATGTTATTGACTCCCACCCGTACAAACAACCCAACCAACCCCAATATCGAATGCAACAATAAAACGACAAAAAATCCGAGATTCAACACCCTTACTCTTCCTAAGGTTTCTATTACTTCCCAAGCCATCCCCGACTCGAAATGAAACCTTGAGTAGTACCTAAACGCATCCCACATCATGTCTAAATGCAGTAGTGATGGCCTAGTGATGTCCAACGAAGCCTGCAACTCAAACACTTCAATAACACATCAATAACATATTTTTCAGAAAAACACAGTTTGAGGAGTCCCACAAAAACGATCATAACTCACTCAATTTTTATCCAAATATTTTGAATTTAATGTTAAATCGAAGGTATAAAAAAGTTCTACGTTTTATATGTTGACAGTTTTTCTAGAAAATGACCGAAAAATGGCAGTATTTGAAAGAACAGTAAATTTCGAGTTATTGATCAAAAAAAGTTTCAAAAATTGATCCAACAATTTTCTGTTCAAACTTTGCACATCACACATAGATTTTTATGCATAATCAACAACACCACACATAATATGACGAGATCGAGGCAGGAAAAATAGAATATACATGCCTTTTGATATTAAAATGTACCGAACCGACGATACCAAAGCGGGGATGATGCGAGGGTTGATCCGGGACGAATGTGGCGCTATTTCCTTGAAGAAAAATGGACGAAAATCTGCTGGAAAAGTTCAGAGGGAGGGGCGGCTGCTGATAGCTTAAGAACCCTAAGTTTTTCTCTAAAAAAAGAAATGAAGGGCAAGGGAAAAGTGTGTGTGTGATAGCCGAAGTGTGTGTGTGTAAATGTGGGTGTGCGTGAGTTTAGATTTAGTTTAGGGAAAATTTGTGCTTAATTAGCTAATTATCATGATAATTAAAATACTAACTAAATTATCAAATTAATTAAAATACTAACCCCTGTAAATCTTGAATAAAATCTCCTAGCTTAAAAATGAAATGTACAAGTGCTAAATCTTTAAAAGTTTGAAATAAAAAAAATCACTTAATAAATAAATTAGGCTTTTAAAACGCTATAAACTAAATAAGCCATTTAAAATGCCCCTTTCTAACTTAAAATAAAAATGACGCATTTTAAAATTGCCAACATCGTCGCCGGTCTCTAATTCTCGATCACGCATCGAATAATCGCCTGAAACATGAAACTCAAGAAAATGTTTTAACGTGCATCACATATACGTAAATAATTCAAAATAATACAATTGTATAAATCATGCATTGCTAAGAAAATCATTTTAAATTAAATAAATGATTTAACAATTTAAATAAATGCGTGGGTTATACGTGTACTGAATTCGGGCTCTACAGTTCCTCCCCCACTTATATAAATTTTGTCCTCGAAATTAAATCTTACCAAACAACTCCGGGTAGCGATTTCTCATATCCGCTTCTGTCTCCCAAGTGGCTTCCTTCACTGCTTGATTCAGCCACCGGACATTGACCAACTTGGTCACCTTGTTCCGAAGTCTACGCTCCTGTCTGTCTAGGATTTGACATGTTTTTCCTCATATGAAAGATCTGGAGCCAACTGTAACGGCTCGTAGATCAAAACATGTGAAGGATTCGCTAAGTACTTCCTTAGCATTGAGACGTGGAACACATTGTGTACCCCGGCCAGATTCGGCGAGAGGGCAACACGATAATCTAATGTCCCAACTCTGTTAAGAATTTCGAACGGTCCAATAAATCTCTGACTAAGCTTGCCTCTCTTCCCAAATCTCATAACATCCTTCATAGTGCTATCTTTACAAAGACGTGATCACCTACGGCAAACTCTAGATCTCTTCTTCTCTTGTCAGCATAACTCTTTTGATGACTCTGTGCGGTCTTCATCCTTTCTCGGATCTTGACCACCACATCTGCAGTCTGCTGAACAATCTCTGGACCAAGCTCTGACCTCTCACCAACTTCATCCCAATGAATCGACGATCTGTACTTCCTTCCATACAATGCCTCGAATGGAGCCATACTAATAGATGATTGGAAGCTGTTGTTGTAGGTAAACTCCACTAGTGGTAGCTTAGATTCCCAAGTTCAATGGAAATCGATCAAACAGGCTCGCAATAGATACTCCAAAATCTGAATCACTCGCTCAGACTGGCCATCTGTCTGCGGGTGAAAAGCTATACTGAATAGTAACTTCGTCCCCATGGTTGCATGCAAATTCTTCCAAAAAGACGATTTAAACCTTGGGTCCCTGTCGGACACAATAGAAACTGAGATTCTATGCAATTGTACTATCTCTCTGATATAGAGCTCCGCATACTGCGTCATGGAGAAAGTCGTCTTCACTGGCAAGAAGTGTGCCGACTTAGTAAGTCGATCCACTATAACCCAAATAGCATTAGATCCCCTGACTGACCTTGGCACACAAACTACAAAGTCCATGGTGATATTCTCCCAATTCCACTCGGGGATAGGGAGTGGCTTGAGCATTCCTACTAGCCTCTGATGCTCTCCCTTCACTTGCTGACAAGTGAGTCATTCAGACACAAATCGGTGGATGTCTCGCTTCATACCTGGCCACTAATACAAAATCTGCAAATCGTTGTACATCTTGGTACCTCCTGGGTGGATAGAATACGGAGATGCATGTGCCTCTGTCAGGATATCTTTTCTGATCGAATCAACACTAGGCACCCACATCCTTCCTCTGTACCTCACAATCCCATCAGACACTGTGTAGGGTACACTGCCCTTGGCTTCATCCTTCAGTCTCCAATTCTGCAACTGCTCATCTGAAGACTGACCTACACGGATTCGATCCAGCAACGAAGACTGAACTGTCAGATTAGACAACTTAGGAGATCTGCCTTTAGGGTAAACCTCTAATCCAAATCTCTGAATCTCTGACTGAAGAGGTCTCTGTACTAACAGTCGTGCTACTACTGCAACTTTACGGCTCAAGGCATCTGCCACAACATTAGTTTTCCCCGGATGGTAGCTAATTTCACAATCGTAGTCTTTTACAAACTCCAACCACCGTCTTTGTCTCATATTCAATTCTTTCTGCGTGAAGAAATACTTGAGACTCTTTTGATCGGTGAATATTTGGCATTTCTCGCCATACAAATAATGTCTCCATATCTTCAACGCAAAGACAACGGAAGCTAACTCAAGATCATGAGTCGGATAATTCTTCTCATGCACCTTCAACTGCCTGGAATCATAAGCTATCACCCGACCATACTGCATCAACATTGCACCTAACCCGAACTTAGATGCATCGGTGTATAACACAAAATCGCCTTGCCCTGATGGCATGGCTAACACTGGCACTGAAATAAGAGCTTGCTTCAAGGTATGGAAGCTCTTCTGACATTCCTCACTCCACATAAATTTTGCATTCTTCTTAGTCAATGAAGTGAGCGGCACTGCTATCGAAGAAAATCCTGGAATAAATTTCCGGTAGTAGCCTGCTACGCCCTAGGAAACTGTGAATCTCTGACGCATTCTTCGGTTCATCCCATTCCTTGACTGCTGTTACCTTAGCTGGATCCACCTCAATACGGCTGCTAGATATTATATGACCCAAAAACACTACCTTCTCCAACCAGAATTCACACTTACTGAACTTTGCAAATAGTTTGCGACTCTGCAAAACCCACAAAACTGTACTCAGATGCTGACTGTGCTCTTCATGGCTCTTCGAGTATATAAGAATGTCGTCAGTGAACACTATGACAAACTGGTCTAGGTAGGGCTGAAATACATGATTCATGAGGTCCATGAAAATTGCTAGAGCATTCGTCAGCCCAAATGATATCACTAAGAACTCGTAATGCTCATATCTGGTTCTGAAGGCTATCTTATGAACATCTGCATCTTTTACCTTCAATTGATGATACCCTGACCGAAGATCTATCTTAGAGAACACTGTGGCTCCCTTCAACTGATCGAACAAGTCCTCGATTCTTGGAAGTGGGTATTTATTCTTGATCGTTATCTTGTTCAGTTCTCGGTAATCGATGCACAACCTCATGCTCCCGTCTTTCTTCTTCATAAAGAGCACTGGTGCGCCCCATGGTGAGAAACTAGGGAGGATGAATTTTTTGTCTAGAAGCTCCTGAATCTGCTGCTTGAGCTCTAACATCTCAGCTGGAGCTAGACGGTACGGTGCCTTAGAGATTGGCACGGTGCCTGGCACAAGATCAATTGAAAACTCCACATCTCTCTCTGGTGGAAGGCCGGTGAATTCATCCGGAAATACGTCAGGAAAATCTCTTACTACTGGTACATAAGTTATTGACGGAGTAAGTACGTCAGGTGCAGACACAATGCTGGCCAAGAAAGCTTGACAATCCTTGTGCATAAGTCTCCGTGCCTGCATGCAAGATATCATGCGAGGGAAACTCCTCCATCTCGCTTGCTCAAATAGAAACTGCTCCATGCACAAAGGTCTTACCAACACTGACCGTTTCTGGAAATCGATAAGAACTCTGTTCTTCGTCAGCCAGTCCATTCCCTAAATAATATCAAATTCTGGCATTGGCAGCACAAACAAATTGGCGTACACTAGGTGGCCCTATAGTTCCAGATCGATGTCTCTGACCACACTAGTAGCTGATAATTCTTCCCTGATGGTACTGTCACTTAGTAGCTCACGTCGAGTCCAATAGACTTGACGTTCAGGTGACTAGCGAATGTCTCTGAAATAAAAGAGTGGGTTGCTCCTGAGTCTATCAGGGCCTTCGTGGATACTCTCTTTATGAAATTGTTTCCTGAGAAACGTTAGCACACACAAACTTATATTCCCGAATTCTAACCTCAACCTCAAGCATAGAAGAAATTTATATCCCAAGTCACCAAAATATTAACTAGCACACTAAAATCCCAAATACAATTCAAAACATGCATGACAGAATAATACAGTTCTTAACTAAATGGGTTTACCAGTCAATAGTGTCGTGTCTGGGTTCGCCTCCTGAGCATGCATGGCGAACACTCTCCCCTGGGTTGGCTGCCTCCACTGTGGGCACTCCTTTAGCATGTGATCACTAGCTCCACATTTGAAACATTTGTCCGACCCATATAGACACTACCCCGGGTGCTGACGGTTGCACTTCGGGCACACTGGGTACTCCGTCCTCTGAGGAGCCTTCGCCTGTGGGATAGGACCCTTGCCTTTCGGCGGTCCCTGATATGGCTTCTTTCCTGGCTGCCCCTGGAATGGTCTCTTGAACTGAGGTCGTTGTTGCTGCTGCTGTGGTGCCTGATAGGGCTTCTTTCCCTACCTATCGACCTCGATATTTTTTTGGTCATGCTCTGCCACCAAGGCTCTAGATAATGCAACAGCATAGGTAGTCGGACCAGCAACCCTTACATCACGGCGCAAGATCGGTCGTAACCCATCCATTAAATGCCTCAGCTTTCCCTGGGCATCATTAGCTATCAGGGGCACAAAGTGACACCCCCTCTCAAACTTCCTCACAAACTCCGCAACGCTGCTATCCCCCTGATGCAACTTCATGAACTCTCTGGTCAGGCGAGAGCGTACTTCCTCAGTGAAGTACTTGGAGTAAAAGACCTCCTTAAATCCATTCCACGTCTGTGTTTGCAAGTTAACTGACACTAATGCACTTTTTCACCATAGCCTGGCGTCTCCAGTCAACAAGTAGGTGGCGCACCTAACCCGGTCTGCATCCTGCAGCTTCATGAAGTAGAATATCACCTCGATGGACTTAATCCATCCTTCAGCTATCATCGGGTCAGTAGTCCCCGAAAACTCCTTTGGGTTCATCTTCCTAAACCTCTCATACACCGTCCCTGGTCTGGGCCTAGCCCCCGTATCAACTGCAGCCTGGTTCCCCGCAAATTGTGCGAAGAACTGAGTCATACCTGCAAGCATCTATGCTTGCATATCTGGCGGTGGTGGAGGAGGAGCGTCTCTCCCTTCCTCCCGAGCCTCCTTTTTCTCATCCCTTACTTCACGGTTAATCAAGCGTCAAGGAGGCATACTGTTCCAACAATTTACCCAACACGTAAACCCAATGTGCATGAACATAATATCAATAGCATAGGATGCACGTAAATCGAACTTAAAACATGGACATGCTGAAATCATGAGTTAATTATTAATACATGGAATAATTCAAAACTTTAAAACTTACAGACTTGAGGTAGAGCTTCATGAGCGTCTCGCAATTGGCAGTAGGCATAACCCTTTACAAGAACACCGCTCTGATACCAATTGTAACGTACCGTACTTTTGAACTACTTGAAATTTGCGGAAAAATAAAAAAAAAATTTCTTAAATACCAAATGAGCTTTCAATTTTCGTTCATAAATCAATTGTTCATTCAAAAATATTTGCGTTAAAAGAGATCACCAAAAAGTTTGCTAAAGAAAAATACTTGTTCCAAACATTATAAACAAAACGCGAAATCAGAGTATTTTGAACATTTCATAAGAACTTAAAATATGGTGGTCCTCGGGTTTAGCCTCCCGCTCAGTCCAAGCCAGCTTACTGGTCCCCACCTCTCGTTTCTTCAAACTCATCCTCACCCGCATCGATCAAGTCTAGTGAGTCTAAAGACTCTACATGTATAAACTGGAAGTAACGAGTAATACGTAATAAAATCACATGCTGCTTTAAAATAGAACGTACATATTGAAACTTCAACTTGCATAAATAAGATTGAGCATACGTACATACATACATAGACGTGCCATCAACATAAAACTTTTCTTAAACATACTTACATCGTACATATTTGAACATACATAAACTTCATCATTTTGCGTAGAGGCATGTTTCAAAGCAAGTGACCCATACATAATACGCCTAATCAGACTAAACTACAGTACTGGGCTGACAGGGAAGATCCACTGTCACATACATAAGATCCCCGTTCATAATATAACGGATGGATTGATCCCTGGTCATACTTTACCGTTTCCAATCCTGATCTAAACCCGTTCATAATTTAACGGGGTGGATTGGTCCCTGGTCATACTTTACCGCTTTCCAATCCCAAACATAATTTGGTCACAAGACATTTAGCATACCTCAAATAGTTGAAATATTTTCTTTTGCACATCGAACATACTTACTTGGCGTTGAGGGATTCGTTGAATCTCGCTTTGGGCTACTGCTTCACATACTAACATGAATTTTAACTGTAGAACCCGTAAATCAGTAGACGTATAAGCCATGCATAATTCTAGGTTTTCTTAAATTTAATTTACTTCATTGCATGATGCATTTATTTGAAGTTAATTATTTATTATTTCAGTTCAGTAGATTGATTTTTAGCATTTCAGTATTTTCAGTGAGGCCGGACCGGAGTTGGAGTTTTGAGATAGAATTTAAGATTTCGAGAAATATTTCCAGAAGTTAATTTAGCCAGCAACCAAGTTCATTTAAGTTAGAAAGGGAGGTTTGAGGATTTAATTTAATTATTTGAGGTGATTAAGAAATGAACTCATTTAAGTTATTAAATTAAGGGGTTAGCTCACTAAATTATTTAAAGGATTAGTAAGGCTTTCAAGGATTATTAGTTGACTAGATAATCAACATTCTCCTTTATTTTATTATGCATTTTTCGGCCACCCTTAGTGCTAGAAGATTCATTTTCCAACTCATCAACTTTGACCAATTCTTTGCATGTAATTAGTAGGATAATTCTAGGATTTTTGGGAGCACAATTTAATTAAATAAATGGACATATCCTAGTCTAGAACAAGAGAAATTTCGGCCACTACCTCCTAGAAGCATCCACCAACTCATTTGATATCAATTCAAAATTTAAAATTCAAAGGGGAGTGGACTTGGTCTTGATTCTTCCTTATATTGTGCACCCTTCTCCTCACCCCTCATAACCATTTTTCCCCCCCTCTCCTTTTCGAAAATTCAGAGTGAATTCACACTCATTTTCAGTAGAAAAATCGTGAGGTACCTAGCCAAAAAGAAGAGAGAAAAATCGAGAGCAAGGTAAGGTAGAAAAGAGAAGCGCTCCACCTCCTCCGTGCCGCGTCGTCGTCGTTTCGTTCGTTTTCTTTCGAAACAAAACCAGGCATGTCTAGATTTCTTTCAAACCTCAATCAAGTCATATTATCATTTATTTTTCAGTACATGATCATGTTTATTCAAGTAAAAATCGAGATCCAAGTCAAAACATTTTGGAACAACACATGCAGAATTTTCGATTTCCTTGGCAAGCTTCACGATTTCTTTTGGTTTGTGAGTTTCAGGTATTGGATCGACTCCAGGCTCCCAAGGCGGCTTGTATACATGTAGTAGGATGCATTAGGACCATGTTGGTCCATTCAAACCAGCCCCATGCTTGCTGGAAATTCAGAATGACAGCAAGTCCCCATAGGTGCAGAAATGTTGTTCGAAAAATTCAGTTTGTTGTCATGGAGGAAGGATCTGATCTTGGCTGCCCCAAGGGCCTATAGCCATGGTTGGATCACTTCCCTAGCATGTCTAAGACGTGACTAAGTTGCCCTTTTGGTGGCTTGGTCCATGGTTCATCGGTTTTTAATCAAAACGTCACAACAGCCCCTATACCCCTTCGGCTTCTTCATTTGTTCAGGTTTTGGTTCGTTCTTTTGTTGCTTGGTATGGATCTTGGTTGGCCTATGGCCCTTAGCCACGGTTCATATCATGCTCCTAGATGTCTAGATCGTGCCATGGTCAATCAAATGGCCACTGGAACGACGCAAGACATCGATCATAGCATAAACACTACACACGCATGCAGGTTGCTCTCGGTTGGACCCTTCGGTTAAGATTTGGTGTAATGCGGATTGTGGCTTGCCTAGGGCCCTTAGCCATGGTTCAAATCATTCCTTGGGATATTGGTAAGAGTCTCTGGTCGGTGGTTCACTCCCCTAATGGCCGATAGTCTCGAAACCAACGCAAGTCTTGTAGTTGCGCAGCTGCTGGAAGTTACAGCAAGTTGCTGTGTCGGTTCAGAGGCTCGTTCGAGTTCTTGGTTGGCTTTTAGCCCATGGCCTTGGACTGGACAGTGCCTCATTGAGTTAGAAAGGTCATGTTTTTGACAGTTCGTCATTTGGATCATTTTTGAGGTCGTACGAGAATTTACGGTGCAATGTGCCAAATTGACTCTCGAAAGAGCGTTTCGTGTTTTGGCCTCCATTCCACCTAGATTTCGACCCTATCATTTTAGGAACATTATTTTATGATTTTTCAGCGTATTTTAATCATGATTATATGTCGGTTCAGTGTCGGTTCAGGTTGGCTCGGAGTCATGATTAAATGCGAAGTCATTAGGCGTCATAGTCGCATCTTTTGAACGTAAATTGCATAGTTGGTCATGTTTAAGCTATTGCATATTTTTCATGGCACAGTTAGGTTGCAGCGAGCCTGGGAACGATCAAATCCAATCCAGTTGGTAAAATTACGGGACATTTTCATTACCCCAGTTAATTATTTTACGTGCATTAAATAGAAAATGATTATTTTTGAGATTTATGCGATATGGCTTGTGGTTCATTCACTATGTGGGAGTGTTATTTTATACGGTCGCCAGTGACCGATCAGTTCAGTATGGTACCACCCGGTCGCCAGTGACCGGCCAGCTCAGTTCAGTTTCAGCCTCCCCGGTAGCCAGTTACCGATCAGTTCAGCTTAGTGCAGTGGCCACAGGCGTAAAACATAATCTCAACAGAAAATTTTATCAGTTATTTCAGTACAGGCTCCAAGGAGCAAATATTTTTACAGTACTTTCCAGTTCAGTTATGCTCGTATTATAATTGCTCAGTACAGATTATTTTCAGTACGCCTCAGGACAGGATATGTTAACTCATGCATATTTTAAATTCAGATTTTTCTCGTTACCTGCGATATATGCATGCTGAGTCTTTAGGCTCACTAGACTTGATTGTTGTAGGTACTGATGAGGCCAGGGCCGAGGGCGGGGACCAGTGAGCCAGCTTAGGTCGGCAGTAGTGGCACCCGAGGACCTCAGAGCAGCAGTTGTTATTTTTTTCCGCAAACAATTTTATCAGTCGTTGGATATTTTTAAATCGTTGTTGTTGGCAAAACTTTAATTTTCTTCCGCTGCAATATTTTGAAATATTGAACTTGATTCACCAGTGATTTTATGAATGAGACCATTTAAGTTCTTTTAAAAAGAAAATTTTTAATTTTCCGCAAATTTTCAAGAAAGGAGTTTTAGGCCCTTCGCAGTTGGTATCAGAGCGGTGGTTCTGTATAGGGTTTCACTACTACTGACCGCGAGAAGCTCACGAAGCCATGCCTTTGGTCTGTAAGTTTTTCAGTTCAGCATTTTGTTCAACATTTCAGTTAAAGCATGAATTATTTTGTCAGCATGCTTCCAGATTTTTCAGTACTTCAGTGTTCATTTAAAATAAATTATGGAATTATGCATGTTAGTTACGTATGGGTTATGTTGGAACAGTATGCCCCCTAGACGCATTTTAGAGCGCAACAGAGAGGAGGAGCCTCGCCGAGAAGACAGGGAGGAGCGTAGACCAGAGGGAGACCTACCACCTCCTCCACCGCCCCCACCGGACATGAGTGCCCAGATGTTAGCTGGGATGGCACAGTTCTTCGCACAGTTTGCGGGGGGCAATGCCGCAGCCGTAGCCGCAGCCACAGCCAGGACGACAGGGCCCGAGGCTGTGTATGAGCGATTCATGAAGATGCGCCCGAAGGAGTTCTCTGGGGCATCTGACCCCATGGTTGCCGAGGGATGGATCAAATCCCTCGAGGTTATCTTCGATTTTATGGAGCTGGGGGACGCAGACCGAGTCCGATGTGCCACCTACTTGTTCACTGGAGACGCCCGCTTATGGTGGGAAGGAGCTTCGGTAGCCCTGACATTGGCTACACTTTCTTGGACCCGCTTTACGGAGGTTTTCTACTCCAAGTATTTTGCTGAGGAGGTTCGCACCAGGCTGACCACCGAGTTCATGAGTCTGAGACAGGGGGATATGTCGGTTACGGAGTTTATCCGTAAGTTCGAGAGGGGCTGTCACTTTGTGCCCCTGATAGCGAATGATGCCAGAGCCAAGCTGCTGCACTTCTTGGTGGGTTTACGGCCGATCTTGCGCCGGGATGTTAGGGTATCTGACCCTGCTACTTATGAGATTGCCGTCTCCAAGGCCTTAGCCGCAGAGCAGGATCTGCGGGATATCGAGAGGGATCGCCAGGGCAAGCGCCCAGTCCAGGCACCGCACCGCCCTCCTCCTCATCAGCATCAGCAGCAGAATAAGAGGCCTTTTCATGGACCGCCCAGGAACCGAGGCCAGCAGCAGCGGGGACGCCCAGCCCCGAGGACTCAGGGGCACCCAGTCTGTCCCAGGTGCTCACGTCGCCATCCTGGAGCATGTATGGCTGGCTCAGGAAAGTGTTTTAAGTGTGGCAGTCCAGACCACATGTTGCTGCAGTGTCCTCAGAGGAATCTGCCTACCCAAGGCAGAGCTTTTGCTCTCCATGCCGCGGAAACCAACCCGGAGACTATGTTGTTGACAGGTACCTTTAAACTTTAAGCTATTATTTGAATTTCCGTGTTTTGGGAATCGGGATTTAGATTTTGAACTTAGAACTGTTATAGGATTGCATGCTCTACTCAGATTTATTTCGGGGAAATTAAGCTAGAGGAACCTTGACCTTTGCATGTCTATAAGTTTAGATCTTGTAGTGGGATTCAACTTAGAGTTCCGATCTTTCAGGGAGAATTTTTATATCTGGTTCCGCTACCAAGGCCTTGATAGATTCAGGGGCCACTCACTCGTTTATTTCGGAGGTCTTTGCAAACTTTCTCAAGATCCAGACCATTGGGCTAGATACAGCCTTTTCAGTAGTGTTGCCGTCAGGCGAGGAGATGGCAGCCACCAATGTTATCCGAGATATAGACCTTGAGCTGCACGGTAATCTTGTTTATGCGGATCTGATTGTGCTACCGATGCCGGAATTTGACATCATCCTAGGGATGGACTGGCTATTGAGGAACAGAGTGTTGATAGACTTCCAGCGGAGATCTGTTCTTGTCCGACCGCCTGGAATTGAGCAGTTCTTATTTGAGCCGGACAGGTACTTTTCTTTACCGCGCATTATTCCTTATGTTCAGGCTAGGAAGCTCATGCATAGAGGGTGTTGGGCATTTCTAGCAACCTTTTTATCTGTCCCCGAGGAACCCAGCCAGTCGGCCTCAGATGTTCCGATAGTTAGAGATTTCTTAGACGTTTTTCCCGAAGACGTCTCTGGTATGCCACCAGAGAGAGAGGTGGAGTTTTCCATTGAGCTTATGCCAGGTACGGCTCCGATATCCAAAGAGTCGTACCGTCTAGCACCGACAGAGATGGCAGAGCTTAAGAAGCAGATCCAGGAACTTCTCGACAAGGAGTTCATTCGCCCGAGCTTTTCTCCATGGGGCGCGCCAGTCTTATTTGTGAAAAAGAAGGATGGCTCGATGAGGCTTTGCATTGACTACCGGGAGTTGAACAGGGTTACAGTGAAGAATAAATAACCACTGCCAAGGATTGAGGATCTGTTTGACCAGTTGCAGGGAGCTTCGATTTTCTCCAAGATAGATCTCCGTTCGGGTTATCACCAGTTGAGGGTGAGAGGTGCTGATGTTTCGAAGACATCTTTCAGGACTCGTTATGGTCACTACGAGTTCCTTGTGATGCCGTTCGGTCTGACGAATGCGCCAGCGATATTCATGGATCTCATGAATCGCGTATTTCATCCGTACCTCGACCAGTTTGTGATAGTGTTCATAGATGACATTCTCGTCTACTCCAAGAATCGGGAGGAGCACAGCCGACATCTGACCACAGTGTTGCAGACATTGCAGAAGCACAAATTATTCGCAAAGTTCAGTAAGTGCGAATTCTGGTTAGAGAAGGTGGCGTTTTTGGGCCACATTGTTTCTAGCAGTGGTATTGAGGTAGACCCCGCTAAAGTTGTAGCAGTTAGAGATTGGGTTGTGCCTCAGAATGCATCCGAGATCCGCAGTTTCCTTGGGCTAGCAGGATATTACAGAAAATTCATCCAGGGATTCTCCTCTATCGCCGTTCCACTCACAGCACTGACAAAGAAAAATGTGAAGTTTGTGTGGAGCGAGGAGTGTCAGAAGAGCTTTGATACTTTGAAGCAAGCCCTTATTTCAGCACCAGTTTTGGCCATGCCATCAGGGCCCGGCGAGTTTGTCCTTTATACCGATGCTTCGAAGCTTGGTTTAGGTGCAGTTTTGATGCAGCATGGGAGAGTGATAGCGTATGCTTCTCGACAGCTGAAAATCCACGAGAAGAATTACCCTACCCATGATCTGGAGTTAGCGGCCGTAGTTTTTGCTTTGAAGATTTGGAGGCACTATCTGTATGGGGAGAAGTGTCAGATCTTTACCGACCATAAGAGCCTCAAGTATTTCTTTACGCAGAAGGAGGTGAACATGCGTCAGAGGCATTGGTTGGAGCTTGTGAAAGACTACGATTGTGACATTAGCTACCACCCGGGTAAAGCTAATGTAGTTGCGGATGCTTTGAGCAGGAAAGTCGCAGTGATGGCTCATTTGACGATGCAGAAACCTCTTCAGATTGAGATGCAGAGGTTTGATCTTGAGACTTACCCTCGAGGTAGAGTTCCTCGTGTATCTACCTTGACTATCCAGTCCTCTCTTATTGACCGTATTTGCAGCGGTCAGGCAGCAGATGAGCAGTTGGCACAGTGGAAGAAGAGAGATGAAGCCAAGGGCAGTGTTTTGTATTCAGTCAGCGACGGTATTGTGAGATACCGAGATAGGATATGGGTTCCCAGCAGTGATTCTATCCGAGCAGACATCTTATCAGAGACCCATACGTCCCCGTACTCCATTCACCCTGGGAGTACGAAGATGTACAAAGATCTGCAGCTATTGTATTGGTGGCCAGGGATGAAGAAGGACATCAGGCGTTTTGTATCCGAGTGCCTGACTTGCCAGTTAGTGAAGGCCGAGCATCAGAGACCAGCAGGTTTAGTCAAGCCTCTTCCTATTCCCGAGTGGAAGTGGGAGAACATTACCATGGACTTTGTGACCGGATTGCCGAGGTCAGCCAGAGGATCGAATGCTATCTGGGTTATTGTAGATCGTCTTACCAAATCAGCGCACTTCTTGCCTATTAAGACGACTTTCACCATGGTTCAGTATGCAGAGCTGTATATCCGAGAGATAGTCCGACTCCATGGTATTCCAGTTTCTATCGTATCCGACAGAGATCCCAGATTCACTTCCTCGTTTTGGAAGAGTTTGCATTCGACTATGGGTACGAAGTTGCTGTTTAGCACAGCTTTCCATCCGCAGACAGATGGACAGTCGGAGCGAGTTATTCAGATCTTAGAGGATCTTCTCCGTGCTTGCGTCATTGATTTCTCTGGGAGTTGGGAGTCGAACTTACCATTGGTAGAGTTCACCTATAACAACAGTTTCCAGTCGTCTATAGGTATGGCTCCGTATGAAGCGCTGTATGGCCGCAAGTTTAGATCTCCTGTTCATTGGGATGAAGTAGGAGAGAGAGCAGAGTTGGGTCCAGAGATTGTTCAGCAGGCAGCAGATGTAGTAGTCAAGATCCGTGATAGAATGAGGACTGCTCAGAGTCGACAGAAGAGTTATGCCGATCAGCGGAGGAGAGAGTTAGAGTTTGCAGTGGGCGATCATGTCTTCGTGAAAGTGGCACCTATGAAGGGTGTCATGAGATTTGGCAAGAAAGGGAAGCTCAGTCCGAGATACATTGGACTGTTTGAGATCCTTGACAGAGTTGGGACGCTAGCGTATCGTGTGGCTCTTCCGCCGAATCTGGCCGGAGTACACAATGTCTTTCACGTCTCCATGCTGAGGAAGTATATGGAAAATCCTTCGCATGTGCTGAATTTAGAGCCGTTGCAGCTTACTCCGAACTTATCTTATGAGGAGAGACCCGTGCAGATCCTAGACAGACAGGAGAAGAAACTTCGGAACAAGTTGGTTAAGCGAGTCAAAGTCAAATGGCTCAACCATTCAGAGGAGGAAGCTACGTGGGAGTCTGAGCCGGAGATGAGAAGTCGATACCCTGAGTTATTCGGTGAGTTCTAATTTCGAGGACGAAATTTATTTAAGGGGGGGAGGATTGTAGAACCCGTAAATCAGTAGACGTATAAGCCATGCATAATTCTAGGTTTTCTTAAATTTAATTGACTTCATTGCATGATGCATTTATTTAAAGTTAATTATTTATTATTTCAGTTCAGTAGATTGATTTTTAGCATTTCAGTATTTTCAGTGAGGCCGGACCGGAGTTGGAGTTTTGAGATAGAATTTAAGATTTCGAGAAATATTTCCAGAAGTTAATTTAGCCAGCAACCAAGTTCATTTAAGTTAGAAAGGGAGGTTTGAGGATTTAATTTAATTATTTGAGGTGATTAAGAAATGAACTCATTTAAGTTATTAAATTAAGGGGTTAGCTCACTAAATTATTTAAAGGATTAGTAAGGCTTTCAAGGATTATTAGTTGACTAGATAATCAACATTCTCCTTTATTTTATTATGCATTTTTCGGCCACCCTTAGTGCTAGAAGATTCATTTTCCAACTCATCAACTTTGACCAATTCTTTGCATGTAATTAGTAGGATAATTCTAGGATTTTTGGGAGCACAATTTAATTAAATAAATGGACATATCCTAGTCTAGAACAAGAGAAATTTCGGCCACTACCTCCTAGAAGCATCCACCAACTCATTTGATATCAATTCAAAATTTAAAATTCAAAGGGGAGTGGACTTGGTCTTGATTCTTCCTTATATTGTGCACCCTTCTCCTCACCCCTCATAACCATTTTTCCCCCCCCTCTCCTTTTCGAAAATTCAGAGTGAATTCACACTCATTTTCAGTAGAAAAATCGTGAGGTACCTAGCCAAAAAGAAGAGAGAAAAATCGAGAGCAAGGTAAGGTAGAAAAGAGAAGCGCTCCACCTCCTCCGTGCCGCGTCGTCGTCATTTCGTTCGTTTTCTTTCGAAACGAAACCAGGCATGTCTAGATTTCTTTCAAACCTCAATCAAGTCATATTATCATTTATTTTTCAGTACATGATCATGTTTATGAAAGTAAAAATCTAGATCCAAGTCAAAACATTTTGGAACAGCACATGCAGAATTTTTGATTTCCTTGGCAAGCTTCACGATTTCTTTTGGTTTGTGAGTTTCAGGTATTGGATCGACTCCAGGCTCCCAAGGCGGCTTGTATACATGTAGTAGGATGCATTAGGACCATGTTGGTCCATTCAAACCAGCCCCATGCTTGCTGGAAATTCAGAATGACAGCAAGTCCCCATAGGTGCAGAAATGTTGTTCGAAAAATTCAGTTTGTTGTCATGGAGGAAGGATCTGATCTAGGCTGCCCCAAGGGCCTATAGCCATGGTTTGATCACTTCCCTAGCATGTCTAAGACGTGACTAAGTTGCCCTTTTGGTGGCTTGGTCCATGGTTCATCGGTTTTTAATCAAAACGTCACAACAGCCCCTATACCCCTTCGGCTTCTTCATTTGTTCAGCTTTTGGTTCGTTCTTTTGTTGCTTGGTATGGATCTTGGTTGGCCTATGGCCCTTAGCCACGGTTCATATCATGCTCCTAGATGTCTAGATCGTGCCATGGTCAATCAAATGGCCACTGGAATGACGCAAGACATCGATCATAGCATAAACACTACACACGCATGCAGGTTGCTCTCGGTTGGACCCTTCGGTTAAGATTTGGTGTGATGCGGATTGTGGCTGGCCTAGGGCCCTTAGCCATGGTTCAAATCATTCCTTGGGATGTTGGTAAGAGTCTCTGGTCGGTGGTTTACTCCCCTAATGGCCGATAGTCTCGAAACCAACGCAATTCTTGTAGTTGCGCAGCTGCTGGAAATTACAGCAAGTTGCTGTGTCGGTTCAGAGGCTCGTTCGAGTTCTTGGTTGGCTTTTAGCCCATGGCCTTGGAGTGGACAGTGCCTCATTGAGTTAGGAAGGTCATGTTTTTGACCGTTCGTCATTTGGATCATTTTTGAGGTCGTACGAGAATTTGCGGTGCAATGTGCCAAATTGACTCTCGAAAGAGCGTTTCGTGTTTTGGCCTCCATTCCACCTAGATTTCGACCCTATCATTTTAGGAACATTATTTTATGATTTTTCAGCGTATTTTAATCATGACTATACGTCGGTTCAGTGTCGGTTCAGGTTGGCTCGGAGTCATTATTAAATGCGAAGTCATTAGGCGTCATAGTCGCATCTTTTGAACGTAAATTGCATAGTTGGTCATGTTTAAGCTATTGCATATTTTTCATGGCACAGTTAGGTTGCAGCGAGCCTGGGAACGATCCATTCCAATCCAGTTGGTAAAATTACGGGACATTTTCATTACGCCAGTTAATTATTTTACGTGCATTAAAAAGAAAATGATTATTTTTGAGATTTATGCGATATGGCTTGTGGTTCATTCACTATGTGGGAGTGTTATTTTATACGGTCGCCAGTGACCGATCAGTTCAGTATGGTACCACCCGGTCGCCAGTGACCGGCCAGCTCAGTTCAGTTTCAGCCTCCCCGGTAGCCAGTTACCGATCAGTTCAGCTTAGTGCAGTGGCCACAGGCGTAAAACATAATCTCAACAGAAAATTTTACCAGATATTTCAGTACAGGCTCCAAGGAGCAAATATTTTTACAGTACTTTCCATTTCAGTTATGCACGTATTATAATTGCTCAGTACAGATTATTTTCAGTACGCCTCAGGACAGGATATGTTAACTCATGCATATTTTAAATTTAGATTTTTCTCGTTACCTGCGATATATGCATGCTGAGTCTTTAGGCTCACTAGACTTGATTGTTGTAGGTACTGATGAGGCCAGGGCCGAGGGCGGGGACCAGTGAGCCAGCTTAGGTCGGCAGTAGTGGCACCCGAGGACCTCAGAGCAGCAGTTGTTATTTTTTTCCGCAAACAATTTTATCAGTCGTTGGATATTTTTAAATCGTTGTTGTTGGCAAAACTTTAATTTTCTTCCGCTGCAATATTTTGAAATATTGAACTTGATTCACCAGTGATTTTATGAATGAGGCCATTTAAGTTCTTTTAAAAAGAAAATTTTTAATTTTTTGCAAATTTTCAAGAAGGAGTTTTAGGCCCTTCGCATTAACACTTAACTTGCATAACTTAGACGTAGGTATTCGCACTCACCACTGAATCATATAAATAGCTTATGACCTTCTAGATCACTCGGAACTTGGCCTCATTTAATCATCGTATTAAACCATAGCATAGAACCTTAAAAAAAATCTCAAAGGGAAGCCTAAACTATTCACAAACAGGAGGTACACGAACCCCGTGCCCAGGTCCGGCTCTGGGTCCGTGTAGGTTCTGGAAAAACACACCGAAAAGAAGGGGGGACACGGACCCCGTGATAGGTTCCGTTAAGGGGTCCGTGTAGGCACTGGAAAATGGAACTTCGGAAGAAACAAGGGCACAAACCCCATGCCAGGTTCCTTGTAGGGGTCCGGCTAGCCACAGATGAAAACAAACCTGCGGAAAATTCTTATATTGTGCTTATTTCTCTTAACTCAATTGAATGGACTAAGAATCGATACCTCGAGACCCATCCTAAAACGCTACGGTATTGACTCCCACCCGTACCAACAACCCAACCGACCCCAATATCGAATGCAACAATAAAACGACACAAAATCCGAGATTCGACACCCTTACTCTTCCTAAGGTTTCTATTACTTCCCAAGCCATCCCCGACTCAAAACGAAACCTCGAATAGTACCTAAACGCATCTCACATCATGTCTAAACGCAGTAGTGATGGCCTAGCGATGTCCAACGAAGCCTGCAACTCAAACACTTCAAGAACACATCAATGACATATTTTTCAGAAAAATGCAGTTTGATAAGTCCCACGAAAACGATCATAACTCACTCAATTTGTATCCAAATATTTCGAATTTACTGTCAAATTGAAGGTATCAAAAAGCTCTATGTTTCATATGTTGAAAGTTTTTCCAAAAAAGCGACCGAAAAATCGCAGTATTTAAAACAACAGTAAATTTCGAGTTATAGATCTAAAAACGTTTCAAAAATCAATCCAACAATTTTCTGCTCAAACTTGGTACGTCAAACTAGGATTTTAACGCATAATAAACAACACCACGCATAATATGACAAGATCGACATAGGAAAAATAAAATATACATGCCTCTTGATATTAAAATGTACCGAACCGACGATACCGAAGCGGGGATGATGCGAGGGTTGATCCGAGACAAACATGGCGCTATTTCCTTGAAGAAAAACGGACGAAAATCTGCTGGAAAACTTCAGAGGAAGGGGCAGCTGCTGATAGCTTAAGAACCCTAAGTTTTTCTCAAAAAAAAAATGAAGGGCAAGGGAAAAGTGTGTGTGTGATAGCCGAAATGTGTGTGTGTGTGTAAATGTGGGTGTGCGTGAGTTTAGATTTAGTTTAGGGAAAATTTGTGCTTAATTAGCTAATTATCATGCTAATTAAAATACTAACTAAATTATCAAGTTAATTAAAATACTAACCCCTGTAAATCTTGAATAAAATCTCCTAGCTTAAAAATGAAATGTACAAGTGCAAAACCTTTAAAAGTTTGAAAGCATAAAAAATCACTTAATAAATAAATTAGGCTTTTAAAACGCTGTAAACTAAATAAACCATTTAAAATGCCCCTTTCTAACTTAAAAAAAAATGACGCATTTTAAAATTGCCAACGTCGTCGCCGGTCTCTAATTCTCGATCCCGCATCGAATAATCGCCTGAAACATGAAACTCAAGAAAATATTTTAACGTGCATCACAAATACGTAAATAATTCAAACTAATGCAATTGTATAAATCATGCATTGCTAAGAAAATCATTTTAAATTAAATAAATGATTTAACAGTTTAAATAAATAGGTGGGTTATACGTGTACTGAATTCGGGCTCTACAGTCCATGCACAAGGTAGCTAATTTAACTAAGTTGTAGTTCATTCGCACAGGTAAAAAGTTTGCCGATTTTGTCAGTCGATCAATGATAACCCAGATCCCATCATGGTTTTGTCTTGACTTTGGTAATCCTACCACAATGTCCATGGAAATGTGCTCCCACTTCCATGTTGGGATCTCTAGCGGTTGTAGGAGTCCTCCGGGTCGTTGATGTTCGGCTTTGACATGGTGAAAAATTTGGCATTTAGCGACAAAGTCAGCTGCGTCCTTCTTCTTTCAATTCCACAAGTAATTATGTTTCATGTCATGATACATTTTGGTGCTCCCAGGGTGAATTGAGAACTTTGACTTGTGTGTCTCAGACATTACTTCTCGTCTTATCTCATCGAGGTCTGGTACACACAAACGCCTTTTCATCAACAGGACGCCTTTCTCATCAGTTTGGAATTCTTGAGCTTTTCCTTCTTGAAGTTACTCCTTAATTTTTGCTATGGAAGGATTGTGATTTTTCTTCAACTTGATGGTTTCTTGAAGGCATGGTTGAGCTGAAAGATCCGATAAATTTACTTTTCCTACGTTTCTTCAGCTCAAGGAATCTGCTACCTTGTTGGCTTTACGCGGATTGTAGTTGATTGTTAGATCATAATCCTTCAAGAGTTCAATTCAGCGTCTCTGCCTCATGTTTAATTCTTTTTGAGTGAATAAGTATTTGAGGCTTTGATGATCGGTGAATATCTTGCATTTAGCACCATATAGATAATGTCTCTATATTTTTAGTGCACATACGATGGCTGCTAACTAAAGATCATGAGTTGGGTAATTTTGTTCATAAGGTTTTAATTGCCTTGATGCGTAAGCAATTACCTGACCTTCCTGCATAAGTACACGCCATAATCCTCCCTTTGATGCATCACTATATATGGTGAAGTTCTTGCCATCTTTGGGAAGTACTAGCACTTGTGTAGATGCAAGTTTTCTTTTAAAAATCTGAAAACTCTTCTCGCATTCTACACTCCAAATGAATCTAGAGTTGTCATGTGTGAGTTTGGTGAGGGGTATGGCTATTGAAGAAAATCCTTCAACGAATTTCCTATAATATCCAGCTAAACCCAGAAAGCTTTGAATCTCAGTTACTGATTTTGGTCGAGGCCAGTCCACAATTGCCACTACTTTCTTGGGGTCCACTGAAACACCTAGTTCAGAGCTTATGTGTCCCAAGAACACGACACTTGTTAGCCACAATTCACATTTCTTAAATTTGATATACAGTTCTTTTTCTCTGAGTGTCTCTAGAGTGAGGTAAAGATGTTCCTCGTGATTTTTCTTACTTTGTGAGTACACAAGGATGTCGTCTATGAATACGACCACGAACCTATCAAGGTATGGTTTGAAGACTCTATTCATGAGGTCCATGAATGCTGCTGGAGCATTGGTCAGTCCAAACGACATTATCGTAAACTCGTAATGGTCGTATCTCGACCTGATGGCTATTTTAGAAATATCTTCTGTTTTGACCTTCGATTGATGGTAATTTGACCTCAGATCGAGTTTTAAAAAGAACTTGGCTCCTTTCAATTGGTCGAAAGGGTCATCTATCCTCGTGAGAGGGTATTTATTCTTAATTGTAATCTTTTTCAACTTTCTATATTCGATACATAAACTCATAATTCCGTCTTTCTTTTTCACAAATAGTACAGGGGCTCCCCACGGAGATGCAATGGGTGTAGTTTGCTTTTTATCCAACAACTCTTGGAGTTGGTCCTTGAGTTCCTTTAATTCTGCTGGGGCAATTCTATATGGTGCTTTTGAGATCGGTGCAGCCCCAGGAATCAAGTTGATCTCAAACTCCACTTCACGGTCAGGAATCCTGCCAGGCGATTCTTCAGGGAAGACGTTCGGAAATTCCTGAATAACTGGAATTCCTCTATCTTCAGAGTAACTTCGTGATTTATCTCGCTGATCATTGCTAGGAAAATTTCTTCACCATTTTTAAAGGCTTTCTGACAAGATCGACTATGGGGATCATCGTTGAGCTACAATAGCTCGGTTCTTGAAATATTGAACACTGATGAATTAAATCGAGTTTGGTTTTCAAACCAAGAAGAAGACACTTGAAATAATCCTTCGTAGAAATCGATTAAACATTTTGTAAAGCATTTAAATATATGCAAATTGAATGAGTAAAAAATAATTTTGTTGAAGCATTTATCAAACACTTGATATGCAATAATTTTTTTTTTGAAGAACACATAAAATGACTCAACAATACATCCTTAAAACAATGGAAATAATAAATAAATGCAATAAACAAATAGACACGAATTTGTTTATAGATGTTCGTATACTTCAAATACTCCTACGTCACCCCTTCTTCCCCTTTGGAAGGATTCACTAGAAGACTTTGATTTATACTACTCTTCGTACAAACCCATTCAGCTAGGACTTGTTAGAGTAGGTTCCCGTCGAGCCAAGTGTTGGCCGAGGATTCATGTTTAAACTCACAATCTTTATTTTAAAAATATTTGAAATTATTGTTTTGGCACATCTTTATATGTATACCCATGATTATTGCATAGATAAAGTGCTTGAATAAACAAATAGTAGAAAGAATATGAGATGCTCATATGATGAGTATCATGAAACTCATATTTGGGATACTGTATATTCTAAACAGTTCCTAGTTGATTCGGTCGCCATTAAGAAGGATAAAGGCCACTTGAGTTTGAGACTAGTATCTGCGATGTGAGTATCATGTTTCATTGGTAGGGGACATTGTGATGTCCGAGCATGCAAATAGGTGCTCCTCGTTGAGTGCACTGAACAGCCCTCCATAAAGGACTTTCCAAGTGGTTTTTACTTATCGAGTGGAAACGTCCTAGTTTATGGTTGTATACCATTATTCCTTATGACCCGGGACAACATTGTGACTCTATATGCTAGCATTGCACTTTGACTTGTTTACCGACTCATATGGAGTCATCAGGTGGCAAGGTTGGGTGTTTTGTCGAAACATATAGGAGTCTATGCATTGTAGTCGGGGATTCACCGCTTACCTTCGGGTATGAATATCCTATGTGATCTCATGTGTATGTAGTTTGAAATATCTGATAAGAGTGTTGGTGGTAATTATGAAAGGGGCTTCTTAGATTACACCATCGATGCAACTACGACATGACACATAGTAACGATTCTTTGACAGCTCTCGATATACCAATAGTTGTCGAATCGATCGGGATATATGAGATGAAAGGACCGTATTGTACGCTAACCATAATAGATTGGTTCTTGCAGCCACTATCATTTGTTACCTAAGGAATCTTGTAAGCGATGCTGCTAGGTATTTAACATGGTTTGTTGGGTACTATCTGACTTGAGTTCTGATGTTCTTATTATCAAGAAATTGATAAGTAAGAATGAAGCAACTGGGGTATGCTCATATAAGGACATGTTTAGTCTTGAATCACATTGAGATATGAACCCACTACTGGTTATATCAATGAACCATTGAGGGTCACACAAGTGCTAACTTACTAGATCCCGTTGAGAAGTAAAAATTGTTCAATGTGTTGAACGGCTTATAAAGGAGTTTATAAGCACAAAGAAAAATAGAAGTATGACTTCTATAAGAGGATTATGGGGAATGTAACTTTTAATTTGTGAAAGTGTTCCTAAATTAAAAGTTGGCTCAAATAAATAATGTATTTGAAAATTGTGATTTTCATAAACATTATTATGGACTAAATTAAATTATTTCAAGTGTTGAATTAATTAAGCACTAGTGGACCTAGTAGAGTCCAAAAAATTAAATTAATTCAAGTGTTGAATTAATTAAATAACATTGGGCCGTGTAGAGCCCAATTAGAAATAGTTATTCAACTAGTGAGCTTTAGTAAAATTAAGTAAACTTTAAATTGTCTCAAATGTGTTTGAGATATTTAAATAAAAGTTTATGGGCCTTGTAATTGTTACAAGCCCAAACAAATTGCATGCTTGGGAGGTTAAGGGTTGGAGGCAACTTTTGAGTTAATAGCATGCATGCCTTTGGGACACACTTTTAACTTTTTACACAACCAAGAAAGTTTCTCCCTTCTCTCCTCACAAGCATAGTGGCCGAAATATTCCCATTTTTCCCTCAATTTTCTTCTTCATTTTTGTTGAGGAAAGCATACTCTTCTCAAAAAAAAATTCCTCTAATTTTTCTAGTGTAAAATTAGAGGGGATCTTCCTAGTTAGTGGTGGGCTTAATTTGAAGGAAAGAATCCATTTGAGCAAGGTGTGCTCTTGGAAGCTTCTAGATTAGGTCAACCATTCAAGAGCTAAGTTGTTTAACAACTTAGTTGGAGTCATCATCAATCCTTTGTGATTGACAGGTAAAATTCTAAAACACTCTATATATGACATTTTGTGTTTTTGTTATTTGCTACACAACATATGAGGTGCTCAAATTTTGCTTCATGAAAAATATGATTTTTCGAAATTCCGTTGCGCTTCCGGGCACCGTAACCGATCCTCTTTCAAGTGATATCAGAGCTATGGTTGCTATTTTGTGTAAGCAAATACATGATATTATATTGAGGTCAATTTCCAATCGCATGAGATAAACGTCGCAACAAATCGAAGGCCAAAATGGGGCTATTTTCGGCCCCATGTTGCTGCCCATTTCGGGAAGCTTGGGCTGCCCGAGGGGCTGCCCGTTTCGGGCAGCAAGGGCAGCCTTATGGGCTTCCCGAAACCCCCCTTAAAAAAAATTTGTGCATGTTTCCCAGAATCCGGCAACGGCGATGACGACTAGGGTTTTCAAAAGTGTTTTGGAATATCAAAGTGTCATGGGCCTTGAGTTGTTAGGCCATTAGATGGCTAACATAATTTGTGAAATTTAAATGAGCCAAAATATTTTTGATGAAAAATGTCTTATTGGGCCCTTAAGTTTAAATCCACATAATTTGTATATATTTTGTCATAAAATAAATAATTTAAGTTGGACTTTAATTATTTATAGTAAATTGTGATTTACAAGAACTTCGGTTATAAATAAATTAATTAGAAAGTAGGCAAATGAGTTTGTTTATTTTGTTGATTTAGTTTATAATCGTGGCGGTTAGTGATTGGATCAAGATATATAATATAGGTTCAATTAGTTATTGTGATAATTAATTGATAGTGTATGATATGTGATATTATGCATGAAGGATGATCAAAAGCTCAAGCCCAATTTGCTAAGTGTATGCTAGGATATTTTGTGTTGAATGATTGTAATAATTATCTATTTAAAAGTGGGCTTGGTTTATAGCCCGTTTCCACCCCATGAGATGTATCCCTATTCGCCATGGATATTTATTTGTAAATCTTAGTATAGTGAAAGATCAAGATTGGAAGATGGTGGGCCTTGATGATTATGAAGGTTGAAGACATGTAAATATTTGAAGCTTATGTAATCATGCATTTGCATCCCATGCATTCCCTAGGATTGGACCTAGGCCCGTGTTTGGCTCACACAGACCATTATTTATTGGGGTAATTGATCATCCTTGTTTAGTTTACTGTCTATAATATATGCATGTTATATTATAAATAATGAGTATGTGCGTTATAATTATGATAATAACAAAGTTGCATGAATCCGGCAAACATACGATCAAACATGGCGAGCTTTTAAAAAAAATAATGATGAGACCTTTAAAAATTAAAAACCCTCATTTTGAATAAGATTCAAAATTAATATCAAGCCCGAAAAGGAGAATTATAAAGGTGTTTATAATTTACATGTCTTTCATGACAATGGGTGCATGATGAACGCTACCCGTGCTCAGGGCTCGGCTCATATTATTGTGGGAGCTCTAGACACCGGAAATCTGTGACATCCATTGACATGGTGATGTGAACTACGTAGAAATCCCATGATTTCAGCTCATAGTATTGAGAGAACTCATGGCGACCGTCCATTAAGGTTCAATATTGATGGGTAAGGCTTGAAACGTAAATATGAACAACGTCATATTATTGTGTCCTAATCAAACGTGAGACAAAAGTTTACATAAAGGTTTGCATGGAGATGCAATTTGAAACTAAATTTTAGAAATTATGATTGGCTGATATTATTCGGGATCATAATTTGCTAATTGGACCTTACATACATACTGAGGAAAGGAGTTTCCCGTTTTCACTAGAGGGTAGTGAAATATGTCAAAACAGTGGGAGCGAAAATTTATGAAGTAAAAATCCATACTTTATATCTAACTAAATATTTTAAATAGTCATTAACATTTATCTGTTTTACTTTTCAGTACAAATTTTACAATGTCTTCGATTCACTATCCGTTATATGCAATACTCGACAAACACGTTTTAACTGGACCTAATTACTTCAATTGGCGAAGAAATCTGAAAATCGTCTTGAATTCGGAAAGGATAGTATATACACTTACTGACTCGCCCCCTGTTAAGGCTCTGACTAGCTGCACTCCTGAGGAATTGCAGACTTACAAGGATTGGTGTGACCATGACTTGCGAGAAAAGTGTTATATGCAGGCTTCTATGATTGATGAGCTGCAGAGGCGTTTTGAGGATGCAAAGAGTGCTGCTAAGATTCATTTGCATCTCAATGAGCTCTTTGGTGAGCAGACTCGACCTCTTAGGCATGCTACTGTCAAGAAGCTGATCACTTTACACATGCGAGATGGGGCCTCAGTCCATGAGCATGGCGTAAAGATGATTGGGCTTGTGGACAAGCTCGTTGGCATGGATCTTATGTTGCCATCGGAGTTGACCACTGATGTGTTGCTCTTGTCGCTGCCTAGCTCATTTGATCCTTTTGTCTGTATTTCAACATGAACAAGCTGGAGCTTACCCTTGAGGAGTTGGTGAATATGCTTTTTACCTTAGTCCACCATCAAGAAAGAGAAGTCGGTTCTTTATGTGGGTTCTTCATCTGGTACGAAGACTGGCCCACCAGGAAGGGAAAAAAACGTTCTTTCCAACGTCTCAAGAAGAATGTGCCCTTGAAAAGGCAAGCTCCGAATCCCGTTGTGGCAGCCACACCAATTAAGGCTGACAATACTGCTGATGTATGTCATCACGGAAATAAGCCTAGACATTGGAGGCATAACTGCAGAGAATATCTTGCCCAGAAGGGTTCTGAAAATGGTATGTTCTATATTGAAGTAAACATTTCAATTAACTCTACTTCTTGGGTATTGGATATCGACTGTGGCTCACATCTCTATAATGATTTTCAGGTGATGGGAAGCACTAGGAGACTAGGGGAAGTTGAGACCTTCTTGAGGATTTGCACTGGGGCAAGATTTGCTGCCAAGGCTATTGGAGATGTTTACTTGCTTTTGTACAATGATTCTAAGTTAATTATAAGAGATATTTTGTTTGTACCTGATTTGGTTAATTATAAGATATGTTTTGTTTGTTTCCATCAGTGAAGACTCAAAAACATATACCACAAGAAGAATCTGAAGAAAAACAACGAGATTCATTACAAAAAGCTTCTTCAAGAGAGAAAAGAAAGGGCACGCACATTGCACATCTGCTTTCAGAAGCATTCAGCCTAGAGGGACACTTTAAAGTGTTATCTGCTAAGTTTAGAAGCAATTTTCCCTTAGTGTATGAGAACATCCTTTTTCAGGTCTTACACACAAATTCTCTGAATCACTCAAATACAGTCTTGCACAAAGACGTTAAACTTGTGTATAGGGTCTTTGACACATAGACGTTAAAGTAGTGTTGGCTGGAAGGTGCTGCATTCAGTCGTAGCTAGGAGTTCAGTTTCAGCAGTAGTGTAAGTCCTAGCTGAGTGGGTTGGTACAAAGAGTTGTATAAATCAAAGTCTTCTAGTTGATTCTACCCGAGGCGGTAGAAGGGGTGACGTAGGAGCAGTTGAAGTCTCCAAACATCCATAAACTTATCTTGTGTATTTAACTGATTAACTATTGTTTTCAAACTGTTTGGATCAGTTAGAGTATCCTTCAGTTCAGTTATCACCATAACTGAACTAATGAATGCAAAAACTAATCTACCCTTTTCGGTTATTCAGTTTACATAAGTTAAAACGTTTTCTAATATAACAGTTTTTTTCACGAAGGATTACTTCGAGTTTGTTCCGCTTGATTTTTAACCAAACTCGAATTAATTATCGGTGTTAATATTCTTAGAACACGAGCTATTGCAGCTCATTGGAGAATATTTTGTTTGAATCATCCGAAATATGCTCAGCAAACGATCCTTCAATTGATATCAGAGCGGGTTATTCTAAGAAGAACATTTCAAGAAAACTGTGTCTTAAAATTTTTACGTTAAAATAGTGTTAAAAGCTATTTAAAATTATTTCATACTATTTTCAAAACTATTTGAAAATATTTATATGTCGCTCTTTAGCAAAGAGTTGAGAGGATTGGCTCTGCAACTAATGTTGTAGCCACTTCTTTAGACTCTTTGCTTAGGGGTTTTAATCAGCCTGCAAGGGACTGAGAATTATCTGCAAAGATGCACAGTTAAATTGCTCATTGAACAGGTTTTCAATTGCAAGCCTACCAGGTCAGCTGTTCTTCAAACGAAACTCATCCATGCTGGGATGTTGGTTGATTAAATCACCAGCTTTATTCCAGTTGAGCCTTGTCAGAGTCTACTCGACCAGTTAGTCTGCGAAGAGTCAAGTACAAGCAGTTTAACTCGTTTCTCTAGCAAATTGAACTCACAACCAATGCAGCATTTCAAGCAGTCAAGCAACCAGTTGATGGTATATCTAGTTCTATCGGATAAACCAACTGATATCTGATGTTGTTTAAAATATGCTACTGTTGTAGTAATTTTTCTTGTTCAACTGATGTATGTACTCATATGTAAATACAAGGAAATTTATTTAAATAAACATCATATTTGTTTAGTTATGTTTCTTTGTGACTGAATGGATATTTCCAAATCTCTTGTCTACATTGCTTGAATGATTATAATCTCTGAATGAATGATTATATAAATATCTTAGATACGAGTTTTTATTCAGTTTTTGAGGGGGATTTTTTCTTCTTCAAACTGAAATTATTGTCAATTAGTTTTAAAATTCAGTTGTTGAGAAAAATTCTTTCTTTTTCATCAACTGAAAAGTATTTTCTCAAATTCTGTTTATCCCTCTTAAAAAGTTTTTCAATTCAGTTTTGGAGGGGGAGTATTTCAGAAACTTCTTTAAATTCAGTTATAAAGGGGGAGCTTTTAATGATGTTTGAATATACTAACCCTTGAACTGAATATATTGCGCTTAACTGCTCAAGTTTTTGTAATCATCAAAAAGAGGGAGATTGTTGATCTTTTCAAGTTCGCAATCTTTATTTTTATGATAACAAAACTTGTTAATTATGTACTAATTATCTACCTTAGTGTGCAGCATCTAGGATCACTCACGAGCTGTTTATATCGCAAGCTGAAGACCTAACTGATCGGACAAACTGAATCAGTCTAACTGTTACGTCAATTGAGCAGTCCAGCTGATTGTCTAGTTGATAGGTGGTTCTGCAGGAGAACCTCAAAAGCCTATCCAGCCGAAGGAGTGTTCAACTGTTGAAGAAACCCAGCTGATCAGTTCAACTGAACAAGAGTTAAATCAGTTCAACTGACGAGTCAACTGATTTCATCAGCCCAACTGAAGATCAGTTCAGCTTACCAGTTTGAAGCATCAGTCAGAATCTTTCAGTTATGGATGAAAACAAACTCTTTCAGTGGAGTCCAGCTGTACGTGAAGGTACAAAGCCATTTTCCAGTCCAAGGACAATAATGGACGTTGCATCAGAGTATTAAAGACAAAACGTTTCAGAAGGGCAGTCGAAAATTTGAGACACAAAGTCTAAGAACGAATTCAAGATGCAACGGATACAATAAATGAGTCTCACTGTACGTTCAGTTTTTCCGCCTATATAAAGAGAAGATCAGTTAAGACTCAAAAATATACAACAATAAGAAGTTGAAGAAAAAGAACGAAATACAATACAAAGCGTCTTCAAGAGAGAAAGGAAATGGCACGTACATTGCACATTTTCTTTCAGAAGCATTCAGCCCAGAGAGACACTTTAACGTGTTATCTGCTTAGTTTAGAAGCCATTTTCCCTCGGTGTGTGAGAACATCATTTTTCAGTTCTTACGCACAAATTCTCTCAAACACTCAAATAGAGTCTTGCACAAAGACGTTAAACTTGTGTATGTAGTTTTTGACAGATTGACGTTAAAGAAGTGTTGGCTGGAAGGTGCTGCCCTCAGTCGTAGCTAGGAGTTCAGTTTAAGCAGTAGTGTAAGTCCTAGTTGAGTGGGTGTAGAGGCCTATAAATCCGTGTTTGAAACTTTGCGGAAAAATTTAAAATTTTCTTTTTAAATAATTAAAATTGCCTCATTCATAAATAAACTGATAAATAAATTTTGATGTTCAAAATGGCAGCGGAAGAAATTAACATTTTCGAAATAACAGTAAAAGTTTATCCAACGACAATCAAAATCAAATAATAATAAATGCTGAACTGAGGTCCTCGGGTCCTACTACTGCCGACTCAAGCTGGCTCACTGGTCCCCGCCCTCGGTCCCGACATCATCAGTACCTACAACAATCAAGTCTAGTGAGTCTAAAGACTCAACATGCATATATCGTAAATAACAAGTAAATAAATAGTAAAATTTTGCATGGGATAAAAATATCATGTCATGAGGCATAATGTGAAAATAACTTGTCATGAGCAATTATAATACGTGCATAACTGAACTGAAAATCATAGTGAAAATGTTTGCTCCTTGGAGCCGTGTACTGAAATAGCACGTAATAATTTTCTGGTGAGATTATGGTCTACGCAAGTGGTCCCTGAACTGAACTGAACTGAGCGGACCGGTAACTGGCCACCGGACAGGTAACTGGCCACCGGGTTTAATAATGTACGTCTGATCAGACTACTGCCACAGTATACTGGGTGAAACAACTGAACTGATACGTAACTTGCGACCGGACCGGTAACTGGCGATCGAGTTTAATCATGATAGTAAAGTGACCACAAGCAATATTGCATAAATCTCAAAATGAATATTTTTGCACGTAATATAATTAATCAACATAATTAAATATCCTGCAATAATTTTACTGAATGGATTGGATCGCTCCCAGGCTCGCTGCAACCTACTTATGCCATGAAAAATATGCAATAGCTTTTACTTGACCAAACTATGGAATTAAATCCGAAAACTGAGACAATTGCGCCTACGTCTTCGTATTTAATCATGACTCTGTACCAACCCAAACCAATACCGAACCATCAAGTAGTCATGATTAAAATATGCCTAAAATGATGAAGTAATACCCCTAAAATGGTGAGGGTCGAAATCTAGGTGGATGGAGGCCAAAACATGAAACGTTCTTTCGAGAGTCAATTTGGTACATCGCACCGTAAATTCTCGTACGACCTAAAAAATGATTTGAATCACGAACGGCCAAAAACATGACCTTCCTAACTCAATGAGGCACTGTCCAGTCCAAGGCCATAGGCTAAAAGCCAATTGAAAACTCGAAACATGCCTGAGAACAACAACCCACTTGCTGTCAAATTGCAGCAGCTGTGCAATCGCATTTCTTGTGCCGTTTCGAGACTACCGGCCATTGGGGGTTGAACCACCGACCAGAGACTCTTACCAACATCCCAAATAATGATTTGAACCATGGCTAAGGGCCCTAGGCCAGCCACAATTCGCACCATTCCAGAAGTAACCCGAAAGGTTCACCCGAGAACACCCTGTATGCGTGTGTGGTGTTGTGCTTCGTTTGCTGTCTCGTGTCGTTCCAATTGCCATTTGATTGACCATGGCACGATCTAGACATCTTGGGGTATGGTATGAACCGTGGCTAAGGGCCATAGGCCAACCAAGATCCACACCATTCCACCATTATCGAAACATATAAGCTGTAAACATGAGGAAGCCGAAATGGGGAGGGGCTGTTCTTGTGTTATTTTGTAAAAACCGATTCACCATGGACCAAGCCTCCAAAAGGGCAACTTAGTCACGTCTTAGACATGCTAGGAAGTGTTCTAACCATGGCTATAGGCCTTGGGGCAGCCAATATCAGATTCATTTCTCTTTGACAGCACAACAGAATTTTCGAAAACTCAAATGGACAAAAATGGTGAGTTGCTGCCATCTTCGGTTTCTATCATGCATGGGGCTTGTTTGAATGGACCAACATGGTCTTAATGCATCCTAGTACATGTCTAGATGTAGCCTAGTGAGCGTGGAGTCGAACCATCCACCTGAAACAACAAAACAAGAGAACCCGTGAAGCTTGTCATGGAAACCGAAAATTTTGCATGATTATTTTTCTGAAAATTCCTTGATGTGTTTCGGTTTTTGCATGGAAATGATGATCATGTAATGTTAAATAATGATAATAGGACTTGATTGAAGAGTCAAGGAAGAACATATGCATGCCTGGTTTCGTTTGAAAGAAAAACGAAAAAATGAGACGATTCGGCGCGGAGGAGGTGGAGCGCTTTCTACCTAGCTTGCTAATGAATTTTTTTTTTTCCTCTCTTGTTTGAGCTCTGAATCCCACGGTTTACACTCTGAAAATGCACTCTGATTTCGGTGGATAGGGGAGGAGAATATTGGTTAGGGGAGTGAGGGAGATGGGTGCAAAATATAGGGAACAAAACAAGACCAAGTCTACAAATTTGAAATTTGAATTATGGTTTGATATCAAATATTTGTTGGGGTGTTAATGGAGGTGAGGTGGCCGATTCTCTCATGCTAGACTAGGTTAGGATAAGCTCTAATATTAATTAATTAAGGTTGATCAATAATTAAAAAGATTTGCATGCTAAACTTAACAAAGAATGGGTCAAAGATGATGAGTTGGCAAGGCATTGCTTAATCATCTAGGGGGCCAAAATTTACACAATAAAATGAAGGGGAAATGTTGATTATTTAGTAAATTTATAATCCTTTAAAGCCTTACCTATCCTTTACATAATTTAGTGAATTAACCCCTTAATTATTAGAACTTAAATGAACTTACTTTCTACTCACCTCAAGTTGTTTAAATAAATCCCTAAACCTCCTTATTACTTAAATCAACTTACTTGCTAGCTAAAATAAATTCTGGAAATGTTTTTTGAATCTTAAATTTTATCACGAAACTCCAACTCCAGTCCGGCCTCACTGAATTACTGAAAAGATAAAAATTTAAATGACTGCATAAAATAATTAACTTTAAAGAAAAGCATTTAAATACTCATGCAATAAAATCATTTTAAAATACTAGAATTATGCATGGCCTATACGTAGTCTAATTTACGGGTTCTACAGTGGGTTTGTACAAAGAGTTGTATAAATCAAAGTCTTCTAGTGGATCCTACCCGAGGCGGTAGAAGGGGTGACGTAGGAGCAGTTGAAGTCTCCGAACATTCATAAACATATCTTGTGTATTTAAATGATTAACTATTGTTTTCAAACTGTTTGAATCAGTTAGAGTATGCGTCAGTTCAATTGTCACCATAACTAATATACCCTTTTTTGGTTATTCAGTTTACATAAGTTAAAAATTTTTCTAATATAACAGTTTTCTTCACGAATGATTACTTCGAGTTTATTCCTCTTGGTTTTTAACCAAACTCGAATTAATTCATCGATGTTAATATTCTTAGAACACGAGCTATTGCAGCTCATTGGAGAATATTTTGTTTGAAGCATCCGAAAGATGCTTAGCAAATGATCTTTCACCTATTATAAGTGGGAGTTTTGATTTATTGTTGTTATATGTTACACTAAATTCTTGGAACCATTTAAATGTTAGTTTGGTATTACCAACCATTTAAAGTGGATGCCTTGATTTATTATATATCAATATATCATAATATTAATTTTTTGGTATCATTTAAATGTTTGTTTGGTTTTACCAACCATTTAAAGTGGATGCTTTGATTTATTATATATCAATATATTATAATATTAATTTCTTGGTACTATTTAAATGTTAGTTTGGTTTTACCAACCATTTAAAGTGGGAACATTGATTTATGTTTACAAATATATATATAGCACAATAAATACTTGACAACATTTATAAAAAATTTTGGTATATATATTTAAAAGATAATAATATATAACATAATATAAATATGTTTATTTAATAAATTGAAACCATTTTTTTAAGTGGATTTCAATAATATTCATTAATGTTAACTTTATTAAAATACCAAGATTGGATCCTTTAATCTCAACTATTTAAATTAAAATCTGAACAATTAAAAATTACCAACTAAATATTCAAAAAATTAAAAGAAAATAATAAAAACAAAACAAAAAGACATTGTAGTGGACTTGTGATTACCTTAGCTTCCCTGTGGATACGATATCGGACTCATCGAATTATAATACTTGAGGACAACCTACTATTGGGAGTGCAACAATTAAATTTGCATCAAGTTTTTGGCGCCACTACTGGGGAAGTATAATTTAATTTCAAGTCTATTTAATTTTGTTTATAGTATATTTTTCTTTCTTTGAATTTTTATTGCTTTTGTGTGTTTTTCTTTTGCATTTGCATGAGCATTACGTCACGTACACTTAGTGGTCGACTCATTCGAAATAACCCTTTATTTTTACAAAATATGGCGGAAGAACCCATCCAATAAAATGAATATGAAATTCAATCTCAACATGATCATGATAGACAAAGAACACTTAGAGATCACATAAATCCTACATGTACTAATGCACTTTGTCTAGTTTTTCCTTCTGATCCATCTCATTTGAATTTTAAGCCTGGTATTATCCAACTTTTACCCAAATTTCATGGCTTAGATTCTGAAAATTCATACATACATTTACGAGAGTTTGAAGAAGTGTGCAACACATATAATGATCTAAATTGTAGCATGAACACCATTCGACTTAAGTTTTTTCCTTTTTTCATTTTAAGATAAAGCTAAAACTTGGCAACAAAATCTTAGATCGGGATCCATTCGAACTTGGGATGAATTGCAACAACAATTTTTGAAAAAAAAATTCTTTCTGAAAAAACAAATTCTTTCAAAAGGCAAATAATCACTTTCACTCAAAAGCAAGAAGAACATGATATCTTACAATCGAACCATCAAACAAGATTCAACCTCCCACATCTGGTGGAGGTATGTACACCCTCAAAGATGAACATGATCTCCAAGCTAGATTTACCTCTTTGGCAAGAAAAGTTGAGGCACTTGAATTGAAAAAGAATGGTCAATTAAAATCTATTCAAGAAATTGTGTGTCACATCTGTGATACAAATGATCATTCTACAAAAGATTGTCCTACTTTGCCCCCTTTTAAAGAATGTCTCCATGAACAAGCCAATGTTTTGAACAATTTCAAAAGGCCAAATTTTGAACCATTTTCTCAAAGTTACAATCCATGTTGGCGAAATCATCCAAATTTTAGTTGGAGGAATGATAATGCTGCACAATTTTCACAACCACATTTCCAAACTCAACAAAATTTTCAAAATTATGCACCTTATGTTCCTCTACCTAAAAGCAATTTGGAAGATACATTTAATTCTTTCATTACAAAGCAAGAGTCTTTCAATACTCAAACTGCTCAAACCATGACAGGTTTGAAAGATACTCTTGCTAAATTTGCATATTCACTTAATGTTCATGAAAAAAGGTAAATTTCCTTCACAACCACAGCCTGATCCCAAGGATCATCATTGACAAACTGGAACTTCTGGAACTCAACCAATGGATCAGGTAAAATCTGTTATTACCCTTTGCAGTGGTAAGGTTGTGGAAAAATCATTCTTGAACCTTGTGAAGATGATGATAAATCAACTCTAAATGGTAAGGAAGTGGAACCCATAACTTGCGAAGAGGAGGATCAATAGACAGTGCCACCACCATTCCATCATGCATTGAAAAATACAAAAAAAATCAAATTTAAATTCTGATATATATGATATTTTTAAACAAGTAAAAGTTAATATTACTTTATTAGATGCAATAAAGCAGGTACCATCATATGCCAAATTTTTGAAAGACTTGTACACTGTGAAAAGAAAATTGAATGTGTAAAAGAAAACATTTTTAGCCGAACAAGTAAGTGCAATCATTCAAAATAATAATACTTTAAAATACAAAGACCTTGGTTGTCCTAATATTTCGTGTATTATTGGAGAACGAAAGATTAAAAAAGCCTTACTTGATCTCGGAGCTAGTGTGAATTTACTTCCATATTCATATTATCAAGAACTCAATCTAGGCAAGTTAAAACCTACTTCGGTAACACTTTTACTTGCCGATAGATCTGTTAAAGTTCCAAGAGGTATGGTAAAAGACGTGTTGGTCCAAGTTGATAACTTTGTATATCCTGTCGATTTCATAGTTTTAGACACACAACCAATCGAAGCTTGTAATGCAATTCCAGTAATTTTGGGTTGTCCATTTTTAGCAACTTCTAATGTTCTTATAAATTGCAGGAATGGAATAATAAAGTTTTCGTTTGGTAACATGACATTGGAGCTTAATGTTTTTAATCTTTGTAAGCAACCACATGACAAAGGAGATGAAAGTGAAGATTAAAATCTTATTGAAACTCTCGTGGAAGAAAACATTCAAGAAGGGAGTACTCGTGACCAATTATATATTTGTTCAATTGATACTGTAAAAGAAAATATTGAAATTGATCTTGATGATTTTATCAGGTAACACTCGTTACCAGGATCAGAGAAAGAATTTGAGGCAAAATATGAGAACAAAGACGAACCACCCATATTGGAGTTAAAACCCTTGTCAGAAGAATTGAAGTATGTATTTCTTGGAGAAGATGAAACATATCCGGTGGTAATTTCTTCCAAACTAGCGATTGATCAAGAGGGTAAATAAGTTGATATGTTTAAAAGACATAAAAATGCAATTGGTTGGACACTAAGAGATCTCAAGGGCATTAATCCACTAATTTGCACTCACAAAATTCACTTAGAAGAAAATGCTAAAACATCTCCACAACCACAAAGCGCATTAAATCCACACATTAAAGATGTTGTGAAAACTGAAGTTCTCAAACTACTTGATGTTTGAATTATCTACCCTATTTCTGATAGTAAGTGGGTAAGCCCAACACAAGTAATTCCAAAAAAATCTGGCATCACAGAGATAAAAAATGAAAAATGTGAATTGTTAACAAGTCAAGTTCCATCTAGTTGGCGGATGTGTATGGATTATAGAAAATTAAATAATTCCACTAGAAAAGATCATTTTCCATTACCATTTTTGGATCAAATTTTAGAAAGAGTAGCAGGTCATCCCTACTACTGTTTTTTTGACGGATATTCAGGCTATTATCAAATTTTCATTGCACTCGAAGATCAATAAAAAACTACATTCACATGTCTTTTGGAACATTTGCATTCAGAAGGATGTCATTTGGATTATGCAATGCCCCAACAACATTTCAAAGATGTATGCTAAGCATTTTTAGCGACATTATTGAAAATTGTTTGGAGATTTTCATGGATACTTTAACTGTTTTTGGGAATACATTTGATAATTGTCTTGAAAATTTGGAAAAAGTTTAAAAAAGATGCGAGGAAAAAGGTCTTATTTTAAATTGGGAAAAATTTCATTACATGATTACTTCTGGATTGTTTTGGGACATGTCGTGTCATCTCATGAAATTGAAGTTGATGAAGCAAAAGTTGATGTCATTGCCAATTTACCCCATCCAAAAACCATTAAAGAAATTCACTCGTTTTTGGGACATACTGGATTTTATAGGAGGTTTATAAAGGACTTCAGTTTAATCTCTAAACTCATTTGTAACATATTAACAAAAAAACACTGCATTTGAGTGGACTTAAGAATGTCAAAATCCTTTTGATAAAATCATTCGACGTTTAACATCAGCTCCTATCATGCAACCTCTTGATTGGTTTTACCATTTAAAATCATGTGCGCCGCGAGTGATTATGCAGTCGGTGCAGTATTGGGTCAAAGAAGAAACAGTAAGCCTTATGTAATATATTATGCAAGTAGAACTTTAAACAATGCTCAAATGAATTACTCCACAACTGAAAAAGAAATACTTTCTGTAATATTTGCATTAGATAAATTTCCTTCTTATTTGATTGGATCAACGACTATTGTGTTTACTGATCATTCTGCTATTAGATATTTATTAACCAAACAGGATGCAAAGGCATGATTGATACGATGGATTTTGTTGCTCCAAGAATTTGACATCGTGATCAAAGATAAAAAAAGGAAAAAAAGAACTGAGAATGTCGTAGCCGATCATTTATCGAGACTAGTAACAGGATCATCTTGCGAAATGACACCAATTAACGATAATTTTCCTGATGAACATCTATTTTTAGTTACTATTACACCTTGGTTTGCTAACATAGTAAATTTTCTTGTGACAGGAAAAATGCCACTGCAATGGAGTTCCCAGGATAAAAGAAAATTTTGAATGAGGTAAAAAACTTTTATTGAGATGATCCGTATCTTTTCAAGTATTGTCCAGATCAAATTTTTCGAAGTTGTGTACCCGACATTGAGGTCAGTAGTGTCATTAAATTTTGTCATTCAGAAGCATGCGGAGGACATTTTTCTTCAAAGAAAACGGCTGCAAAAATCTTGCAATGTGGATTTTATTGGCCCACTTTGTTTAAAGACTCTCACGAAATCTACAAGATATGTGAAAATTGGGTGAGATTTCAAAAAGAAATACGATGCCTTTGAATCCTATCATTGAAATTGAAATCTTTGACTGTTGGAGAATTGATTTTATGGGACCTTTTCCACCGTCATTTGGATACTTGTATATTTTAGTTGCAGTTGATTATGTTTCCAAATGGATAGATGCAATTTCATGTCGAATAAATGATCATAAAATCGTCATCAAATTTTTGAAAGAAAATATATTTAGTAGATTTGGAATTCCTCGAGCCATGATACCTGAAGGGTGAATTCACTTTGTTAATAAACCATTTGCTTCATTAATGAAAAAATATTGTATTACTCACAAAGTAACTACTCCTTATCATCCTCAAACAAATGGACAAGTTGAATTAGCTAATAGGGAGATAAAGCAAATTTGGAAAAAAACTGTTAACCCAAATTGAAAAGATTGGTCTCTGTGACTTAATGCTGAACTTTGGGCATATCGAACAGCTTTTAAAACATCATTGAATATGTATCCCCATATGTTGGTTTACGAAAAACATTGTCATTTGCCCGTTGAATTGGAACATAAAGTTTATTGAGCGATCAAAACTTTTAATTCAAGCATGGATGATGCAACCAAATTGCGCAAGTTGCAACTTAATGAACTTGATGAACTGGGAAATGACGCGTATGAGAATTCAAGAATTTATAAAGCAAAAAGAAAATCATTTCATGATAGAACAATTCTTAAAAAATCATTTAAGATTGTTAAAAAAGTTTTGCTTTATAATTCTCGACTTCACATATTCTCAGGAAAATTATGATCAAGATGGACAGGCCCATATGTTGTAAAGCATGTGTATCCTTATGGAGCTGTGGATATTGAAAATCCTAAAAATGGTGATGTTTTTAAAGTAATTGGACAAAGGCTTAAACCATTTTTGAAAATGAAATCTTTCAAGAGGAGTTTATTTCTCTTTCCGATCCTTGATTTTTTGTTGTTGTATTTTTTTTTTTTTTTTGAGGTTTCCTTAATCATTTTATTTTCCCGGTTAAATGGGGGATAACGGTACTCTGTGACTGTCATAGTCGGTTAAATCAGTTTCCCACAATTGCTGATACAAAAATAAAAAAAATCATTTCTTTTCCTTTCAAAATGGATGAAATTCTCTCAAAAATTTGTAAATATTTTCCCTCTGTTTCTTAAAATGTTCTAAGAAAAATTTATGCAGGTAGGTGCGAAATTTTGAGATTGCTAATGCAAAAAGGAATTCCAGAAGATATTCATCTTGTAATAGAAGCTAAGGTCCGATTAGGAGGAGAAGTTCCACAATCATTGCTGATTCGATATTTGCCTGGATTAGGAAAATGCATTTATGCGAAAAAACGAAGGGCCAAAAGATTAGGGGTTTGTCATAAATGTGCAAGATGGACTTGTGACAAACGATGCAAATCTTTGGGATGTGTTTTCAATAACAAAGAAGATAAAATTGGTTTCATTAGGAATGGACTGAGTAAGGAGTCTTTAGATAACATCTTATTGACTCTTGAGACGCGTTCTAGTGGACACGTGCATATTGAAATTCTCCATTTATGGAAACAATTCCAAGATGAGCGTCATCTTAATAGTCTTGGGAATCCGACTAAAAAAGACCATGTTTGCAAATTTATAAGAAAATTGGATGCGAAGCATATTCTCGACTCATAGAAGGCGTTGATGCCGTTTCTGGACGTAAAACCAGAGGAAAATTGTGAGCCACAATCACACTACTGTTTATATGCATGTGTGTTATTATTGTTTTTACTGTTAATTCTGCTTACAGCTGTGACCCATAGTTTTGTCATGATAACATTTACCCCTATAAAATCTCTCATCTTTCTCTCTATTTTCGGAGACCAAAAAGAAAGTATAAACATGGTTGGATCCTCTGCACAAATATTGAAAAATATTTGTGTATTTTGTGGGTCGAGTCCTGGAAAAATGAAGTGTTTGTAGAAGCAGCGAATAATCTTAGAAAGATATTGGCTGAGAGAAAAATTCAATTGGTATATGGGGAGGTACTATTGGGTTAATGGGATCTGTTTCAACATCTGCTCATCTTGGATGTAGTCAGGTTTTGCGTATTATTCCTATAGCCTTAGCCGAAGGAAATATTACAGGTGCTACGATTGGGAAGGAATTAAAAGTTTCTTCTATGTATGAAAGAATCACCAAAATGATTGAAAATGCTGATGCTTTTATCGCACTACCAGGTGGTTTTGGTACATTAGAAAAAATAATTCACACTGTTTCTTAGGCACAACTTAATATTCATTATAAACCTGTGGGCTTGTTAAATATCAATAATTATTATGACGGTTTGTTGACAGTTCTTGATGAATCTGTGGAATAGAATTTCATTTCTGAAAATTCACGACGGGTGCTCATCTCTACTTCGACTGCCGACCAATTAATTGATAATTTGGAAGCTTTTGTTCATAATCATGATCCATTGATAACAAAGATCAATTGGTCGCAATCAAGCAGTAAGAAAAGAAAATTGGATCATTGATTCAAAAGTCGTAGATTGGTTTGCGTTTGTTTCTTTTTTTATCTTCAATAAAATTTCAGGTGATATCTCTTTCATTATGTTCTCTTTATTAATAGTCATTTTGACATTGGGTGGAGAACAAACTTAAAAAAAAACTTTTTAAAAAAATTTATTTAAAAATATATATATTTAAAAAAATATTATTTTAAAATAAAACCATGTTTATTGTTTGTATCTTAGTAATTTTTGCAAAAATATCATACAATAAATGTTTGAAAGGTTTAAAGGATGTTTAAATTTTTATTTGAAAAAAAATCAATTTTAATATTCTGATCATTATAAAAATATGATTTATGAAATCTTTTGGATTGATTAACCATTGTGATAAAATCAATTATTAAAGTATATGGCCTAAGATATACTTGATAAGAGTGCCTAAAATTTTTAAACTCACACATATTTTGTGAGTGAGTGGAGAGGATTGAGAAAACAGCTTGCGAGCCTTTATTGATCATGAGAGAGGCTGTCTATTGTTTAGATCTTGAGTTCTTATTTTGAAAAAAAAAATGATATTTTCCGAAGAAAAAAGAGAAAAAAAGGAAAGATTTTGAAGATCTATGTAATTTTAAAATTATATGCTACGACCCATTTATCTCTCATAAAAATAAAAGAAGAAAAAAAAAGAAAAGAAAAATAGAAAGAGAGAAATATATTGTAAAAATTAAATAAACATGTGGTCAAGAAGCATAAACTTGGTCTGAATCCGTGATTTCATAAAAAAAAGATCAGGAAAAAAATATATATAATAAAAATAACTAGATTTTGAATCAATGGATTTTCTATCTTTTTATTAAATTGGCTCGTTTGTCTGTCTGCATTCTGTAAACTATTGTCCTGAGCATTTATCTGTATTTCAACTACATGAGAGAAATCGTTCCCAAGAATCGAAACATTTATTAACCTGTGAGGATATGAAGTTGAGACTCTTACTAGGAATTTCTGAAGGCCATGTACATTTGCTTACTGAAAATAAGCTTTGAATTGATCAGCTTATATTATTTCATAAATTATAATTATGATGATTTTGATATAACTTTGACAGTTTTCAAATTTAATTTAAACACTTGGATAGTTCCGATTACATTTCTATTTAAGTTAATCAATATGTTTTGTTTTGTTATTAACATAAAAATTATACATTAATTAAATTTTTTATAATATAAATTTATAGTTTTTGTTTTATTAAATGTTTAAATATTATATGTTTTATAATAAAGTGTATAAAAAATAAGTTGTTGTGTAATTATAAATTTTTACTATTTTTACAGGTTCGATAAATCAAGAATAACCTTTGCGTTGCAAATGAGATGAAGATGATTCTTAGACATGCAGAAAGATGATGATAATATCTATAATATTGGAGACAAACATGAGATAAAAATCTACTCACAATTGTGATCAAATTAAGCAACAAATAAAGTTACCAAATGAGTGGTAATTTTATCATGCTCTAGCATTTTGATCATATCTCTGATATTACTTGGTCAAATGGTGAAAAATAAATACCACAATTCATACAACTCAATTATCTACATGTTTTGTTTTATGTGAAAAAGAAAATTAGGATGGGAAGATTTTCAAAAGTGATGTGTATAATGACATAATTTCTTGGAATACCAATGAAGACTTATGTGTAAAAAAAAAGAATTATTTGTGGTTGTCTCCCCAAATTTGGCTATAAATAGGGGTGCATTGTAATGTATTGAGATATCTCTCATTTTCATGAACAAACATTTGAGTTCATAATATTTCTCTCTTTGTTTTTCCTTTATTTCTTCATTTAAATGTAATTAGCATGTTAATTTCATATCAACGTTTTACACTTTGAAAAATGAGTAGCTAACTTTCCAAAGTTAAGATGAAAAAGTGAAACTCTTTACATGATAATAAAGTTATTAAAAGGTAAGAATCTATGTTTTATATTATTTAATCATTTATTTATTGTTTATGTTATTTTTTTCTTTAATAATTATTATACCCTACTTATAAGTGGGAGTTTTGATTTATTGTTGCTATATGTTACACTAAATTCTTGAAACCATTTAAATGTTAGTTTGGTATTACCAACCATTTAAAGTGGATGTCTTGATTTATTATATATTAATATCATAATATTAATTTATTAGTACCATTTAAATGTTTGTTTGGTTTTACCAAGCATTTAAAGTGGATGCTTTGATTTATTATATATCAATATATCATAATATTAATTTTTTGGTACCATTTAAATGTTAGTTTGGATTTACCAATCATTTAAAGTGAAAACCTTGATTTAGTGTTTACAAATATATATATAGCACAATAAATACTTGACAAAAATTATAAAAAGTTTTTGTATATATACTTATAAGATAATAATATATAACATAATATAAATATGATTATTTCATATATTGGAACCATTTTATTAAGTGGATTTCAATAATATTCATTAATGTTAACTTTATTAAAATACCATGAGTGGATCCTTTAATCTCAACTATTTAAATTAAAATCTGAACAATTAAAAATTACCAAATAAATATTGAAACAATTAAAAGAAAAAAACAAAAACAAAACAAAAAGACATTGTAGTGGACTTGTAATTACTTTAGCTTCCCTATGGATACGATATCGGACTCATCGAATTATAATACTTGAGGACAACCTGCTCTTGGGAGTGCAACAATCAAAGTCGCATCAAAAGACAAGGAGTTGACTTTTAGGAAACCTTTTCCCCAGTTGCAATGTTCAAGTCTATAAGGATATTGCTAGCCATAGCTGCATGGTATGACTATGATATATGGCAGATGGATGTCAAGACATCATTTCTTAATGGGGTTATTAAGGAAGAGATTTACATGTCTCAACTTGAAGGGTTTACATCTATCGGAAGTGAGCATATGGTATGCAAACTTCATAGATCTATTTACGGTCTAAAGCAGGCATCTAGGAGTTGGAACCTCATATTCGATAGTACAATCAAAGGGTTTGGCTTTACTAAGAATCTTGAGGAACCCTGTGTGTCTAAGAAGATGAGTGAGAGTGCTGTGACATTCCTGATGCTTTATGTTGATGACATTCTACTCATTGGGAATGATGTCGAGATGTTGCAATCAACTAAAATATGGTTAGCGAGTAAGTTCTCGATGCAGGACTTGGGTGAAGCATATTTTGTATTGGTAATACAGATATATAGAGATAGATCAAGAAGATTGCTTGGTCTCACCCAGTCCACATACATTGATATCATCGTTAAGCGGTTCTTGATGGATGAGTCCAAGAGAGGACATCTACCAATGTGTCATGGCGTGTCCCTGTCCAAGTCAATGTCTCCCAAGACTGATGCAGAGATAGCGGCGATGACATGCATTACGTATGCATCCGCAATTGGTAGTATCATGTATTGGATGATATCTACACGTCCTGACGTGGCTTATGCATTATGTGTACTGAGTAGATAACAATCGAACCCTGGTCTTCCACACTGGAAAGCTGTGAAAGACATCATCAAGTATTTGAGAAGAACCAATAAGTTGTTCTTGGTCTATGAGGGTGGAGAACTGAAATTGGAAGGCTATACTGACTCTAGCTTCCAAAGTGATATCGATGACTCAAAGTTAACCTCTGGGTTTGTATCCATGCTCAATGATGCTGCTGTCTGTTGGAGTTCCAAGCAAGACAGTACTGCGGATTCCACCATTGAGCCAATACATTGCTGCATCAGCTGCAGCAAAGGAGGTTGTTTTGTTAAGAAATTTCGTACAAGAGTTGGGCGTCATTCCTAATGGAGTTGCTACAGTCCCGGTGTTTTGTGACAATATGGGAGCCATTGCTCAGGCGAAGAAGCCAAGGTCTCATCAAAAATTCAAACATGTATTGAAAAAGTACCACAACCTCCGAGAGATTGTGGAAAGAGGAGAAGTGTCGATTGACAAAGTCGGCTCCGCAGATAATGTTACTGATCCACTAACTAAGCCTTAACGTGGACCATTATTCGAGAAGCATCGCAAATCGATGGGTTTGAAGCATATGGGTAGTTGGCTATAGTGCAAGTGGGAGATTGTTAAAGTATGTGCCCGTCGAGCCAAGTGTTGGCCGAGGGTTCACGTTTAAACTATATGTATTAACAATTTTTATTTTAATAATATTTGAAATTATTGTTTTGGTACATCTTTATCTGTATACACATGCTTGTTGCATAGATAAAGTCCTTGAATATACAAATAGTAGAAAGAATATGAGATGCTCATATGATGAGTATCATAAAACTCATATTCGGAATACTGTATATTCTAAACATTTCCTAGTCGATTTGGTCGCCATTAAGAAAGATAAAGGTCGCTTGAGTTTGAGACTAGTATTTGCGATGTGAGTAACATTTTTCATTGGTAGGGGACTTTGTGATGTTCGAGCATGCAGATAGGTGCTCCTCGTTGAGTACACTGAACAACCCTCCATAAAGGACTTTTCAAATAGTTCTCACTTATCGAGTGGAAACGTCTTAGTTTATGGTTGTACACCATTAGTCCTTATGACCCGGGACAACATTGTGAGTCCATATGCTAGCATTACACTTTGACTTGTTTACAGACTCATATAGGGTCATCAGGTGGCAAGGTTAGGTGTTTTGTCAAAACATATAGGAGTCTATGCATTGTAGTTGGGCATTCACCGCATACCTTCGGGTATGAATATCCTATGTGATCAAATGTGTATGTATTTTGAAATATCTGATCAGAGTGTTGGTGGTAATTAAGAAAGGGGTTTCTTAGATTACACCATCGATGCAACTACGACATGACACAAAGTATCGATTCTTTGACAACTCTCGATATACCAATAGTTGTTGAATCTGTCGGGATATATGAGATGAAGGGACCATACTGTACGCTAACCATAATAGATTGTTTTCTTGCAGGCACTATCATTTGATACCTAGGGAATCATGTAAGCAATGCTGCTAGGCGTTTAACATGATTGATTGGGTACTATTATACTTGAGTTCTGACTTTCTTATTATCAAGGAACTGATAAGTAAGAATGGAGAAACTGGGGTATGCTCATATAAGGACATGTTTAGTCCCGAATCACATTGAGATATGAACCCACTGCAAGTTGTATTAATGAAATATTGAGGGTCACACAAGTGCTAACTTTCTAAATCCCTTTGAGAAGTAAAAATAGTTCAATGTGTTGAATGGCTTATAAAGTAGTTTATAAGCCCAAAAAAAAATAAAAGTAAGACTTCTATAAGAGGATTATGGGGATTGTAACTTTTAATTTGTGGAAGTATTCCTAAATTAAAAGTTGGCTCAAATAAATAATATATTTGAGAATTATGATTTTCATAAACATTATTATATACTAAATTAAATTAATTCAAGTGTTGAATTAATTAAACACTAGTGGACCTAGTATAGTCCAAATAATTAAATTAATTCAAGTGTTGAATTTATTAAATAACATTTGACCTTGTAGAGCCCAATTAGAAATAATTATTCAACTAGTGGGCTTGAGTAAAATCAAGTAAAGTTTAAATTGTCTCAAATGTGTTTGACCCTTAATGAAGCTACTAGAACAATGCTTGATGATTCTGGTATTTCTCAAAGGTTTTGGGCAGAAGCAGTAAACACTGCATGCTACACTCAGAACAGCTCAATGATTAATAAGTATCATGAAAACACCCTATGAGATCTGACATGGACGAAAAAGTGTGGTTTTTTATTTCAAAATATTCGGCTGCAAATGTTTTACTCTTGATAATGGCAAAAGACATTTAAAAGCTTTTGATGCTAAATCTGTAGAGAGAATATTTCTTGGATATTCAGCAGTTAGTAAAGCTTATAGAGTTTTTAATAAAAGCACTTTAAATGTTGAAGAATCAATTCATGTCGTATTTGATGAATCTATGCTAACTGTTAAGCCAACTGATCTAGTTGAGCTAGTTGATCGCCTTACAGATATAAGTTTAGAGGATGATAATGAAGAAGAAATCATATTAATCGAAACATCCTTCAAACACCATAACCAGAAGTACTGGATCAATCAGTAGAACAAGAAATTGTTACTAATAACCAGTTGGTGGAGCATAATGAGAATATTAAGTTACCAACTGATACAGCTCCAACCGAAACTGAAGAAAACGTTCAGTTGCCAACTGAAGCAGTTGCTGATATAAACGCAACAAATACTGGAGTGAATGGCCCCTGAATCTATCAAGGCCTTCATGGCTACCCTCTTTATGAAAATATTTCCTGACAGACGTTATCACAACACACAAACTTATATCTCAAAATTATAATCTTAGCCTCAAGCATAGTAGAAAAATCTCTATACAAGTCACCAAAAATACTAACTAGCACACTAATAATCCCAAATAAAATTTGAAAAATGCATATCAAAATTAAAGCGGTACTGAATTAAATAAGTTACCGGTCAAGAAGGTCGTGTCTGGGTTCGCCTCCCCTGCCTGCATGGCGAACACCATACCCTAGGTCAGCTGCCACCACTGTGGGCAGTCTTTCAACATATGATCGCTGGCTCTGCATTTGAAGAATTTGCCTGATCCCCATATGCACTGTCCCGGATGCTGGCGGTGGTATTTTGGGCATACCGGGTACTCACCAGGCTTCTGTGGTGCCTTCTACTGCTGGATAGGACCCTAGCCTTTCGGCGGTCCCTAAAATTGCCTTTTCCCTTGCTGTCCTTGGAAATACCTCTTGAACTGCGGTCGCTGCTGTTGCTGCTGCTGAGTTGCCTCGTAGGGCCTCTTGCCCTTTCTGTCAACCTCTATGTCTCTCGGGTCCTGCTCTACCATCAAGGCTCTAGACACGGCAACGGCATAGGTGGTAGGACCAGCAAACCTCACATCACGGCGCAAGATCGGCCTCAAACCATCCATAAAATGCCTCAACTTTTCCCGGACATCGTTAGCAATTAGTGGCACGAAGTGACACCACATCTCGAACTTCCTCATGAAATCAGTTACGCTGCTGTCTCCCTGACGCAACGCATAAACTCCCTAGTCTGTCTGGATCGTACTTCCTCAGTAAAGTACTTGGAGTAAAAGACCTCTTTAAAGGCATCCCATGACAGAGCCTACAGATTCACCGACATAGATGCGCTCTCCCTCTACAGTCTGGAGTCTCCTTTCAGTAAAAATGTGGCGCACCTAAATCTGTCTGCATCCTACAGCTCCATAAACGCAAAGATTACCTCGATGGACTTAATCCATCCTTCTGATATCATCGGGTCAATGGTCCCCGGGAAATCCTTAGTATCCATCCTTCTAAACCTCTCGTAAACTGCCTCCGGTCTAAGCCTCGCCCCTGTATCCACTGTAGCATGGTTCCCCGAAAACTGTGCGAAGAACTGAGTCTTCCCTGCAAGCATCTAAGCCTGCATATCAGGGGGTGGACGAGGAGGAGTGGCCCTCTCCTCATCCTGAGCTTCCATATTCTCATTGCCTGCTTCACGCACAATCCTACGTCTGGGAGGCATACTGTTTCAAAATTTCCCCAACACGTAAACCCAATATGCATGAACATCATATCAATATCATAATATGCACGTAATTTGAATTTAAATATGCACATGCTGAAATCATGACTTGATGCTTACTACATGAAATAATTTAAACCTTAAAACTTACAGACTTGAGGTGTGGCTTCGTGAGCTTCTCGCAACTGGAAATAGGCATAACACTTTACAAGAACACCGCTCTGATACCAACTGTAACGTACCGCATTTTGAACTACTTGAAATTTGCGGAAAAGTAAATATTTTCTTAAATAAATTGTAATCATCAAATTACATTAACAATTATTTGATCGTCTAAAATATTTGAAATAAAACAACTACCATTAAATTTTGCAAAAAGTGAACGTTTAAAAATTGTCAACACAACTCATGAAATCAAGTATTTGAACATGCATAAAGTCTTAAAACATGGGCGGTCCTCGGGTTTAGTCTCCTGCGCAGATCGAGCCAGCTCATTGGTCCCCACCCCTCGTCTCCTTATACTCGTCCTCACATGCATCGATCAAGTCTAGTGAGTCTAAAGACTCAACACGTATAAACTGGAGATAACAAGTAATACGTAATAAAATCACATGCAACTTAAAAGTAGAACGTACGTACATAAACTTGAACGTAATAACATAATCATAGACGTGACATCATCATAAAACTTTTCATAAACATACTTGCATCATACATACTTGAACATGCATCACATCATCATTTTGCGTAGAGATATGTTTCAAAGCAAGTGACCCATACATAAATGAGCCTGATCAGACTAAACCACAGTACTGGGCTGGCAGGGAAAATCCACTACCACATACATGAGATCCCCGGTCATGCTTTACCGGGGTGGAGAGGTCACCGGCCACGTTCACCGTCTTCCAAACCCTTTCATAATTGGCCACAAGACATTTAACATACCTCAAAAATAAAATATTTTCTCATTTTGCTCGTCGAACATACTTACATGGCGTTGAGGGATTTGTTGGACCTCGCTTGGAGCCACTGCTGCACATACTAATATGAGTTCAAGCACTTATCTTTCATAACATAGATGTATTAATCATGCTCACCCCCAAAAATGACAAATTTCTTATGACGTTCTAAATCTCTCGGGACTCAACCTCGTTTAATCATCGTACTAAATCATGACATCGAATCCCAAAACCAATCCCAATAGTTTTCCAAACATTGAGGACATGGACCCCGTGTACACATCAGGGTCTGGGTCCGTGTAACCTCTACAAACTTAACCTACGGATCTAACAAAGGCACGGACCCCGTGTCAGGGTCTGGCTCCGGGTCCATGTAGACTCTAGAATTTCAACATCCGAAAGAAACAAGGGCAGGGACCCCGTGTCAGGTCCGGCTACGGGTCCGTGTAGACTAAGGTACCCAACGAAAATCACTACACCTGTGGCTTAATCCTCCTAACTCGATCGTACGAACCGTGAACCAACACCTCGAGACCCATCCTAGGGGGCTATGGCAATGTTTCAAACTCCCAAGATGCTTCAAACCATGATACTAATCACACAGCGCAACTGAAACCGTGAACACACTATTTTCACATCAAAATACTTCCTACGACTTCTAGTGCAACCAAGTGCCTATCGACACGAAACGAAGCACCAAAAATCATCCCAAAATCATACTCACAATACTTAAATGCAGCAGCGATCACCCAACGATTCCCAACGAAGCCTGCAACAAATAAACTTCAAGAACACGTCAAGAACACACTTTCAGAAAGATACAGTTTGCGCAGTCCCACGAAAATGATCATAACTCACTTGTTTCTTGTCCAAAATTTTACGAATTTACTGTCAAATCGAAGGTATCGAAAAGTACTATGTTTTATATATTCAAAGTTTTTCCAGAAAATCAACCGAATTTACACAGGAATCAAAATGACTGCAAACATGTTTTAAGATCTAAAATTTCGATCCAAAATGTAACCCAAACATTTTTGCTCAAAATTTTCACAACATACATGAATTTTTACACATAATAAATATAAGAACATGTACTATAATAATATCGATGCTTAAAAGAAAGAATATACATGTCTTCTGATATTTAAAACTCACGATACGGCGATACCGATGCCTAAATGGTGCGAGGGTTGATCCGGGACGAACCGTGGCACGATTTCTAAACTAAAAATCAACGAAGGATTGCTGGAAAATTAGAGTGGGAGGGGGTGGCTGCTCTTGGTAGTTAAAACCCTAAATTTCTTTAAAAAAATGAAATTAGAAGGTGATGAAGTGTGTGTGTGTGTGTGTGTTGGTGTCGAGTATGTGTGTGTGTGTGTGAATGTGTGTGTGCGTGTGTTTAGTGATTAGGGGATAGAATTTTTCTTAATTAACTAATTATCATGTTAACTAAAATACTAACTCAATTAACAAGTTAATCAAAATGGTAAACTAATACCCACTTTACTAAAATCCTCTAATTAAAATAAAATACACAATTGATAAATTTTAAAGATTTAAAATCTTAAAATAACTAAAAATAATAAAATAGGCTATAAAATGCTTAAAACATAATAAATCATTTAAAATGGCTCAATCCTAACTTAAATAAAATACTACATTTTAAAATTGTCGAAATCGTCGTCGTTCTCTTTTCCTCGATCACGTATCGGATAATCGCCTGAAACATGAAACTCGAGAAACGTTTTAACGTGCATCAAAAAGCATAATTAATTTAAAATAATGCATTTGAATATATCATGCATCGCTAAAAATCAACTTAAACTTAAATAAACAATTTAAATAAATGCATGGGTTTTACGTGCACTGATTTTGTGCTCTACATGGGGTAAGCTCATATAAGGACATGTTTAGTCCCGAATCACATAGAGATGTGAACCCACTGCTAGTTGTATCAATGAACCATTGAGGGTCACGCAAGTGCTAACTTTCTAGATCCCGTTGAGAAGTAAAATTGTTCAATGTGTTAAACGACTTATAAAGGAGTTTATAAGCGCTAAGAAAAATACAAGTATGACTTCTATTAGAGGATTATGGAGAATGTAACTTTTAATTTACAGAAGTGTTCTTAAATTAAAATTTGGCTCAAATAAATAATGTATTTGAAAATTGTGATTTTTTCATAAACATTATTATGGACTAAATTAAATTAACTCAAGTGTTGAATTAATTAAGCACTAGTGGACCTAGTAGAGTCCAAATAATTAAATTAATTCAAGTGTTGAATTGATTAAATAACATTAGGCCTTGTAGAGCCCAATTAAAATAATAATTCAGCTAATGGGCTTGAGTAAATTTAAGTAAAGACTTAATTGATCTTAAATGTGTTTGAGATATTTAAATAAAAGTCTATGGGTTTTATAAATGTTACAAACCCAAATAATATACATGGGAAGGTGAAAATTTGGGAGACATCTTTTTCAATAAACAAGGCATGTGTCTCACATGCACTTTAACTTTTTTCACAACCAAGAAAATTTATCCCCATTCTCTCCTAAAAGCCTAGTGGCCGAAATTTTGAAGCCTTTTTCCTCTAATTTTTCTTCTTCATTTTGTTGAGGAAAGTACAAACTTCTAAAAAAAATGCTCAAATTTTTCTAGTGCAAAATTAGAGTGGATCTATCTTCTTAGTGGTGGACCTAATTTAGAAGAAAGGAGTTCATATTAGCAAGGAGTGGTGTTGGAAGCTTGTAGATTGTCTAAAACATCAATCCTTGTGATTGATAGGTATATTTCTAAACACACTTTGAATGTCATTTTTGTGTTTTATGGTATTTGCTACACACAGTAAGTTGGGGTGTTCGGTTTTATCATAAAATATTTTTGAAATTTCCGTTGCATATCTGGGCGCCGTAACCGATCGCCTTTCAAATTCATGCCTCGCTCCGCTCCCTCCCACCATAATGAAGCGTTGCCCTTCAACAGGTAGGTTGTTGGAACATTTCATGTTCGCAATTTTTATTTGATGTTAACAAAATTTGTTGTTGTGTTTCTAACATATTTACTCAAGTGTGAAGTTATTAAAATAAGAAGCAAGCTGAAACTGAATTTTGCACAAACTGAATTTCTGGCAAGTTTCGGTATTTTTATGATATCTCTCAACTGGATAATTAAAATGACAATCCGTCAACTTGAAAAATTAGAAAACGCAATTTGGAACAATTCTTATTTCACGTTTGTTGAGCAAATTCAGATGTTATCAAGGTCTAAATGATCGTTAAATTACCGAAGTGATTGCACAAAAATAGCAATCAGTTGGGTATGAGCAGTTGCGGTATTTTGGTCATATCTCCTTGCTCGAGTGTCGAAATGACAAACCGTTTTTTGCGTTGCAAACTAGACTCATAGAGGATTACAGCGGTATAAAATTTTTAACCTACTTATGCTCGAGAAAAATCAGTTTATTTGTTGAAGGCAGAGCATATGTGATGCAGCAAAAAATGAGCAATTGAGGTTATCCCTCTTCTTTTATAATTTTCAAATTTTCAAAAATATAGGTGGAGAATTCATTATAATTTTACTGGAGATATTATTATTAAATATTGAGGGGGAGAAAATTTTGTACTTAAAATGTTTTGAAAATATTGTTTTTTTATTCACACAAAAAAAGGAAGAAATATGTTAATTGAATCGATTGTTTATCCAAGTTTTGTGATCATCAAAAATGGGGAGGTTGTTAGAACATTTCATGTTCGCAATCTTGATTTTGATGTTAACAAAACTTGCTGTTGTGTTTCTAACGTATTTACTCGAATGTGAAGTTATTTAAACAAGAAGCAAGCTGAAACTGAATTCTGCACAAACTGAATTTCTGGCAAGTTTCGGTATTTGGATGATATCTCTCAACTGAATGATTCAAATGACAATCCGCAAACTTGACTGATTAGAAAACTCCATTTAGAACAAGACATAAACGTCAGTTGGGAAAATTAGGATGTTATCAAAGTTTAATTGATCGCTGAATTACCCAACTGATTGCACGAAAATAGAAATCAGTTGGGAGTCAGCAGTTGCGGTATTTTGGTTATACTTCTCAGTTCATTTATTAGAATGAAGCGATTCAGTATGCATTGGAAAGATATGACGATGATCTACAAATCATCTTCAGAAGTCAAAGTCTAAATCGAAGCTGAAGATGCTGATAAATGATGATGAAGCTACTAGTTCTGCACAAACTGAAATCAGCTAGGATGATTTCAGCACACCAGCTGAACTGAGCTGAACTAGCTGAACTGAACTGAACCAGCTGCTGACCAACTGAAACTAAATCAGTTTAACTGAACCAGACCAGCTAAAACTGAACCGAACCAGTTGAAGTGAACCAGTCCAACTGAACCAGCTAAACTGAACTAAACCAGCAGATGACCAACTGAACTGAACTGAACCAACTGCTGACCAGTTGAACTGAACGACCAGTTGAGTTGACCATAGTTGACCAGTCAGGAAAAAGTTCAGCAAGGCAAATTCGACCGTTACAATCTCAGAAACAGTACAGAAACTTTCCAAACGATCATATTCTTGTGTCTAACGTATATATCATTGTTGGGGCTTATAAATACAATATCTTGAAGATCAAACAAGAGCTTTTGAAGAGGATTCAAAGCATGGGCAGTTAGCATGAAGAAATCAACTAGTTGATAGCACAAGCCCTTTGTGAGGATACATTTGAGATGTATGCACTAAAAGATAAATTCCTCACACACAATCGCTCGCACATATACAAGAGAGTTGAGCTTCAAATATTAGTTGAGTGAGTCTTTACACAATAACGGAAAACATTGTGTTTTTAGTCTTTGCATATGAGACATTAAACAATATGCTGATTGTGAGGTGTTGTCTACAATCTTGAGTGCTAGGAGTTCAGTTAGGCAGTAGCGTAAGTCCTAAGCTGAGTAGGTTTGTACAAAGAGTTGTTTAAATCGAAGTTTTCTAGTGAATCTTTTCTAAGGGAAGAAGGGATGACGTAGGAGCATTTGAAGTCTCCGAACATCCATAAACAAAGTTGTGCCTATTTGTTTATTGCATTTACTTATCATTCCATTGTTTTAAGGATGCATTGTTGAAGCATTTTATGTGTTTTTCAAATACAAAATTATTGCATACCAAGTGTTAGATAAAATGCTTCAACCAAATTATTTTTTACTCATTCAACTTACATATAATTTAAATGATTTACAAAATATTTAATCGGTTTCTACGAAGGATTATTTCGAGTATATTCCGCTTGATTTGAACACCAAACTCGATTTAATTCACCAGTGTTCAATATTTAAAGAACCGAGATATTGTAGCTCAATGATTTACCCCTAATCGTTCATGTCATAGATGGTACAACAAACTCGGTTAGCGTCCATCATATCCATGTAATGAAAAATAACCTCCAAAGATCGAATCCATCCCTCAGCAACGAATGGATCCGTAGTGTCAGAGAAATCATCAGGGTTCATCCTCCTAAAACGGTCATAGACTGCCTCTGGTTGAACCCTTGCAGCATTTCCAACATGTTGTCTAGTAACTATGCCATGCCCGTTAACACACGAGCGCTAGCGTCCTGATTAGGAGGAGGCTGTGGAATCTTCTCCTCATGTCTACCCTCACTACCATTATGAAGTACTCGTTTAGGAAGCATCATTGTACAATTCGTCCATAGCATGTAACCAACATGCACTTAATATTTAAAATATTATGCACCTAACCTCTATATCATGCATCATGAAAGCATTAAAGAACTTTAGCATATAAAATATAAAGCAGTAAAAATTCGAATACTTGAGGCGTGACTTTTTGAGCTTCTCGGAGTGACAGTACACTGAAAGGGGATCGGTTACGATGCCCGGATGCGCAACGGAATTTTCGAAAAATCATACTTTTCAAGCAAGAAAAACCGAGCACCCACTAGTCTGTGTAGCAAATACCAAAAACATAAAATGTCATACATAGAGTGTTTAGAATTTCTTACCTATCAATCACAAGGGTTGATGTTTTGGCTCCAACTAAGTTGTAAACAACTTAGCTCTTGAAGGTAAACAATATACAAGCTTCCAACATCACTCCTTGCTCAAATGAACTCCTTCTATAAAAATTAGGTCCACCATTAACAAGGTAGATCAACTCTAATTTTGCACTAGAAAAATTAGAACATTTTTCTTTGAGAAGTGTATATTTTTCTCAACAATTGAAGAAGTAAAAATTGAGATAATAATGAGGGGGAAATTTTTGGCCATGGTGAGGTGGGAGGAGAGAAGGATGGCTTTTCTTGGTTGTGCAAAAAAGTTAAAGTGTATCCCAAAAGCATGCATGCTATTAACTCAAAAAGTTGCCTCAAACCCTTCACCTCTCAAGTATGCAATTTTATTTGGCCTTGTAACAATTACATAGCCCATAGACTTTAATTTAAATGTCTCAAACAAATTTGAGACCAATTAAACTTTACTTAAATTTACTCAATCACACTAGTTGAATAATTATTTCTAATGGAGCTCTACAAGGCCCAATGTTATTTAATTAATTCAACAATTGAATTAATTTAATTATTTAGACTCTACTAGGTCCACTAGTGCTTAATTAATTCAACACTTGAATTAATTTAATTTTGTCCATAATAATATTTACGAAAATCATAATTTTCAAATACATTATTTATTTGAGCCATCTTTTAATTTTGGAACACTTCCATAAACTAAAAGTTACATTCCCCATAATTCTCTTATAGAAGTCATACTTCTATTTTTCTTTATGTTTATAAACTCCTTTATAAGTCGTTCAACACATTGAATTATTTTACTTCTCAAAGGGATCTAAAATGCTAGCACTTGTGTGACTCTCAATGGTTCAATGATACAACTAGCTGTGGGTTCACATCTCAATGTGATTCGGGAGTAAACATGTTCTTATATGAGCATACCCCAGTTGTTCCATTCTTATTTATAAACTCCTTGATAATAAAAAAGTAAGAACTCAAGTCCGATAGTACCTAACCAATCATGTTAAACGCCTAGCAGCATCGCTTACATGATTCCCTAGGTATCAAATGATAGCGCACGTAAGAACCATTCTATTATGGTTAGCGTACAGTACGGTCCCTTCAACTCATATATCCCGATCGATTCGACAACTATTGGTATAACGAGAGCTGCAAAAGAATCGATACTATGTGTCATGTCGTAGTTGCATCGATGGTATAATTTAATAAACCCCTTTCTTAATTACCACCAACACTCTGATCAGAGATTTCAAACTACATACACATGAGATCAAATAGGAAATCCATACCCGAAGGTAAGCGGTGAATCCCCAACTACAACGCATAGACACCTATATGTTTCGACAAAACACCCAACCTTGCCACCTGATGACCCCATATGAGTCGGTAAACAATTCAAAGTGCAATGCTAGCATATAGACTCACAATGTTATCTCAGGTCATAAGAACTAATGGTGTACAACCATAAACTAGGACGTTTCCACTCGACAAGTGAAAACCACTTGGAAAGTCGTTTATGGAGGGTTGTTTAGTGCACTCTACAAGGAGCACCTATCTGCATGCTCGGACATCGAAATGTCCCCTACCAACGAAACATGGTACTCACATTGCAGATACTAGTCTCAAACTCGAGCAGTATTTATCCTTCTTAGCGGCGGTTGAATCGAATAGGAACTATTTTAAATATACAGTATTCCAAATATGAGTTTCTTGATACTCATCATATGAGCATCTCATATTCTTTCTATTTTTTTGTATATTCAGTGGTCCAGGTAAAGGCTTAGTTAGTGGATCATCAACATTATCTGCGGAGCCGACTTTGTAAATTGACACTTCTCCTCTTTCCAAAATTTCTCAGAGGATGAGGTACTTTCTCAATACATGTTTGGATTTCTGATGATACATTGGCTCCTTCGCCTGATCAATGGCTCCCGTGTTGTCACAAAACACCGAGATTGGATCAACTCCATTAGGAATGATGCCCAACTCTTGGACAAAATTCCTTAACCAAACAACCTCCTTTGCTGCAGCTGATGCAGCAATGTATTCGGCCTCAGTGGTGGGATCCGCAGTACTGTCTTTCTTGGAACTTTTACAACAGACAGCAACACCATTGAGCATTAATACGAACCCAGAGATTGACATTGAGTCATCGATATCCCTTTAAAAGCTTGAGTCGGTATAGCCTTACAATTTTAGTTCTCCACCCCAATAGACCAAGAATAACTTATTGGTCCTTCTCAAATATTTGAGGATGTCTTTCACAGCTTTCCAATGTGGAAGACCAGGGTTCAATTGATATCTACTTACTACACTTAGTGCAAAATCCACGTCAGGACGTGTAGATATCATCCCATACATGATACTACCAATTGCGGATGCATACAGAATGAGTGTCATTGCCGTTGTCTCTGAATCAGTCATGGGAGACATAGACATGGATAGGGACACGCCATGACACATTGGTAGATGTCCGCTCTTGGAATCATCCATCGAGAACCACTTAACGATGGTATCAATGTATGTGGACTGGGTGAGACCAAACAATCTTCTTGATCTATCTCTATAGATCTGTATTCCCAATACAAAAGATGCTTCACCCAAGTCCTGCATCGAGAACTTACTCGCTAACCATATTTTAGTTGATTGCAACATCTCTACATAATTCACAATGAGTAGAATGTTATCAACATAAAGCACCAGGAATGTCACAGCACTCCCACTGACCTTCTTATACCAACAGGGTTCCTCAAGATTCTTAGTAAAGCCAAAATCTTTTATTGTACTATCGAATCTGAGGTTCCAACTCCCATATGCCTATTTTAGACCATAAATAGATCTCTGAAGTTTGCATACCATATGCACACTTCTGATAGATGTAAACCCTTCAGGTTGAGACATGTAAATCTCTTCCTTAATATCCCCATTAAGAAAGGTTGTCTTCACATCCATCTGACATATCTCATAGTCATATCATGCAGCTATGGCTAGCAATATCCTTATAGACTTGAACATTGCAACTGGAGAAAAGGTTTCCTCAAATTCAACTCATTTTCTTTTATTATATCCTTTTGCTGCCAATCGCGCATTGAATGTCAATACCTTTCTATCCGCCCCAAGTTTCCTCTTGTAAATCCATTTACACCCTATGGGAACAGTTCCCTCACGTGAATCCACAAGATTCCACACTTGGTTCGAATGCATGGAATTCATCTCAGATTCCATAGCTTCAACCCATTTGGATGAATCGACATCAGATAACGCTTCCTTGAAGGTCATTGGATCACATCCATGGATAGGCTCATCATGGCCCTCTTCAAGAAGCAGACCATACCTTATAGGTGGTCTCGAGACTCTCTCAGATCTTCTAGGAGCTTGTATCTCCTCTCTTGGCTCTTCGGGTGTGGGTTCTACTATTGTGAGTGTCTCTCGAACCTCTTCGAGTTCTATCATCTCCCCTTTTATAGCTAATAAAAATTCTTTTTCCAAAAAGGTTGTATTCCTAGAAACAAACACATTTGTTTATTGGGGATGATAGAAATAATATCATACTGAATTCCTTGGATATACCACAAAGTAACATGAAATGGACTGACTATCCAATTTATCTCTCACTGTCTGCTTCACATAAACAGGGCATCCCCATATTCTAAGATAAGAATATTTGAGAGGCTTACCCATCAATATCTAATACGGTGTCTTATCAACTGCTTTTGAATGGACATTGTTCAACAACAGTGCCGCTGTCTCAAGTGCATATCCCCAAAAGGATGGCGGCAGCTCCGTAAACCTCATCATAAACCGAACCATGTCCATCAAAGTCCAGTTACGATGCTACGAAACACCATTCAACAGCGGTGTAGCAGGCGGAGTCCACTGCGAGAGAATCACATTCTCCCTTAGATACTCTTGGAACTCGGCACTCAAGTATTCACCACCTCGATCTGATCGAAGTGGCTTGATGCTTTGTCCCAACTATTTCTCTACTTCAATTCTTAATTCTTTGAACCTTTCAAAGGCTTCAGATTTGTATTTCATCAAAACACATACCCATACCTCGAAAAGTCATCGGTAAAGGTGATGAAGTAGGCATGTCCATGCTTAGTGGTGATGCTAAGAGGACTGCACACATCGGTATGGATCAAATCCAATAACCCTTTGGCTCGCTCCACGTGGCCCTTAAAGGGAATTTTGGTCATCTTTTCTTTCAGAAAGGATTCACAAGTCGTGAGATAATTAATATCAGACATATCAAACATGCCTACTCCCACTAGCTTGTTCATCCTTCTTAGGGAAATATGTCCTAATCGAGCATGCCATAATTATGCCGAATTTAGAGTATCTTGTTTTTGTTTGTTTGTTGTTGTTATTATTTGGACATTGTTTAGTGGATTATCTTTCAGTTTTAAGTTATAGATATCGTTTTCAAGTTCTCCAGTACAAATTATGACATTAATTCTTGTAAATGTTGCAAACACTTTTGCTAAATAAACAAGAATATCCATCTTTATCAAGCATAGAAATGGAAACAATGTTTTTCACCAACTCAGGTACAAACAAAACATCTCTCAAAATTAATTTAAAATCATTGTTCAATAATAAATAAACATCTCATACGGCCTTGACAGCAACTCTTGCCCCATTGCCCATCCTCAAGAAGGTCTCACCTTCCCTAAGTCTTCTACTTCTTCCCATCACCTGTAAATCATACAGAGATGTGAGTCACAGCCGGTATCTAATACCCAAGTAGAGTTAATTGAAATGTTTACTTCAATGTAGAACATACCATTTCCTGAACCTTTTTGGGCAAGATATTCTCTGCAGCTACGCCTTCAATGTCCAGGCTTCTTGCAGTGATGACATACATCAACAATCTTATCAGCCTTAACTGGTATGGCTGCCACAATGGGATTCGGAGCTTGCCTCTTCAAGGGCACATTCTTCTTGGGTCGTTGGAAAGAACGCTTCTTTCCTTTCCCATGTGGACCAGTCTTCGTACCAAATGAAGAACCCACATAAAGAACCGGCTTCTCTTTCTTGATGGTGGACTCAAACGTAACAAGCATATTCACCAACTCCTCAAGAGTGTTCTAGCTTCTTCATGTTGAAATTCGCAACAAAAGGATCAAATGAGCTAGGCAGTGACAAGAGCAACACATCAGTGGTCAACTCCGATGGCAACACAAGATTCATGCCAATGAGCTTGTCCACCAGCCCAATCATCTTTAGGCCATGCTCATGGACCGAAGCCACATCTCGCATGCGTAAAGTGATTAGCTCCTTGACTGTAGCATGCCTAAGAGGCCGTGTTTGCTCACCAAATATCTCTTTGAGATGCATATGAATGTCAGCAGCATTATTTGCATCCTCAAAACGCCTCTGCAGCTCATCATTCATTCATAGAAGCCTGGATATAACACTTGACTTTCAAGTCATGGTAACACCAATCCTTGTAAGTCTGCAATTGCTCAGGATTGCAGCTAGTCAGAGCCTCAACAGGGGGCGACTCAATCAGTGTATATGCTATACTTTTTGAATTCAAGACGATTTTTAAGTTTCTTAGCCAATTGAGGTAATTAGGTCAGGTTAAAATATGGTTGTCGAGTATAGCAGAAAACTGGTTGCGTATCGAAGAAATTGTCAAATTTGTACTGAAAAGTAAGAACAGATAAATGTTAATGACTATTTTAAAATATTTAGTAAGATATAAAGTATGGACTTTTACTTCATAAATTTTCACTCCCAGTGTTTTGACATCTTTCACTATCCCTCTAGTGAAAACGGAAAACTCCTTTCCTCCGTAGGTACGTAGGTCCAATTAGCAAATTATGATCCCGAATAATATCAACCAATCACAATTTATAAAAGGTAGTTTCCAATTGCTTCTCCATGCAACCCTCTACGTAAAATTTTGTCTTACGTTTGATTAGAACCCAATAATATGACGTCGTTCATCTTTACGTGTCAAGCCTTACCCATCGATGTTGAACCTTAATGGATGGTCGCCATGAGTTCCCTTAATAATATGAGCCGAAATCATTGGAGTTCTACGTAGTTCACATCACCATGTCAATGGATGTCACAGCTTTCTGGTTTCCAGGGCTCCCCAAATAATAAGAGCCGAGCCCCGAGCACAGGTAGCGTTCATCATGCACCCATTGTCGATGAAAGACATGAAAATTATAAATACCTTTATAATTCCCATTTTTGGGCATGATATTAATTTTGAATCTTATTCAAAATGAGGGTTTTTAATTTCGAAAGCTCTCATCATTAATTTTGTTTAAAATCTCGCCGTGTTTGATCGTATGTTTGTCGTATTCATGCAAATTTGTTAATATCATAATAAGAACGCACATACTCATATTTATAATATATCATGCATATATTATAAACAGTAAACTAAAAAAAGATGGTCAATTGCCTCAAAAACTAATGGCCCGTGTGAGCCAAACACGAGCCTAGGTCCAATCCTAGGGAATGAATGGGATGCAAATGCATAATTACATAAGCCTCAAATATTTACATGTCTTCGATCTTCATAATCATTATGGTCATTATCTTCCAATCTTGATCTTCCAATATACTAATATTTACAAATAAATATCTATGGCGAATAGGGATACATCTCATGGGGTGGGAACGGGCCATAAACCAAGCCCACTTATAAATTGATAATTATTACAATCATTCAACACAAAATATCCTAGCATACACCTAGAAAATTGGGCTTGGGCTTTTGATCATTGATAAGTGCAAGAATTGTACTTAATTTATATGTTAATCATTTTGATCTATGCTGGTTTCAAACAGAATTACGCGTGATTTTTGTTGTTTTTGTGTCGTGCAGGGGATATACAACTAGTTGATGGTTTAGAGCAATTATAGATGTTTTTGAGCGTGAAACTGCGATAAACGAGAGCCGCAGCGCCAAAACTAGCGCCACAGCACTCATTTGTGCGAAACACAAGCGCCTAGGCTCTACCCAAGAGGCGCCGCGGCGCATCATTGCCGAATTATAAGCGTTGAGGCGCTGCCCATACAGCGCCGCGGCGCCTAAAAGCCGAGAGTCAAGCGCTTAGGCGCTAAAGAACAAGCGCCGCGGCGCTAACCTTCATAATTGACGGGCGCCTAGGCGCCACTTACTCAGCGCCGCGGCGCTAATAGCGGCGAAACAAGATTAAATAGGCTTCGACTCGTGGCCCAGACGTGGAGATAAAAAGAAATCGAGGGTTTAGAAGAGGGGGTTGGTTTTTGGAAGAGAAAAACACACAGGAGACTTGGAGACTTACACGAACACGAGATGAAGATCCAGAGTCAGAAGGACGATCACAAATACGAAGAACGACAGATCAGGGGACGGAGACGACACTTCAGATTTGTCATCTATTCTTTCGTTTCTGTATTTTTGTGTATTTTGATGTCTAAATCCTTGAACATGCGTTGGTTTTATTTAGATTTCATCATGAACTAATTTTCTAGTCTAGATAATGACGTAGCTTTGTTGATACGATAATTTGACTCGGTTCTTTATATGATTGAATTCCTTCTTGTTTAATTGTGTTTCTTTGTATTGTTTTGACTGCTATTTACTGGCCATAAATTGTGTGTTATTTTATTAATCCTTCAACTCGGGAGATGGAATAGGATTACATATCATTAGAGACGCATCGTTGAATATTTATATTGTACGGAAGGCATATAAATTTAGCGAGACTTGGGCAAGAACTTTGTGTGAATCTATCATATAAATCTAGATTCTTATTAGGAATGTTTGAATCGAGGTTTGAATGATACAGTTTATTCGTCACTTGGGAAAGGAGGAATAAAATAATTAAGTGTTCTTGGTCATTAAATAATAGAAATTCATGAATTTAAATTCAATCGGGAATGATTATTGTGGAAACTTAGTGAAATCATTTATCTAGATACTTTCTCTCAGTGTTATTTCTCCATTCGGTGTTAGTTTATTATTCATTTGCAATTAAATATTTGTTAAACAAATCAACATTTTCTTGATTTTTCTAAATAAAGTTGAGGCTATTTTAATTACAAGCACTGATATACATTGATATTCACACTCCTCGTGGGATTCGATATTCGTACTCAAAAATTCATTTTACTATAACTTGACGTCGTGCGCTTGCGAGCAATCAAGAAAACACGCAACAAGTTTTTGGCGCCGTTGACGGGGAGTGTCAAAATTTGAATTTATATCAGTATTGTTACCAATTAGTCTAGATTTTAATTTAGAGCTTTTATTTTATTTTATTTTATATTGATTGAGTTTTTCATTTTTCTGCTTGACAGTGCATGCTAAGATCGCAAAACTCTGACTCGCTTATTTTTTATCCGGAGATCGAAAGAACTGCAAGAAGATTAAGAAAAGCAAGACGAGAACAGATACAAGCAATGGCTGAACACAGAGAGAATGACAGACAAAACGTGCCAGAGGCTATACCTATCAGAGATAACTTTCGACCAGTGATCAACAATCATTACTCTGGTATTGCAAGAGGGAACAACAACGCCAATAATTTTGAGTTGAAGCTTGATCTGATCAATATGGTTCAGCAAAACCAGTTTGCTGGAACTGCAACTTCTGATCCTCACGTTCATTTGAGAACATTCCTGGAGATCACGGATACGGTAAAAATTAATTATGTCCCTGATGATATTATTAGATTGCGTTTTTTTCCATTTTCTCTCAGGGACCAAGCAAAAGGATGGCTTCAATCGCTTCCTTTGGGGAGTATCACGACATGGCAGGAGTTGGCGACTAAATTTCTGGCAAAATACTTTCCCCCTGCAAAGTCTGCACAGTTGAAGATTGAGATTAGTACGTTCAGGCAGACTGATTTTGAGCAACTCTATGAGGTGTGGGAAAGATACAAAGAGCTGTTGAGAAAGTTCCCGAACCATGGCTTTGAAGACTGGGTGCAAATCGAATTATTTTACAACGGTCTAAATGGGCAAACACGAGGAACAGTAGATGCAGCAGCTGGTGGCACGATCTTTGCCAAATCTCCTGAGCAAGCCTATGACTTGCTTGAGAATATGACTATAAACAGTTACCAGTGGCCTTCTGAGAGGTCAGGAGTGAAGAAGACAGCTGGAGTGTATGATGTGGACCCTATTACATCACTCACTGCAAGGGTATCTGCATTAACCACACAAATAGCAGCGATGAATAAGGTGAGCACATCGGAAGTTGAGGATCCATCGACTGCTGCAGAAGAACCATCTCTACCTGAAGAAGCTCAGTATATCAACAACCGAAATTTTGGTGGATTTGGAGGTTATCGAGGTAACCCTTCCCCTAACACTTATCATCATGGTTTGAGAAATCACGAAAATTTTTCATATGCGAACAATAAAAATGTGTTGAATCCCACCGGGGTTCAATACATCAAAGGGAGAAGGAAATCCTTCATTTGAAGATTTTGTAGGAACGTTTATTGCCGAGTTTGGAAAAATAATGGCAAGGACTGAGTCTTGTCTTGATAATGTGGAGACTCACATGGGAAATATGGGTGCCACAATGAAATCTTTGTAGACGCAAATTGGGCAGTTGGCCAACGCTTTGAGAGATCAAAACAGGGGACAATTTCCTAGTAACACAGAAGTTAATCCAAAAGAGCAATACAAGGCAGTCACTTTAAGGAGTGGAAAGGAATTGGAGGTACAAAGTCCCAAAGAGAGAGTGGAAAGTGAGAAGACAGTTGAAGAAGGTGAAACTGAAACATCTAAAGCTGAAGTTGAAGTTGAACAACCTCCAGTATTTAAGCCGACTCTTACATACCCTCAGAGGTTCAAAAAGAAGAATTTGGATGATCAGTTTACAAAATTCTTAGAGATTTTCAAGAAGATACACATCAACATACCAGTTTGCTGATGCTCTGGAGCAAATGTCGAATTATGCCAAATTTATTAAAGATGTGATGTCTAAGAAGAGGAAGCTGTAGGAGTTTGAGACTGTGAAGCTAACTGAAGAGTGTAGTGTCATTATGCAAAAGAAACTACCACAAAAATTAAAAGATCCAAGGAATTTTACTATTCTTTGCTTTATTGGTGGTTCTAAATGTAGTAAAGCTTTATGTGACTTAGGACAAAGTATTAATTTGATGTCATTTTGTATTTACAGGGAACTGGAGCTTTGAGAGGTCAAACCAAGCACTATCACCTTACACCTTGCAGACAGAAGTCTCACGTATCCACGTGGGATCGTCGAGGATGTACTGGTAAAAGTGGATAAATTTATCTTTCCTGCTGACTTTGTGATTTTAGATATGGAAGAGGATCATGATGCTCCATTAATCTTTGGGAGACCATTCTTGGCTACTGGAAGGGCATTGATAGATGTGCATAAGGGTGAACTCACCCTGAGAGTTGGCGGAGAAGAAGTCATTTTTAATATCTATCATGCCATGAAGGGATCAAATGAGGTAAGCACTTGTAAAAGCATTGATATTATAGACTTATGTATGTCTCTTGAATGTCCAAGAACTAGGGATCCTTTAGAGAGCTGTTTGATAGGTGCTGCAGGAGCCGTTGATGAAGATAATTGGGAGGTGAAAGAGCAAAAGGTGGCTATTGAGGCACTACAGAAAGAAAAGAGAAAAGATGCACCGCTTGAGAAGTTGAATGTAAAGGAGAAAATTGAAGTAAAACCATCCTCCCCTGACTTGAAGGATTTGCCAAGCCACCTTTGCTATGCATTTTTAGATGACAAGTTGACATATCCGGTAATCATCTCTTCCTCTCTTACATGTTCTGAAAAAGATAAACTATTGAGAGTATTGAGGAAATTTAAAAATGCTATAGGATGATCGATTTCTGATATTAAGGGAATTAGCCCTATTATATGCATGCATAAAATTTTAATATGGAGGAGTCATATACTCCTTATGTGGATCATTAGATAATGTTGAATCTAGCAATGAATGAAGTTTTGAAAAATGAGGTACTAAAATTGTAAAATGCTGGTGTAATTTATGCCATTTCTGATAGTAGTTGGGTGTCTCCTGTACAAGTTGTGCCAAAAAAAGGTGGAATAACTGTGGTTAGAAATGAAACTAAATCTACTCGTACTGTAACTGGCTGGCGAGTATGTATTGATTATAGAAAGTTAAACAATGCCACACGTAAAGATCATTTCCCACTGCCTTTTATTGATCAAATGCTTGATAGACTTGCTGGTTATCAACATTATTGCTTTTTATATGGTTATTCAGTTTATAACCAAATTGCTATAGCGCCAGAAGATCAGGAGAAGACTACTTTCACATGTCCCTATGACATGTTTGCTTTTAGGAGAATGCCGTTTGGGCTATGCAATGCACCTGCTACTTTCCAGAGGTGCATGATGGCTATATTTGCAGATATGGTGGAGGAAATAGTGGAAGTCTTCATGGATGACTTTTCAGTATTTGGCTCTTCGTTTGATCATTGTTTACATAACTTATCCCTTGTTTTGCAGAGATGCCAGGAAAAGAACTTAGTTCTTAACTGGGAGAAATGTCACTTTATGGTCCAAGAGGGCATTGTTCTCGGACATAAATCTAGGGGATTAGAGGTAGATAGAGCCAAAGTGGTCGCAATCGAAAAACTTCCCCCATCAAAGAACATCAAAGGAATAAGGAGCTTCCTAGGACATGCAGGGTTTTATCGTAGATTTATTAAAGATTTTTCTAAGATCACTAAACCCTTGTGTAATTTACTCGAAAAAGAGTCCACTTTTGTATTTGATGATGATTGTTTGCAGGCATTTGAGAATATCAAGAAAGCATTAGTTACTGCACCAATTATGATAGTACCCGACTTGAAGGAGCCCTTTGAGCTAATGTGTGATGCAAGTGATTATGCAGTGGGCGCTGTCTTGGGCCAAAGATGGGAAAAGATGTTTAGGGCAATTTACTACGCAAGCCGCACAATGGATGCCGCACAGCAGAATTACACTACTACTGAGAAGGAGATGCTTGCAGTAATGTTTGCTTTCGACAAATTCAGGCCCTATTTGATCGGCACAAAGGTAGTTGTTTTTACTGACCATACAGTTATTCGCTACCTATTTGCCAAGAAGGATGCAAAGTCACGCTTGATAAGGTGGATTTTGCTTCTACAAGAATTTGACTTCGAGGTCAAAGATAAGAAAGGAAGTGAGAATCAAGTGGCTGACCACTTGTCCAGACTTGAGCTGGAGGATAAGAAAGAAAAGGGAGCTATACAGGAAACCTTTCTGGATGAGCAGCTCTTCTAGGTAAACTCTATACTCCTTTGGTTTGCTGATATTGAAAATTTTTTGTCTTGTGGTACACATCTTCCAGATTTGAGCCATCATCAGAAAAAAAAAGATTTTTCCACGATGTCAAGTTCATTTTGTAATGCCCGAGAATTTCGATTATTGTAATCTGATATGATTTGTTGACAAATTAATGTGGTTATAGACGGAACGGATCAGACCGGGATATACGAAAAGAAGACCGAATTATGTGCGAGGACTGGACCCCTCGTGCAAATGCGCGACCGGAGAGGGCGCATATGCGCGAGGCAGGCAGAGAACCTCACGCATATGCACGACATGTATCCGCGCATGTGCGCGAGGGTACCCGAGAGTTGTGAATGACCTCGCGCATATGCACCGAGTAAGTGCGTGCATATGCGCGAGCTGCCGAGAAGATCATTGCCGAGACCAGTAGGTCTCGCGCATATGCGCCGGTTGAGGTCGCGCATATGCGCGAGACGTGTTGTATACAAAGCAAGCCACATGGCTCTATCATGCAAGATATATATATGAACTGCATTTCATTTTCTCAAATTTCAGAGAAAGGATCGAAGCTTTGACGAAGAAAATCCTTACAACCTTTTTATATGATAGATTTGTGATTGTGTAAGATCCTCCCGTAAGAATTTCAATCCGACTTTAGTACTGTGTTCCTATCGACAAGGAGTTCAACTGGACGTAAGTTTTATTACGCTTTGTTATGTTTTGAAATTATGCTACTGAAGAAATCGGATAGGATTCATATATGGTGTTTCTGATATGTTAGACATCGTATAATCGAAACCGGATTGAAGAATGAATACCGTATGAAATTGTTATGAATTTCAGTGTTGATTTGACTATGATTAGATCGATTTGATACCAGATTTGTATCGTTTTGATTATGAGTTGTGGGAATCGATATCTGTTGATTTGTATTGCTGGGTATATTGAGATTGTACAGTTATGCTGTTGAAACAGAATTTTATTGAGTTCTGATTACATCCAGTATTGATTGATTGGGGTATTGATATGGTATTCCTCGATATTTTCATTGTCAGTTTGAGTATTGACAGGCATTGAATCCGAGACTTCGACAGAGTCAGATTGAAAGAAAGAAAGTATAAATCAATGTTAATTCGGGATTGCACAACTCGAGTTAGATGTAACTTGAGTTTCCCAAAATCACATACTGAATTGTTATTGCATTGATATTGACAATTCTTGAGATTGATATGCTTAGTCTATTGATTCACAGCAGAGCATGTGTCAAGTCAGGGGCTGATGTGCCTAGTCATTGGCTGATGTGCCAAGTCTTCGGCTGATTCGCCAAGACACTGGATGTTTGGTTTATATCGATTTCGCTTAGGAGTTGATTCATTCCTATCGCTGAAATTCGGTATATCATACTAATGTCCAGGAACCGGGATCCCTAGATTAGAGATGAGTCAATTCTGAGATGACGAGTCTAGAGTTTTATTTACAGCTTTATATCGATACATGTCTTCTGATTTGATACATGATATGGATATGTGTTTCATGCTTTTATATATGCTTTTATATGACTGCATGTTTACATTGTTTATACTGGGATGTATTTCTCACCGGAGTTATCCGGCTGTTGTCTTGTTTGTATGTGTGCGTGACAACAGGTGGGACAGGATCAGGGTCAGGAAGAGAATGAGAGATTCAATATTAGCGTGGAGATCCGGACTTAGAGTAGATTGATTTTCAGTGCTTGATGTATTGGCTGAACTCTAGTTGAATAAACATATGTTGTACATGATTTGTACTTTATGTTGATATTTATATCAGATTGATTACTTTACGTTTCCGCGTTTGTATTTTAAAACATAAAAAAAAAAATTTAGACCCTGATTAATTAAATGATCCTAATAATGATTAAGAAGATGGATTAGGTTCGGGTCCCCACAGCAGGTGGTATCAGAGCAGTAGGTATCTTAGACTGAGATAGGAGCTAGTGAGCGGGGTAGAATGAGTTTTCTTTCCTTGTTTTTTATTGCAATCATGCCTTACTGATTTGAAATGCATGTTTACTTGTTTATCTGATTTTATTGTAAATATGTGTTATTGAGAACGAATTAGATCCGATTCTTGATCAACAGTAAGATGATCAGAGGAGGACTGAAACAGGTTTGTTGTATTTGATTACTAACCCTTTTGGTAATCAGATATGCCTCCTCGAAGAGTACCTGAATAGGGTAGTACATCTGCAAATCCGATGGATGTGACAACAACACCGATGGAAACACTGTTGAAAAGGTTTCAGTCATTTAAACCGCCAAGCCTGAAAGGAACAGAGACTTCTGTTGATTGTGAGAGCTGGTTAGATGACATTGAAATGTTGTTTGATTCGTTGGATTATACAGATGAGCGACGAGTTCGACTGATTGGGCACCAGTTGCATGATGTTGCAAAGAACTGGTGGATTACGACAAAGAGAGCATTGGAGCATCGAGGTACGACTATTACCTGGAATTTTTTTAAAGCTGAATTCTATCAGAGATTTTTCCCAGTGTCGTACAGGAAAGACAAGGGGGCAGAGTTTGCCAATCTGAGGCAGGGTCAGTTGAACATTGAGGAATATATGACCAAGTTCTCTACCTTGTTGCGATTTGCTCCACATGTGGCCGAGAATGAGGAAGCTATTACTGATCAGTTCATCAATGGTTTGAACCCCGAGATCTTTACATTGGTGAACACCGGGCGACCGCATAACTTTGCTGACGCCCTGAATAGAGCCAAAGGAGCTGAAGCTGGTCTGATGAGACAAAAAGGAGCTTCGTATGTTCCTCCAGCACCGAGGCCACAGCAACCTCGTCCTAGATTCGAGGGTGGTAGCAGCAGTGGTGGAAAGAAAGAGTTCTTAAAAGCTCGAGGAAAGCAATTTAAGAAGTCGGGCAGCAGTTATTCTGGCTCCAGTGGATCCAAACAGAGTTATACCGGAGTTTACTGCAGAACCTGCGGAGGGAGACATCCCACGAAGCAATGCCAAGGAGTATTTGGATAGTTGCCACATCTGCAGACAGTCGGGACACTTTTTCTAGGGTGTGTCCACAGAGAGGTTCCCAGAGATCCTAGGGAGCGGAGTCATCTGGATCAGTGGCTCAGACAGGTGGACGATCATCAGCTGTTCATTCCTTTCAGCCACCCCCAACGACTCCTCATTCACAGCCGAGGCCAGGAGGAAGCCAGACAGTGAGCCAGCCTCCGAGACAGCAGGCCAGAGTATTTGCTCTGACAGAGGAGCAGGCCCAAGAAGCACCAGATGATGTTGTTGTAGGTAACTATTCTTTATGTGGTTACTCTGCTTATGTATTGATTGATAACGGTGCTTCACATACATTTATTTCTTAGAGATTTGCATTGAGTCATGCATTGCCTGTTGAGTCGTTATCTACTTAGTGTCTGTCTATTTTCCGTTGGGGACAGGTTTGATTTCAGTGAATTCTGTGAAACATTGTATGCTACAATATGACGGGCATGAGATTGAGTTAGACTGTATTGTGCTTGGGTTGTCTGATTTTTACTGTATTATCTGTATCGATATGCTGACCAAGTACAGAGCTACTGTTGATTGTTTCCAGTAGATGGTGAGATTCAGACCAGATATGGCTGATGAGTGGAAATTCTACGGTAAGGGTTCTCGATCTAGAATTCCTTTGATATCCGTATTGTCTATGACTCGATTGTTACAGAAAGGAGCAGAAGGATTCCTTGTCTATTCAGTTGATTTACTGAAATCGAGTCCATCATTGGCTGATTTGCCAGTGGTTTGCGAGTTTGCTGATGTCTTTCTAGATGAGATTCCGGGTTTGCCTCCGATTTGAGAGATAGACTTCAGTATTGAATTGATGCCAGGTACAGTTCCGATTTCTAGAGCTCCGTACAGAATGGCACCAATTGAGTTGAAAGAACTGAAAGATCAGTTGGAAGATTTACAGGCCAAGGGATACATTAGACCGAGTGTTTAGCCTTGGGGTGCTCCAGTACTGTTTGTGAGGAAGAAAAACGGTTCTATGAGACTCTGTATTGATTACCGGCAACTGAACAAGGCTAAGGTGAAGAACTAATACCCTTTGCCTCGTATTGATGATTTATTTGATCAGTTGCAGGGTTCTTCTGTATATTCCAAGATCGATCTGAGATCTGGATATCATCAGCTGAGAGTCAGAGATTCTGATATTTCGAAGACAGCGTTCAGAACCAGGTATGGACATTATGGGTTTATTGTCATGCCGTTTGGGTTAACTAATGCTCCAGCTGTGTTTATGGGTTTGATGAATCGTATATTCCAGAGATATCTCGATGATTTCGTGATTATTTTTATTGATGACATTTTGATATATTCGAAGAATATGATTGATCATACCGAGCATTTGAGTACTGTATTGATAATTTTGAGGGCTGAGAAACTATATGCAAAACTGTCGAAATGTGAATTCTGGTTGAGACAGGTGGTATTTCTGGGTCATAATATATCCGAAGATGGGATTTCCGTTGATCCCAGTAAGGTTGAAGCCGTGATTTCTTTGCCGAGACCGACTTCTGTGCCAGAGATACGCAGTTTTATGGGTTTGGCAGGATATTACCGACGATTCATTGAAGATCTCTCGAGTATTTCTAAACCGATTACTCAGCTGACTCAGAAGAATGCTCCATTTATTTGGTCTGAAGACTGTGAGTCCAGTTTTCTTGAGTTGAAGAAGAGATAGACCAGTGCTCCGATCTTGACTATTCCATCAGGTACTGGTGATTTGTCGTATATTGTGATGCTTCTCACAGAGGGTTAGGATGTATTCTGATGCAGCGAGGACATGTTATCTCTTATGCCTCGAGACAGTTGAAGCCACATGAGTCTCGCTACCCAATTCATGACCTTGAATTGACAGCCATCGTCTTTGCATTGAAGATATGGCGACATTATCTCTACGGTGAGAAGTTCGAGATATATTCTGATCATAAAAGCTTGAAATATCTGTTTTCACAGTCAGAATTGAATATGAGACAACGAAGATGGCTTGATTTGCTTAAAGACTTTGATTGTGAGATCAAGTACTATCCGGGGAAATCCAATGCAGCAGCTGATGCACTGAGTCGAAAGGTATGTTCTTTATCCTTATCGACGATTGGTGTTTCGAATTCGATAGAAGATTGCTGTTTGTCTGGATTGGTATTTGAGACAGATTACAGACCGATGAGAATATATGCTGTTCAAGTTGAACCTGAGCTGATTTTGAGAATTAAAGCGGCTCAGAAAGTTGATCAGAATGTTCAAAATTCGGTTTCGATGGTCAGAGCAGGGCATCGTGAAAGAGGATCGGTTACGGTGATCGGAAGCGCAACGGAAGTTTAAAAATCGAATTTTTACAAGAAATTTTCGGCCACCCCTTATAATGTGTAGCAAATACAATAAAACGCAAAAATGACATTCATAGTGTGTTTAGAATTTTGCCTATCAATCACAAGGATTGATGTATGGCTCCAACTAAGGTGTAAACACCTTAGCTCTTCAATGGTAGAAACTATCTTCAAGCTTCCTTTGAGCACTACTTGCTCAACTATTAAGCCCACCACCAACTAGGTAGATCCTCTCTTAATTTGCACTAGAAAATTAAGAGGATTTTTCTAGGAGAAGAATATTTCTTCCTCAACACTTGAAGAAGAAAAGAAGAGAAAAACTTGGAGAGAATTTTGAGGGAAATTTCGGCCATGCTTGTTGGGAGGGAAGAGTGAATGAGTTGTCTTGGTTTATGAAAAAGTAGAGACCAACTTTTGCATGCCAAGCCTTGGTAACCCAAAAGTTAGTCTCCAACTCTTCACCTCCCATGCATGCATATATTATATGGTTTTTAACAAATTAAAAACCCATGGACTTAATTTAATTATCTCAAACATTTTTGAGATTAATTAAAAAATTACTTGAATTTACTCAAGTCCACTAGTTAAATAATTTATTTAAATTGAGCTCTACAAGACTCAATATGATTTAATTAATTCAACACTTGAATTAATTTAATTTTTTGGACTCTACTAGCTCCACTAGTGTTTAATTAATTCAACACTTGAATTAATTTAATTTAGTCCATAATAATGTTTATGAAAATCACAATTTTCAAATACATTATTCATTTGGCCAACTTTTAATTTAGGAACACTTCCATAAATTAAAATTCACATTTCTCTCATAGAAGTCATACTTATATTTTTCTTTACGGTTATAAACTCATTTATAAGCCGTTCAACACATTGAACTAATTTCTCCTTTATAGAAGTCATACTTCTAATTTTCCTCACGCTTATAAACTCCTTTATAAGACGTTCAACACATTGAACTATTTCTCTTCTCAACGGGATCTAGAAAGCTAGTACTTGTGTGGCCCTCAATGGTTCATTGATACAACTAGCCGTGGGTTCACATCTCCATGTGATTCGGACTAAACATGTCCTTATATGAGCATACCCCAATTGCTCCATTCTTACTTATCAACTCCTTGATAACAAGAATGTCAGAACTCAAGTCTGATAGTACCCAACCAATCATGTTAAACGCCTAGCAGCATCGCTTACATGATTCCCTAGGTATCAAATGATAGTGCCTGCAAGAACCATTCAATTATGGTTAGCGTACAGAACGGTCCCTTCAACTCATATATCCCGACCGATTCGACAACCATTGGTTTATCGAGAGTTGTCAATGAATCGATACTATGTGTCATGTCGTAGTTGCATCGATGGTATAATCTATGAAACCCCTTTCATAATTACCACCATACTCTGATCAGAGATTTCAACCTACATACACATGAGAACACATAGGATATCCATACCCGAAGGTAAGCGGTGAATCCCTGACTACAATGCATCGACTCCTATATGTTTCGACAGAACACCCAACCTTGCCACCTGATGACCCCATGAGAGTCGGTAAACAAGTCAAAGTGTAATTCTAGCACTTAGAGTCTCAATATTGTCCCGGGTCATAAGGACTAATGGTGTACAACCATAAACCAGGACTTTTCCACTCGATAAGTGAGAACCACTTAGAAAGTCCTTTATGGAGGGTTGTTCAGTGCACTCTACCAGGAGCACCTATCTGCATGCTCGGACATCAAAATGTCCCCTACCAATGAAACATGGTACTCACATCGCAGATACTAGTCTCGAACTCTAGCGGCCTATATCCTTCTTAGCGGCGGCTGAATCGACTAGGAACTGTTTAGAATATACAGTATTCCAAATATGAGTTTCATGATACTCATCATATGAGCATCTCATATTCTTTCTACTATATGTATATTCAAGGGCTTTATCTATGCAACTAGCATGGGTTTACATATAAAGATTTGCCAAAACAATAATTTTAAATATTATTAAAATAAAGATTGCTTATACATAGAGTTTTATTGTGAACACTCGGCCAACAATTGGCTCGACAGACACCTACTCTCACAATCTCCCACTTGCACTAGAGCCAACTACCCATATGCTTCAAACCCATTGATTCGTGATGCATCTCGAATAATGGTCCAGGTAAAGGCTTAGCTAGTGGATCAGCAACATTATCTGCGGAGCCGACTATGTCAAAAGACACTTCTTCCTCTTTCCACAATCTCTCCGAGGATGTGGTACTTTCTCAATACTTGTTTGGACTTCTGATGAGACCTTGGCTCCTTTGCTTGAGCTAAAGCTCCGTGTTGTCACACAACACCAGGAGAGGAGCAACTCCATTAGGAATGACGTCCAACTCTTAGACGAAATTCCTTATCCAAACCGCCTCCCTTGCTGCATCTGATGCAGCAATGTATTCGGCCTCTGTGCTGGAATCCGCAGTATTGTCTTGCTTGGAACTCTTCCAAGAGACAGCAGCACCATTGAGCATGAATACAAACCCAGAGGTTGACTTCAAGTCATCGATATCGTTTTGGAAGCTAGAGTCGGTATAGCCTTCCAATTTCAGTTCTCCACCCCATAGACAAAGAACAATTTATTGGTCCTTCTCAACTACTTGAGGATGTCTTTCACAGCTTTCCACTGTGGAAGACCAGGGTTCAATTGATATCTACTCACTACACTCAGTGCGAAAGCCACGTCAGGACGTGTAGATATCATCCTATACATGATGCTACCAATCGTAGATGCATAAGGAATGCTTGTCATCGCCGCTATCTCAGCATTAGTCTTGGGAGACATAGACTTGGATAGGGACACGCCATGACACATTGATAGATGTCCTCTCTTGGACTCAACCATCGAGAACCGCTTCACGATGGTATCAATGTATGTGGACTGGGTGAGACCAAGCAATCTTCTTGGTCTATCTCTATAGATCTGTATTCCCAATACAAAAGATGCTTAACCCAAGTCCTGTATCGAGAACTTACTTGCTAACCATATCTTAGTTGATTGCAACATTCCTACATCATTCCCAATGATTAGAATGTCATCAACATACAACACCAGGAATGTCACAACACTCCCACTGACCTTCTCATACACACAGGGTTCCTCAGGATTCTTAGCAAAACCAAACTCTTTGATTGTACTGTCGAATCTGAGGTTCCAACTCCTAGATGCCTGCTTTAGACCATAAATAGATCTTTGAAGTTTGCATACCATATGCTCACTTTCGATAGATGTAAACCCTTCGGGTTGAGACATGTAAATCTCTTCCTTAATATCCCTATTAAGAAAGGCTGTCTTGACATCCATCTGCCATATCTCATAGTCATACCATGCAGCTATGGCTAGCAATATCCTTATGTACTTGAACATTTCAACTGGAGAAAAGGTTTCCTCAAAGTCAACTCCTTGTCTTTGAGTATATCCTTTTGCCACCAATCGCGCCTTGAAGGTCAATACCTTCCCACCCGCCCCAAGTTTCCTCTTGTAAATCCATTTACATCCTATGGGACCAATTACCTCAGGTGGATCCAAGAGATTCCACACTTGGTTCGAATGCATGGAATTCATCTCAGATTCCATAGCTTCAAGCCATTTGGATGAATCAACATCATATAACGCTTCCTTGAAGGTCCTTGGATCACATCCCTGAATAGGCTCATCATGGCCCTCTTCAAGAAGCAGACCATACCTCATACCTGGTCTCGAGACTCTCTCGGATCTTCTAGGAGCTTGTATCTCCTCTCTTGGCTCCTCGGGTGTGGGTTCTACAACTGTGGGTGTCTCTCGAACCTCTTCGAGTTCTATCATCTCGCCTTTTCTATCTAATAGAAATTCCCTTTCCAAAAAGATTGCATTCCTAGAAACAAACACCTTTGTTTCTTGGGGATGATAGAAATAAAATCCAACAGAATTCCTTGGATATCCCACAAAGTAACATAAAATGGATCGACTATCCAATTTATCTCCCACTACCTGCTTCACATAAGCAGGGCTCCCATATTCTAAGATAAGAATATTTGGGAGGCTTACCCATCCATATCTCATATGGTGTCTGCCTTTGAATGGACATTTAATGGAATATCTTTCAATTTTAAGTTATAGAGATCGTTTTTCAAGTTCACCAGTACCAATCAAACATTCATTCATGTAAATGTTGCAAACACCTTTGCAAAATAAACAAGAATATCCATTTTTATCAGCATAGAAATGGAAACAATGTTTTTCACCAAATCCGGTACAAACAAAACATCTCTTAAAATTAACTTAAAATCATTGTTCATAAGCAAGTAAACATCTCCAATAGCTTTGGCAGCAACTCTTGCCCCATTGCCCATCCTTAAGAAGGTCACACCTTCCCTAAGCTTTCTACTTCTTCCCATCGCCTGCAAATCATTACAGAGATGTGAGCCACATCCGGTATCCAATACCCAAGAAGTAGAGTTAATTGAAATGTTTACTTCGATATAGAACATACCGTTTCCAGAACTCTTCTGGGCCAGATATTCCTTGCAATTTCGCTTCCAATGTCCAGGCTTCTTGCAGTGATGACAAACATCACTAGTCTTGTCAGCCTTAACCGGTGTGGCTGCCACAACAGGATTCGGAGATTGCCTCAACAAGGGCACGTTCTTCTTGGGACGTTGGAAAGAACGCTTCTTTCCCTTCCCATGTGGATCAATCTTCGTACTAGATGAAGAACCCACATAAAGAACCAACTTCTCTTTCTTGATGGTTGATTCAAACGTAACAAGCATATTCACCAACTCCTCAAGGGTCGGCTCTATCTTGTTCATGTTGAAGTTCACCACAAAAGGATCAAATGAGCTATGCAATGATAACAGCAACACGTCGGTGGTCAACTCCGAAGGCAAGATCAGATCCATGCCAACGAGTTTGTCCACGAGCCCAATCAACTTTAGGCCATGCTCATGGACCGAGGCCCCATCTCGCATGCGCAAAGTGATCAGCTCCTTGACGGTAGCATGCCTAAGAGGCCGTGTTTGCTCACCAAAGAGCTCCTTGAGATGCAAATGAATGTCAGCAGCACTCTTTGCATCCTCAAAACGCCTCTGCAGCTCATCATTCATAGAAGTCAGCATATAACACCTGGCTATCAAGTCATGGTCAAACCATTTCTTGTAAGCCTGCAATTCCTCAGGAGTGCAGTCAGTCGGAGCCTCAACAGGGGGCGACTCAGTCAGTGTATATGCTACCCTTTCCGAATTCAAGACGATTTTTAGGTTTCTTACCCAAGTGAGGTAATTAGGTCCAGTTAATATGTGTTTGTCGAGTATTACGGATAACGGATTGCGAATCGAAGACATTGTCAATTTGTACTGAAAAGCAAAAACAGATAAATGTTGATGACTATTTTAAAATATTTAGTAAGATATGAAGTTTGGACTTTTACTTCATAAATATTTGCTCCCACTGTTTTGACATTTTCACTACCCTCTAGTGAAAACGGGAAACTCCTTTCCTCAGTAGGTACGTAAGGTCCAATTAGCGAATTATGATCCCGAATAATATCAGCCAATCACAATTCTTAGAAGGTAGTTTCCAATTGCATCACAATGCAACCCTCTACGTAAACTTTTGTCTCACGTTTGATTAGGACCCAATAATATGACGTCGTTCATCTTCACGTGTCAAGCCTTACCCATCGATGTTGAACCTTAATGGACGGTCGCCATGAGTTTTCCCCCAATAATATGAGCCGAAATCATGGGAGTTCCACGTAGTTCACATCACCATGTCAATGGATGTCACAGCTTTCCGGCATTCAAAGCTCCCCCAATAATATGAGCCGAGCCCCGAGTACGGGTAGCGTTCATCATGCACCCATTGTCGATGAAAGACAAGGAAATTATAAACAAATTTATAATTCCCCTTTTCGGGCTTGATATTAATTTTGAATCTTATTCAAAATGAGGGTTTTTAATTTTGAAAGGTCTCATCATTAATTTTATTTAAAAGCTCGCCATGTTTGATCGTATGTTTGTCGGATTAATGCAACTTTGTTATTATCATAATAATAACGCACATACTCATTATTTATAACATATCATGCATATATTATAAACAGTAAATAAAACAAGGATGATCAATCAGTCCCAATACTAACGGACCCTGTGAGCTAAACACGGGCCTAGGTCCAATCCTAGGGAAATGCACGGGATGCAAATGCAACTATTACATAAGCTTCCAATATTTACATGTCTTCAATCTTCATAATCATCATGGCCACCATCTTCCAATCTTGATCATCCACTATACTAATATTCACAAATAAATATCCATGGCAAATATAGGGATACATCTCATGGGGTGGGAACGGGCCATAAACCAAGCCACTTTAAATTTGATAATTATTACAATCATTCAACACAAAATATCCTAGCATACACCTAGCAAATTGGGCTTGGGCTTTTGATCATCCTTCATGCACAATATCACATATCATACACCATCAATTAATTATCACAATATTAATTGATCCAATATTATATATCTTGATCCAATCACTAACCGCCACGATTATAAACTAAATTAACAAAGTATACAAACACCTTTGTCTACTTTCCAATTAATTTATTTATAACCGAATTTCTTATAAATCACCATTTACTATAAATATTTAAAGTCCAACTTAAAATATTTATTTCATGAGAAAATATTTGCAACTTTTGAAATTTTAAACTTAAGGGCCCAAAAACTCATTTTTCACCAAAAACATTTTGGCCCATTTAAAATTCACAAATATGTTAACCATCTAATGGCCCAACAACATCAAGGCCCATGACACTTTGATTATCCAAAACACTTTTGGAAACCCTAGTCGTCATCGTCGTCGTCGGAGCTCCGTCGCCGGATTCCAGCCAACTTACCAAAAAAAATTTTTTTTTTTTATTAAAAACATGGAGCTGTTCGGGCAGCCCCTTGGGCTGCCCTAGCTGCCCATTTCGGGCAGCCAATGGGTAGCAACTTGCTGCGCAAAATTCCCCCGAAACCGGCCTTGATTCGATGCAAAATTTTGTTCTCATGCGGTTAGAAATCGATCTCAACATAAATGCTACACAAAATCATAACCATAGCTCGGATACCACTTGAAAGAGGATCGGTTACGGTGACCGGAAGCGCAACGGAAGTTTAAAAATCGAATTTTTACAAGAAATTTTCGGCCACCCCTTATAATGTGTAGCAAATACAATAAAGCACAAAAATGACATTCATAGTGTGTTTAGAATTTTACCTATCAATCACAAGGATTGATGTATGGCTCCAACTAAGGTGTAAACACCTTAGCTCTTCAATGGTAGAAACTATCTTCAAGCTTCCTTTGAGAACTCCTTGCTCAACTATTAAGCCCACCACCAACTAGGTAGATCCTCTCTTAATTTACACTAGAAAATTAAGAGGATTTTTCAAGGAGAAGAATATTTCTTCCTCAACACTTAAAGAAGAAAAAAAGAGAAAAACTTGGAGAGAATTTTGAGGGAAATTTCGTCCATGCTTGTGGGGAGGGAAGAGTGAATAAGTTGTCTTGGTTTATGAAAAAGTAGAGACCAACTTTTGCATGCCAAGCCTTGGTAACCCAAAAAGTAGTCTCCAACTCTTCACCTCCCATGCATGCATATATTATATTATTTTTAACAAATTAAAAACCCATGGACTTAATTTGAATTATCTCAAACATTTTTGAGATTAATTAAAAAATTACTTGAATTTACTCAAGTCCACAAGTTAAATAATTTATTTAAATTGAGCTCTACAAGACTCAATATGGTTTAATTAATTCAACACTTGAATTAATTTAATTATTTGGACTCTACTAGGTCCACTAGTGTTTAATTAATTCAACACTTGAATTAATTTAATTTAGTTCAGAATAATGTTTATGAAAATCACAATTTTCAAATACATTATTCATTTGGCCAACTTTTAATTTAGGAACACTTCCATAAATTAAAATTCACATTTCTCTCATAGAAGTCATACTTATATTTTTCTTTACGGTTATAAACTCATTTATAAGCCGTTCAACACATTGAACTAATTTCTCCTTTATAGAAGTCATACTTCTAATTTTCCTCACGCTTATATACTCCTTTATAAGCCGTTCAACACATTGAACTATTTCTCTTCTCAACGGGATCTAGAAGCTAGTACTTGTGTGGCCCTCAATGGTTCATTGATACAACTAGCCGTGGGTTCACATCTCCATGTGATTCGGAACTAAACATGTCCTTATATGAGCATACCCCAATTGCTCCATTCTTACTTATCAACTCCTTGATAACAAGAACGTTAGAACTCAAGTCTGATAGTACCCAACCAATCATGTTAAACGCCTAGCAGCATCGCTTACATGATTCCCTAGGTATCAAATGATAGCGCCTGCAAGAACCATTCAATTATGGTTAGCGTACAGTACGGTCCCTTCAACTCATATATCCCGACCGATTCGACAACCATTCGTTTATCGAGAGTTGTCAATGAATCGATACTATGTGTCATGTCGTAGTTGCATCGATGGTATAATCTATGAAACCCCTTTCATAATTACCACCATACTCTGATCAGAGATTTCAACCTACATACACATGAGAACACATAGGATATCCATACCCGAAGGTAAGCGGTGAATCCCTGACTACAATGCATCGACTCCTATATGTTTCGACAGAACACCCAACCTTGCCACCTGATGATCCCATGAGAGTCGGTTAACAAGTCAAAGTGTAATTCTAGCACATAGAGTCTCAATGTTGTCCCGGGTCATAAGGACTAATGGTGTACAACCATAAACCAGGACTTTTCCACTCGATAAGTGAGAACCACTTGGAAAGTCCTTTATGGAGGGTTGTTCAGTGCACTCTACCAGGAGCACCTATCTGCATGCTCGGACATCACAATGTCCCCTACCAATGAAACATGGTACTCACATCGCAGATACTAGTCTCGAACTCTAGCGGCCTATATCCTTCTTAGCGGCGGCTGAATCGACTAGGAACTGTTTAGAATATACAGTATTCCAAATATGAGTTTCATGATACTCATCATATGAGCATCTCATATTCTTTCTACTATATCTATATTCAAGGGTTTTATCTATGCAACTAGCATGGGTATACAGATAAAGATTTGCCAAAACAATAATTTCAAATATTATTAAAATAAAGATTGCTTATACATAGAGTTTTATTGTGAACACTCGGCCAACACTTGGCTCGACGGGCACCTACTCTAACACATCGATCTGAGTATCAGGTATGGGATAGTGTACTGTATGTGAATAATCTTCTTGTTGTGCAGAATGTTTCCGATTTGAAATGACTGATATTGTCAGAAGCACACAGCAGTCGATTCAGTATTCATCCTGGTGGCAGAAAGATGTACAATGATTTGAAAAGACAGTTTTGGTGGAAACAGATGAAAGCTGATATTGCTGAGTTTGTATCAAAATGTCTGAATTGCCAACAGGTGAAAGCCGAAAGAAAGAAATCAGGAGGACTGTTACAGAGTTTATCTAATCCTGAATGGAAATGGGATCACATTTCCATGGATTTTGTGACCAAGCTACCGAGATCCTCCCGAGGTTGTGATGTGATTTGGGTCGTGATTGACAGATTGACCAAATCAGCATGTTTTATTCCGTACAAGATGACGTACTGATATGACCAAATGGCAGAGATTTATGTCAGAGTGGTGGTCAGATTGTACGGAGTGCCGAAGTCGATTGTTTCAGATCGTGATCCTCAGTTTACTTCACACTTCTGGCAGAGTTTGCAGCAGGACTCTAGGTACGAAGTTACATCTAAGTACCGCATATCATCTACAGACCGACGGACAGTCAAAGCGGACTATCCAGACACTGGAGGATATGCTTAGAGCTGTAGTGCTTGATTTTAGCACTGGTTGGCAAGATTCGTTGCCACTTTGTGAATTTTCGTACAACAACAGCTATCAGACGAGTATTGTGATGGCACCATTTGAAGCGTTGTACGGAAAAAAATGCAGATCCCCTCTTTATTGGGACGATATCTCTGAGGTTCCTGAGATTGGACCTGACATGATCAGAGATATGACAGAGAAAGTGAAGCTGATACAGAAAAGAATGAAGGCAGCTCAAGACAGACAGGCCAAATATGCCAATGTTCGACGTAGACCATTGGTATTTGAGGCAGGAGACCAAGTATTCTTGAAAATTTCACCTTTCCGAGGAGTTGTCAGATTTGGAAAAAAAGGGAAGTTGTCTCCACGATATATTGGGCCATACGAGACTCTCGAGAAGATAGGAGATCGTGCATATCGACTCGCCTTACCGCCTTCTTTATCTGGGATACATGATGTCTTTCATGTATCGTTATTGAGGAAATATCTTTCTGATGCTTCACATATTATTCAGCCAGACGAGGCCGAACTGGACGAGACATTGAGTTATTTTGAGAAACCGATCCAGATTCTCGATCGAAAAGAAAAGCAACTCAGAACGAAGACTATTCCGCTTGTAAAAGTTCAGTGGAGTCATCATGGTATCGAGGAAGCTACCTGGGAGACTGAGTCAGACATGAGACAGAGATTCCCAGAATTATATCACTGACGTGAGTATTTTTATTTAGCTTCTATTCTCCATTCCTTATTGTATCTGATTTGATTGCCTTTGATTTCGGGGACGAAATCGGATCTTAGGGGGGAGAAATGTAATGCCCGAGAATTTCGATTATTGTAATCTGATATGATTTGTTGACAAATTGATGTGGTTATAGACGGAATGGATCAGATCGGGATAGACGAAAAGAAGACCGAATTATGTGTGATGACTGAACCCCTCGCGCATATGCGTGATCGGAGAGGGCGCATATGCGCGAGGCAGGCAGAGACCCTCGCGCATATGCGTGACATGTATCCGCGCATGTGCGCGAGGGTACCCGAGAGTTGTGAAGGACCTCGCGCATATGCGCCGAGTAAGTGCGCGCATATGCGCGAGCTGCCGAGAAGATCATTGCCGAGACCAGTAGGTCTCGCGCATATGCGCTGGTTGAGGTCGCGCATATGCGCGAGACGTGTTGTATACAAAGCAAGCCACATGGCTCTATCATGCAAGATATATATATGAATTTCATTTCATTTCCTCAAATTTCAGAGAAAGGATCGAAGCTTTGAGGAAGAAAATCCTTACGCCTTTTTATATGATAGATTTGTGATTGTGTAAGATCCGCCCGTCAGAATTTCAATCCGACTTCAGTACTGTGTTCCTATCGACAAGGACTTCAACTGGACGTAAGTTTTATTACGCTTTGTTATGTTTTGAAATTATGTTTCTGAAGGAATCGGATAGGATTTATATATGGTGTTTCTGATATGTTAGACATCTTATAATCGAAACCGGATTGAAGAACGAATACCGTATGTAATTGTTATGAATTTCAGTGTTGATTTTACTATGATTAGATCGATTTGATACCATATTTGTATCGTTATTGATTATGAGTTGTGGGAATCGATATCTGTTGATTTGTATTGCTGGGTATATTGAAATTGTACAGTTATGCTGTTGAAACAGAATTTGATTGAGTTCCGATTACATCCAATATTGATTGAGTGGGGTATTGATATGGTATTCCTCGATATTTTCATTGCCAGATTGAGTATTGACAGGCATTGAATCCGAGACTTCGACAGAGTCAGATTGAAAGAAAGAAAGGTATAAATCAATGTTTATTCGGGTTTGCACAACTCGAGTTAGATGTAACTTGAGTTTCCCAAAATCACATACTGAATTGTTATTGCATTGACATTGACAATTCTTGAGATTGCTATGCTTAGTCTATTGATTCATAGCAGAGCATGTGTCAAGTTAGGGGCTGATGTGCCTAGTCATTGGCTGATGTGCCAAGTTTTCGGCTGATTCGCCAAGACACTGGATGTTTGGTTTATATCGATGTCGCTTATGAGTTGATTCTTTCCTATCGCTGAAATTCGGTATATCATACTAATGTCCAGGAACCGAGATCCCTAGATTAGAGATGAGTCGAGTCTGAGATGATGAGTCCAGAGTTTTATTTACAGCTTTATATCGATACATGTCTTTTGATTGATACATGATATGGATATGTGTTTCATGCTTTTATATATGCTTTTATATGACTGCATGTTTACATTGTTTATACTGGGATGTATTTCTCACCGGAGTTATCCGGCTGTTGTCTTGTTTGTATGTGTGCGTGACAATAGATGGGACAGGATCAGGGTCACGAAGAGAATGAGAGATTCAAGATTAGCGTGGAGATCCGGACTTAGAGTAGATTGATTTTCAGTGCTTGATGTAGTCGCTGAACTCTAGTTGCGATAAACATATGTTGTACATGATTTGTACTTTATGTTGATATTTATATCAGATTGATTACTTTACGTTTTCGCGTTTGTATTTTAAAACAAAAAAAAATTAAGACCTAGATTAATTAAATGATCCTAATAATGATTAAGAAGATGAATTAGGTTCGGGTCCCCACACTTTTTGTGGGATGATCCATTTGTGTATAAGAGATGTGCTGACCAAGTTATAAGGAGATGCGTGGATGGCGTCGAAGCACACCAAATTCTGGAGCAATGCCATTCGTCACCTTATGGTGGAAATTTTGGAGGAACACGAACAGCCGCTAAGGTTTTGCAATCTGGTTTCTATTGCCCTAGTTTAATTAAAGATAATTATACCTTAGTAAAATCATGTGATAGATGCCAGAGGTTAGGAAACATCTCTAGGCATCACGAACTACCACTGACAAATATTTTGGAAGTGGAACTTTTTGACGTTTGGGGCATAGATTTCATGGGAACATTTCCCCCTTCTTTTGGTAATTCTTATATTTTATTAGCTGTGGATTATGTTTCGAAATGGGTGGAAGCAATCGCCACCAATACTAATGACGCTCGTTTTGTAGCTAAATTCGTGCATAAGAACATCTTCACAAGATTTGGAACACCGAGGGCCATTATAAGTGACGAAGGTACACACTTTTGCAATAAAATTTTAACTTACTTTTAGCAAAATACAATTTGAAGCACAAGGTAGCACTAGCATATCATCCTCAATCAAATGGACAAGCTGAAATATCCAACAGGGAGATTAAACAAATACTAGAGAAGACTGTCAACACAAACCGGAAGGATTGGGCACTCAAGTTAAATGATGCACTGTGGGCATACCGAACCGCATTCAAAACAACTATTGAGATGTCTCCCTATAGGCTCGTATTTGGAAAAGAATGCCACTTGCCACTGAAATTGGAGCACCGAGCATTTTGGGCCGTTAAGAAGTTGAACTTTGACTTGAAAGCATCTGGCGATGTCAGAAAATTGCAACTAAATGAAATGGAAGAATTCCAAAATGACGCATATGAGAATGCCAAGATCTACAAAAAGCAGACTAAGAAGTGGCATGACAAAATCATTGTACGAAGGGAGCTCAAACCGGGGCAACAAGTATTATTATTCAATTCTCGTCTGAAGCTGTTTCTTGGTAAGTTGAAGTCGCGTTGGTCAGGGCCATTTGTTGTGGAGACGATGCATCCTCATGGAGCTATCGAGCTAAAGTGCAGTGATGGAAGAACCTTCAAGGTGAATGGACAACGGGTTAAGCCATACAATGGGACCGAAGTAAGGAATATCGACATTATCAATTTGAGCGAACCAAACTGAACAGACAGTTACAGTCGGGCTGACGACGTTAAACCAAGCGCTTGTTGGGAGGCAACCCAACCGGTATCTTTTATTGCTTTCGTTTTTTTTATTTGCTTTTCTTTTATTTTCAGTAGTATAATTGCTTTTACGTTTTCTTTTTATTTAAGTTGGCATGTGAAGATTAGATACTGATTTATGTGTTTTTATCTAGGTACAATTTGAAACGGGGCAAGGAAAGATCTCACTTTGACAAATTTGCTCCTGAATAGCGCCTAGGCGCTATACTGTAAGCGCCGTAGCTCTAAAAGCCGAGAAGAAAAGCGCCTAGGCGCTCAACTGTAAGCGCTGCAGCGCTAAAATACGAAGACTAAGCGCCGCAGCGCAAGATATTCAGCGTCGAGGCGCTGAAATCCGAAGGTTAAGCGCCGCGGCGCTACTTACTCAGCGCCGCTACTCCTAGACCATCCTTTGGATCGCAAATTTCTGAAAAACAAATCTTCAACGGACCAGCACCGGAGGAACTACAAGCATATCTGGGTCAACCAATCATAAGGTAACAATCTTTGGTTTACCAAGTTCTGATTTTAATGCTTAAATCCCGAAGGATTTAGGTTTTGAAGTACGTACACAAAGTGTTCGATCAATTGTCTCAGTGAGTTTGTTGTTGGGAATTGTTGGCGTCTGAGAATTGCTTGTGGAAGGAATCGTTAATTGATTGTTTCTGTTGATATTGGTGGTGTTGAATTGTTGAATATTGTTGTTAAGTGAGTTGATATTTAATTGAAATATGCCGCCGAGGAAGAAGACCAAGCAGATTCAATCTGGGGAGGGCGAGTCAGTCTACCGCTACTTTTGATAGACTGACGATTCTGGAATGCCGCTGCGGCTGAAAACTATTCCAAATTACAAGATAAAAGCATGCAGCGAGAAAGAGGGATGGATCAGAGCATCCCGGATTGCATGACATTGATTGTTGCTAGGAATATTCATTGGGCTAAGTTTGTGAAACCGCCGACAGACGCCGTGATCTCCCTTGTGCAAGAATTCTATGCTAATCTAAAGGTCAAACACGAGAATTATCAAGCGAAGGTTCGGGGGCGAATGGTTAACTTCGATAGCACAACAATTAATTCGCTGTATTCGATGCCAGACTACGAAACAGATGGGTACAAACTGTTCATATAAGAGTCCTACCCCTATGAGACGGTCATTACCACACTATGTAAGCCGTGCACGGTTTGGAAACTAAATAATCAACGAGCCCCAGTCACATTCCTTGCGACGTCCATGAAGAGGGAGGCATACAACTGGTACCATTTCGTAGCCTCGTGATTGATGCCATCTGGTCACGTATCTGATGTGACAAAAGCGAAGGCAGCCTTGGTTAATTGTATCATCACCGGTAGGACAGTTGATGCGGGCCGCGTGATTATGACTTCGATGTTGCAGGCTTCTCGGGGCACTTCCACTGTGAGTATGCCACACTCCTCTACCATTACTGATCTATGTCGGTTAGCAGGGGTTGTGTGGGATGATAGCGAGGCCGTATTGCATACAAAAGACGACATCTTATTGGTTGCTAGACTCCCACAGGATCGAAACAAAGATAGATTACGAGTGCTCCGGGAGAGTCATGGATACGTCATGTAGAACCCGTAAATTAGACTACGTATAAGTCATGCATAATTCTAGTATTTTAAATGATTTTATTTCATGAGTATTTAAATGCTTTTCTTTAAAGTTAATTATTTTATGCAGTCCTTTAAATTTTTATCTTTTCAGTTAATTCAGTGAGGCCGGTCTGGAGTTGGAGTTTTGAGATAGAATTTAAGATTAAGAAATCATTCCCAGAGTTTATTTTAGCTAGCTAATAAGTTGATTTAAGTTAAAAGGAGGTTTAAGGAATTATTTTAGTAACTTGAGGTGAGTAGAGAATAAGTTCATTAAGGTTCTTAATTGAGGTGTTAATTCATTAAATTAATTAAAGGATAGGTAAGGCTCTTAAGGTTTAAAAAAATTTACTAACTAAACAATATTTCCTTCCATTTATTAATGAATTTCGGCCACCCTTAGTTGCTAGAACATTCCTTGACAACTCACCACCTTTGACCCTTTCTTTGTATTTAATTAGTAGGATAATCCTTTTATTTTGAGAGCACCATTTAATTAATAATCAACCTTATCCTAGCCTTGTTGAGCATGGTAGAATCGGCCACCTCATTCCGCCCAAGAAGATTTGATAACCAAATTCAAAATTTAAAAATAGGAGACTTGGTCTTGCATTCCCCATTATATTGCACCCATTTCCCTCACCCTCCTAACCAACATTTCTCCCCCCTCTCCACCGAAAATTGGAGTGAATTCAGAGCCATTTCAGAGTGTAAAAATCGAGAGGTGCTAGCTTTTAACAAGAGGGAAAAACCGAGTGAAGAAGCAAGGTAGCAAGATCACTCCACCTCCTCCGCGCCGAGTCGTCTTATTCATTCGTTTTTCTTTCAAAACGAACCAGGCATGCATATGTTCTTCCTTGACTCTTCAATCAAGTCCTATTATCATTTTTTTTCATTTCATGATCATCATTTCCATGGCAAAAACCGAAATACACCAAGGATTTTCAGAAAACAAACATGCAGATTTTTTTTGATTTCCATGACAAGCTTCACGGGTTCTCTTGTTTTGATGTTTCAGGTGGATGGTTCGACTCCAGGCTCACTAGGCTACATCTAGACATGTACTAGGATGTATTAATACCATGTTGGTCCATTCAAACAAGCCCCATGCATGAGAGAAAACGAAGATGACAGCAACTCACCATCTTTGCCATATTGAGTTTCGAAAAAAAAAATGTTGTGTGCTGTCAAGGGAAGTGGATCAGATCTTGGCTATCATTAAGACTATAGCCATGGTTAGAACACCTCCCTAACATGTCTAAGATGTGACTAAGTTGCCCTTTTGGAGGCTTGGTCCATGGTGAATCGGTTTTTAAATTAAAGCTCAAGAATAGCACAGCACCCTTTCGGCCCTCCCCTTTTTCCAGCATGTGTGTTTCGAAGTTTGTGGAGTGGTGTGGATCTTGGTTGGCCTATGGCCCTTAGCCACGGTACATACCATGCCTCTAGATTTCTAGATCGTGTCTTGGTCAATCAGATGGCCACTGGAACGATCGGTGACAGCAAAACAAGAACAATGCCCCGACGTGCAGAATTGGTTCTCGGGTGGAACTTTTCGGTTGTTGCTGGGGTGATGCGAATTGTGGCTGCCCTAAGGCCCTTAGCCATGGTTCAAATCATTCCTTGGGATGTTGGTAAGAGATTCCGGGCAGTGGTTCAAGCCCCAATGGCCGGTAGTCTCGAAAACGACGTAAGGAAACGCAAGCATGCTGCTGTATTTTGTGGACAGCAAGTGATGCGATGGTTCAGTGGCTCGTTCGAGTTCTCGGTTGGCTTTTAGCCTATGGCCTTGGACTGGACGGTGTCTCATTGAGTTAGGAAGGTCATTTTTTTGGCCGTTCGTGATTCTGATCATTTTTTAGGTCGTACGAGAATTTACGGTGCGATGTGCCAAATTGACTCTCGAAAGAGCGTTTCATGTTTTGGCCTCCATTCACCTAAATTTCGACCCTCACTATTTTAGGAGCATTATTTCATCATTTTAGGCGTATTTTAATCATGACTACTTGATGGTTCGATGTTGGTTCAGGTTGGCACATAGTCATGATTAAATACGAAGTTGTTAGGCGCAATTGTCTCAGTTTTCGGATTTAATTGCATAGTTTGGTCAAGTAAAAGCTATTGCATATTTTCATGGCATATTTAGGTTGCAGCGAGCTTAGGAGCGATCCAATCCAATCAGTAAAATTATTATAGGATATTTAATTATGTTTCGTGCAAAAATATTCATTTTGAGATTTATGCGATATTGCTTGTGGTCACTTTACTATCATTATTAAACCCGGTCGCCAGTTACCGGTCAGTTCAATTGTTTCATCCAGTATACTATGGCAGTAGTCTGATCAGACTGTACATTATTAAACCCGGTCGCTAGTTACCGGTCCGGTCGCCTAGTTACCGGTCAGCTCAGTTCAGTTCAGTTCAGGGACCACTTGCGTAGACCATAATCTCACCAGAAAATTTTTGCAAGTTATTTCATGACAGGGCTCCAAGGAGCAACCATTTTCATTTATGATTTCCCAGTTCAGTGACGCACGTATTATAATTAATCATGACACGACATTTTTACGATATGCCTCATGACATGATATTTTCACTTGCATGCAATTTTACTATTTATTTACTTGTTATTTACGATATATGCATGTTGAGTCTTTAGACTCACTAGACTTGATTGTTGTAGGTGCTGATGATGTCGGGATCGAGGGCGGGGACCAGTGAGCCAGCTCGAGTCAGCAATAGTAGGACCCGAGGACCTCAGTTCAACATTTATTATTATTTGTTTGATCAAACATTTTAATTATCGTCGGATAAACTTTTACTGTTATTTCGAAAATGTTAATTTCTTCCGCTGCCATTTTGAACATCAAAATTTATTTATCAGTTCATTTATGAATGAGGAAATTTTAATTATTTAAAAAGAAAAATTTTAAATTTTTCCGCAAATTTTCAAACACGGATTTATAGGCCTCTATAGCTGGTATCAGAGCAATGGTTCTGTAAAGGGTTGTACTACTACTGACCGGGAGAAGCTCATGAAGTCACGCCTTCGGTCTGTAAGTTTTACAATTACGCATTTTAATTAAAGCATGAATTATTTGATATCATGTTTTCATGAATAATTTTACGTCCAGATTTATTTTATTATTCAGTATTTAAATTTAAATAAATTATGGAATTATGCATGTTGGTTACGTATGGGTATATATGGAATAGTATGCCCCCTAGACGCATTCTCGAGCGCACTAGAAATGAGGAGCCTCGCCAGGAGGACAGGGAGGAGCAGAGACAGGAGAGAGACTTACCACCTCCACCACCACCTCCACCTGACATGAATGCCCAGATGCTAGCTGGGATGACGCAGTTCTTCGCACAGTTTGCGGGGAACAATGCCATGGCGACTAGGCCGACAGGGCCCGAGGCTGTATATGAGAGATTTATGAAGATGCGTCCGAAGGAGTTTTCAGGGACGTCGGACCCCATGATTGCCGAGGGCTGGATCAAGTCCCTCGAGGTTATCTTCGAGTTTATGGAGCTTGGGGATTCAGATCGAGTTCGTTGTGCCTCTTATCTGTTCGGAGGAGATGCCCACTTATGGTGGGAAGGAGCTTCCGCAGCCCTCAACTTGGCTACACTGTCTTGGGTGCGCTTCACGGAGGTGTTTTACTCCAAGTACTTTACGGATGAGGTGCGTTCGCGTTTGACCAGGGAGTTCATGACCCTGAGACAGGGAGATCTGACTTTTACAGAGTTCATCCATAAGTTTGAGAGGGGCTGTCACTTTGTGCCCTTGATTGCGAACGATGCCAGTGTCAAGCTGAGGCACTTTCTGGATGGTCTGCGGCCGATCTTACGCCGCGATGTTAGGGTTGCTGGCCCTACTACCTTTGAGGTTGATGTTTCTAGGGCTCTGGCTGCAGAGCAAGATCTGATTGATATAGAGAGGGATCGCTTGGGAAAGCGACCAGTTCAGGTACCACATCGTCCTCCTCCTCCTCAGCAGCATCATCATCACTATAAGAGGCCGCATCACGGCCCGCCCAGAAACAGAGGAGGACCTCAGCAGCAGCAGCAGGGACGTGCCGTCCCAAGGATCTTTGAGCACCCAGTCTGTTCCAAGTGCTCACGCCGTCATCTTGGAGCATGCATGTATGGCTCAGGGAAATGTTATAAGTGTGGCAACACAAACCACGTGCTGCAGCAGTGCCCCCGGAAGAATCTGCCTACCCAAGGCAGAGTTTTTGCTCTCCATGCTGCGGAGACGAACCCCGATACCATGCTGATGACAGGTACCTTACAGCTTTAAGTTTATATTTGCATTCCAATATTTTGGGAATCAGGATTAAGATTTTGAACTTAGTATTGCGATAGGGTTGCATGCTCTACTCAGTATTATTTTCGGGATTAAGATAGAAGAACTCTGACCTTTGCGTGCCTATAAGCTTAGCTCTTGTGATTATTGGTTTCAACTTAGTGTTCCGAACTTTCAGGGAGAATTTTCATAGCTGGATCAGCTACCAAAGCCCTGATAGATTCAGGGGCTACCCACTCATTTATTTCAGAGGTCTTTGTGAACTTTCTCAAAGTTAAGACCATTGGGCTAGATGTAGCCTATTCAGTATCATTGCCTTCTAGAGAGGAGATCACAGCCACCAATGTGATCCGAGAAATAGACCTTGAGCTGCATGGAAATCTTGTTTATGCAGATCTTATCTTATTGCCGATGCCAGAGTTTGACATCATATTAGGCATGGACTGGCTATTACGGAACCGGGTGTTGATAGTACTTTCAGCGGAGATCTATTCTAGTTCGACCGCCTGGGATGACTCAGTTCTTATTCGAGCCGGACAGGTACTTTCCTTTAACAAGCATTATTCCGTATGTTCAGGCTAGGAAGCTCATGCATAGAGGGTGTCAGGCGTTTCTAGCGACCTTTATATCTGTCCCCGAGGCGCCCAGTCAGTCAGCCGCAGATGTTCCGATTGTTAGAGACTTCTTAGACGTTTTCCCTGAGGACGTTTCTGGTATGCCACCCGAGAGAAAGGTGGAGTTTTCTATTGAGCTTATGCCAGGTACAGTTCCGATCTCCAAGGCACCGTACCGACTAGCACCGACAGAGATGGCAAAGCTTAAGAAGCAGATTCAGGAACTTCTGGATAAGGAGTTCATTTGCCCGAGTTTTTCACCATGGGGCGCGCCAGTTTTATTTGTGAAGAAGAAGGATGGCTCTATGAGACTTTGTATTGACTACCGGGAGTTGAACAGGGTTATAGTAAAGAACAAGTACCCACTTCCGAGGATAGAGGATCTGTTTGACCAGTTGCAGGGAGCTTCGATTTTCTCTAAGATTGATCTGCGTTTAGGTTATCACCAGTTGAGGATGAGAGACGCCGATGTTTCGAAGACAGCTTTCAGGACTCGTTATGGTCACTACGAGTTCCTTGTGATGCCGTTCGGTTTGATGAATGCGCCAGGCCAGCGATCTTCATGGATCTCATGAATCGCGTATTTCAGCCGTTCCTCGACCAGTTTGTGATAGTGTTCATAGACGACATTCCCGTCTACTCCAAGAATCGGGAGGATCATAGCCGGCATCTCACCACAGTATTGCAGACATTGCAGAAGCACAAATTATTCGCAAAGTTCAGTAAATGCGAATTCTGGTTAGAGAAGGTGGCGTTCTTAGGCCACATTGTTTCCAGCAGTGGCATTGAGGTAGACCCAGCGAAAGTTGCACCAGTCCGAGATTGGGTTGTGCCGCAGAATGCATCAGAGATCCGCAGTTTTCTTGGGCTAGCAGGATATTATCGGAAATTCATTAAGGGATTCTCCTCGATTGCAGTTCCACTCACAGCACTGACAAAGAAAATTGTGAAATTTGTTTGGAGCGAGGAGTGTCAGAAGAGCTTCGATACTTTGAAGCAAGCTCTTATCTCAGCACCAGTTTTGGCCATGCCGTCAGGGCCCGGTGAGTTTGTTTTGTATACCGATGCTTCGAAGCTCGGTCTTGGCGCCGTATTGATGCAGCATGGAAGGTGATAGCTTATGCTTCTAGACAATTGAAAACCCATGAGAAAAACTACCCTACCCATGATCTAGAGTTGGCCGCAGTAGTTTTTGCCTTGAAGATTTGGAGGCACAATCAGTATGGAGAGAAGTGCCAGATCTTTACTGACCACAAGAGCCTCAAGTATTTCTTTACGCAGAAGGATCTGAATATGCGTCAGAGGCGTTGGTTGGAGCTTGTGAAGGACTATGATTGTGACATTAGTTACCACCCGTTTAAAGCTAATGTAGTTGCGGATGCATTGAGCAGGAAAGTTGCAGCGATGGCCCATTTGACAGTTTCGAAACCTCTTCAGTTTGAGATGCAGAGGTTTGATCTTGAGACTTATCCTTGAGGTAGAGTTCCCCGTTTATCTACCTTGACCATTCAGTCTCCCCTTCTGGACCGTATTCGCAGTGGTCAGTCAGCAGATGAGCAGTTGGCCAAGTGGAAGCAGAGAGATGATGCCAAGGGCAGTGTCTTGTATTCAGTCAGCGATGGTATTGTGAGATACCGAGACAGGATATGGGTCCCTAGCAGTGATTTTATCCGAGCAGATATCTTATCAGAAGCCCACATGTCACCGTACTCCATTCACCCAGGGAGTACGAAGATGTACAAAGATTTACAGTTGTTGTATTGGTGGCCTGGGATGAAGAAAGACATCAGACAGTTTGTATCTGAGTGTCTGACTTGCCAGTTAGTGAAGGCCGAGCATCAGAAACCAGCAGGTTTGCTCAAGCCTCTTCCTATTCCCGAGTGGAAGTGGGAGAACGTTACCATGGATTTTGTGATCGTATTGCCGAAGTCAGCCAGAGGATCGAATGCTATCTGGGTGATTGTAGATCGTCTTACCAAATCAGCGCACTTCTTGCCTATTAGGACGATTTCACCATGATTCAGTATGCGGAGTTGTATATCCGAGAGATAGTCCGACTTCATGGTATTCCAGTTTCTATCGTATCTGACAGAGATCCCAGATTTACTTCCTCATTTTGGAAGAGTTTGCATTCGACTATGGATACGAAGTTGCTGTTTAGCACAGCTTTCCATCCGCAGACAGATGGGCAGTCAGAGCGAGTCATTCAGATTTTGGAGGATCTTCTCCGGGCTTGCATCATTGATTTCTCAGGGAGTTGGGAGTCGAACTTGCCATTGGTTGAGTTCACCTATAACAACAGCTTTCAGTCGTCAATAAGAATGGCTCCGTATGAAGCTTTGTATGGTCGCAAGTGCAGATCTCCTGTTCATTGGGATGAAGTAGGAGAGAGAGCAGAGTTGGGCCCAGAAATTATTCAGAAGACTTCCGATGTAGTAGTCAAGATCCGTGATAGGATGAGGACTGCTCAGAGTCGACAGAAGAGTTATGCAGATCAGAGGAGGAGAGATTTAGAGTTTGCTGTCGGGGACCATGTCTTTGTGAAGGTGGCACCTATGAAGGGTGTCATGAGATTTGGGAAGAAAGGGAAGCTCAGTCCAAGATTCATTGGACCATTTGAGATCCTCGACAGAGTTGGGATGCTAGCTTATCGTGTGGCTCTTTCGCCGAATCTAGCCGGAGTACACAATGTCTTCCACGTCTCTATGCTGAGGAAGTACATGGCGAATCCTTCGCATATCTTGAACTTTGAGCCGTTGCAGCTTACTCCGAACCTATCTTATGAGGAGAGACCAGTGCAGATCTTAGACAGACAGGAGAAGAAGCTTCGGAACAAACTGGTGAAGCGAGTGAAAGTCAAATGGCTCAACCATTCAGAGGAGGAAGCTACATGGGAGTCTGAGCCAGAGATCAGGAGTCGGTACCCCGAGTTTTTTGGTGAGTTTTAATTTCGAGGACGAAATTTCTTTTAAGGGGGGGAGAGTTGTAGAACCCGTAAATTAGACTACCTATAAGCCATGCATAATTCTAGTATTTTAAATGATTTTATTTCATGAGTATTTAAATGCTTTTCTTTAAAGTTAATTATTATATGCAGTCGTTTAAATTTTTATCTTTTCAGTTAATTCAGTGAGGCCGGTCTGGAGTTGGAGTTTTGAGATAGAATTTAAGATTAAGAAATCATTCCCAGAGTTTATTTTAGCTAGCTAATAAGTTGATTTAAGTTAAAAGGATGTTTAAGGAATTATTTTAGTAACTTGAGGTGAGTAGGGAATAAGTTCATTTAGGTTCCTTAATTGAGGTGTTAATTCATTAAACTAATTAAAGGATAGGTGAGGCTCTTAAAGTTTAAAAATATTTACTAACTAAACAATATTTACTTCCATTTATTAGATGAATTTCGGCCACCCTTAGTTGCTAGAACATTCCTTGAAAACTCATCACCTTTGACCCTTTCTTTGTATTTAATTAGTAGGATAATCCTTTTATTTTGGGAGCACCATTTAATTAATAATCAACCTTATCCTAGCCTTGTTGAGCATGGTAGAATCGGCCACCTCATTCCCCCCAAGAAGATTTGATAGCAAACCAAATTCAAAATTTAAAAATAGGAGACTTGGTCTTGCATTCCCCATTATATTGCACCCATTTCCCTCACCCTCCTAACCAACATTTCTCCCCCCTCTCCACCGAAATTGGAGTGAATTCAGAGCCATTTCAGAGTGTAAAAATTGAGAGGTGCTAGCTTTTAACAAGAGGGAAAAACCGAGTGAAGAAGCAAGGTAGCAAGATCACTCCACCTCCTCCGCGCCGAGTCGTCTTATTCATTCGTTTTTCTTTCAAAACGAACCAGGCATGCATATGTTCTTCCTTGACTCTTCAATCAAGTCCTATTATCATTTTTTTTCATTTCATGATCATCATTTCCATGGCAAAAACCGAAATACACCAAGGATTTTTAGAAAACAAACATGCAGATTTTTTTTGATTTCCATGACAAGCTTCACGGGTTCTCTTGTTTTGATGTTTCAGGTGGATGGTTCGACTCCAGGCTCAATAGGCTACATCTAGACATGTACTAGGATGCATTAAGACCATGTTGGTCCATTCAAACAAGCCCCATGCGTGAGAGAAACCAAAGATGACAGCAACTAACCATCTTTGCCATATTGAGTTTCGAAAAAAAAAATGTTGTGTGCTGTCAAGGGAAGGGGATCTGATCTTGGCTGTAAGGCTTGAGATTATTAGTCTTCATTGATGTGAGACTCGGAAGATATGAGTATGCATAACATGCAACGGGAAGTATTACGTGAGATGAGATGAGGAAATATTCAAAACAGGACAGAACAGATGGCGCACATGCGCGAAGAAATGCGCGCACTTGCGCGACAATTCCAGAAGCATCGGCGCACATGTGCGAGATAAGGCGCGCATATGCACGACACGTCCAGAGACATTGGCGCACATGCGCGAGATGAAGCGCGCATATGCGCGAGGTGTTAAGATTTGCATTGCCGAGACCAGTAGGTCTCGCGCATATGCGCGGGTGATGTCGCGCATATACGCGAGACGTGTTGCTTGAAAATGATAACACTTGTCCTTGCCATGCAATATAAGAGATATGTGTCTTCTTTCCTTCCCATTTCAGCTGAGGAATACCGAGAAGCTCCAGAGAAATTCCTAAAGCTTCAATTCTTTTAGGACTTTGATTTTACAAGATTCAATCATCCAAACGTTAATCCGATTTCGGTTTTGAGCTCCTCTCTTCAAGGGCTACAAGAGGATGTAAGTTTCATTCAATTCCTGCATGATTTGAGATATTGTGATTGAGGAAATTGTGAATTACACTAGATTATGTGTTCTTGTGAAGTTGGTGATCGTATACTCGTAGTCGGATCGAAGAAATATTATTGTATGCAATTATTATTATTTTCAGCATGTCTTGAATTGGAAATATGGAGGTTTCAGAATTGATATGAGTTTATGATGTATAGAGTATGAGGGATATGAGTTGATGATATTGATTCTTGTTGTGTGAGTTGATCGGTATCGAAATAATACGTCGTTATGCCGTCCAAAATGTACCGAGAATGAATATTGTTACGTACATGTATGGATTGAATAGAATGGTGATCTTGTATCTATTGAACATTACCATTTCAGATTCATTGTGCCTCACTTCGACTTCGAGACCTCGACATCGATAAAGGTTCAACAAGAAAGGTATAATTCATGTGACTTTGGGGAGACACAACTCAAATGAGATTCAATTTGAGTTTCCCAACAAAATCACATACTAGATTATGTTTATATTTTGAATGTTTATGCCTTGTTTATAGATTATATTCAAGCCTTGAGATAGGAGTCATTGACAGATTTGTCAAACTAGATGTTCGGTAGTATCGTCGCATTGGAGCAGTTCGAATCCATTTGTAGACACTCGATACAGACATGACCGAAATCTAGGAATGATATGTATCGTTACCCCGATTGGGAGGGTAGGTAACAGACAGCTACGTCTTATTCACACCGGGATCCCTAGAGTAGAGTCGAATTGAGTCAGAACATGATTTGATTGATATTGCATGCTTATATTGATTTGGTTCCATAGACTATGGAACCTATTGCTTTTGATATTATTCATTATAGTTGTTTCATGATTTATATTTTGTTTATGCATGCATACCATGTTTTATACTGGGATTGGTTCTCACGCTGTTGTTATGTCTGTATGTGTGCATAACAACAGGTGAGGCAGGATCAGGGTCACGATCGAGATGAGATCGAGATAGAGTGGTGGCTTCGGGCACAGAGGACTGCTAGTGGTTATTGTACTAGACTTGTACTACTTATGATTTGGAGATTGTATGGTATGAAACTTTAGTTTGGTATGGATGTATTAGGACAAACCATGTATTTACGTTTGTTGTGATTAAATAAAGAGAATTCTTATGCTTGGTTTATATACATTTGATTTAAAGTTAAAAGCAAAAATTTGACCCACGTTTCCTAACAACGATCCGATTAATCCCGTAAAGAATTTAGTTAAAGCCCGGGTCCCCACAACAGGTGGTATCAGAGCGATAGGTCCTTTAGACTGAGAGAAGATAGGATGAGCGGGGTAGATCGAGTCTTCTTCCTTGCTTTTGATGTGCTAGCATGATTTATTGCTTTCCCTATTATATGTTGTATTGTATCTGAGTTGATTTACAGCATATAATTGTCAAGACTGAATCAGAACCAATTCTGGATCAGAGGTATATGATCAGAGGAGGATTGAGACAGATTGTATAGACTGTGTACTAATCTGTTTGATAATCAGATATGCCGCCTAGAAGAATACCACAACCGGCTGCAGGTCAAGTGGCAGAACAGGATAGTACGTCAGGTACTCAGATGGATGTTACTGCGACACCTATGGAGACCTTGTTGAAGAGATTTTAATCATTCCATCCACCTACCTTAAAGGGCTCGGAGAATGCAGTGGATTGTGAGAGCTGGCTAGACGATATAGAGATATTGTTTGAATCTCTTGCCTATACAGACGAACGAAGAGTGAAACTTATCGGGCATCAGTTGCAAGAAGTTGCGAAAAGCTGGTGGTTGACCACAAAAAGAGCCTTAGAACATCGAGGTATCGATATTACTTGGAAAGTATTTAAAGATGAATTTTATCAACGTTTCTTTCCAGTTTCATATCGAAAGGATAAAGGGGCAGAATTTGCAAATCTTTGACAAGGGCAATTGAACATTGAAGAATATGTTGCCAAGTTTTCTTCCTTGCTTCGGTTTGCACCCCATGTGGCATGAAATAACGAGGCCGTCGTGGATCAGTTCATCAATGGCTTAAATCCTGACATTTTCACCTTGGTGAACACGGGACGACCCAATACCTTTTCTGATGCACTGAACAGAGCAAAGGGAGCAGAGGCTGGCTTGATTAGGCAGCGAGAGGCTTCCTATAGTGCTCAGAGTCAGAGACCGCCATAGCCCGCCGCCCAGTTTCCACCACTTCCTCCTCGATTTGATAGTGGAAGCAGTAGTAGTGGCAAGAAGGATTTTCTGAAAGCAAAGGCAGACAGTTTAAGAAGTTAGGGAGCAGTTCGTCGAGCTCCAGTGGGTCAAGACAGAGAGGTCCTGGCCAGAGTGCAGAGTATACTGGTGTTTATTGCAGTTCTTGTGGTGGTAGGCATGCCACTGAGCAGTGTCAGGGAGTGATGGGCAGATGTAACATACGCAGGCAGCAGGGACACTTTGCTAGAGTTTGTCCCTAGAGTGGTGCACAGCGATCCCAGAGTGCAGGGTCATCTGCATCAGTGCCTCAGATTGAGAGACAGACATCTGTACATTCATTCCAGCCACCATCTGCACAGTCTCAGCAGAGACCAGGAGGTAGCCAGATTGTGAGTCAACCTCCTAGACAGCAGACTAGGGTGTTTGCACTGACCGAGGAGCAAGCCCAGGATGCGCCAGATGAATGTTATTGCAGGTAACTATTTTCTTTGCGGTTATCCTGCATATGTGTTGATAGACACAGGTGCATCGCATACATTCATCTCTGAACGTTTTGCATTATTGCATTCATTACCTGTTGAGTCATTGTCGACTGTAGTATCTATTTCTTCTCCGTTGGGAAGTGGTCTTGTATCTGTGACTACAGTTAGAAATTGTATATTACAATTCGAGGGTCATGAGATTGACTTAGATTGCATTGTTCTTGGTTTGGCTGATTTTGATTGTATTGTTGGGATTGAAATGCTAACCAAGTACAGAGCCACCGTAGACTGTTTCCACAAGATCGTCAAATTCAGACCTGAAATGGCAGAGGAGTGGAAATTCTATGGGAAGGGTTCCAGATCTCGGATTCCCTTAGTATCTGCTTTGACTATGAGGAGATTGTTGCAACAAGGAGTAGAAGGGTTCCTTATTTATTCAGTAGATTTACTGAAGCCGAGCTTGACGTTGGCAGATTTGCCAGTGGTTTGCGAATTTGCAGATGTATTCCCAGAGGAGATTCCAGGGTTACCTCCAGTACGAGAGGTTGATTTCAGTATAGATCTTATGCCAGGCACTGTTGCTATATCTCGAGCCCCGTATAGGATGGCGCCGATAGAGTTGAAAGAATTAAAAGCACAATTAGAAGATCTTCTAACCAAGGGTACATTAGACCGAGTGTGTCTCCTTGGGGCGCACCAGTGCTATTTGTACGGAAGAAAGACGGTTCTATGCGATTATGTATTGACTACCGGCAACTGAACAAGGCGACGGTAAAGAACAAGTACCCATTGCCTCGCATTGATGATTTATTTGATCAGTTGCAGGGATCCTCTGTTTATTCCAAGATCGATTTGAGATCTGGATATCACCAGATGTGAGTACGAGATATTGATATACCAAAGACAGCATTTCGAACCAGGTATGGACATTACGAATTTATTGTCATGCCTTTTGGTTTAACGAATGCTCCAGCGGTGTTTATGGGACTGATGAACCGCGTCTTTCAGAGATATTTAGATGAGTTTGTGATTGTTTTTATTGACGACATTCTGGTTTATTCTAAGAGTATGACTGAGCATGCCGATCATTTGAGGATTGTATTGCAGACATTGAGAAAAGAGAGATTGTATGCCAAACTGTCCAAGTGTGAATTCTGGTTAAGACAGGTTGTCTTCTTAGGTCATATCATATCTGGAGATGGTATTTCTGTGGATCCGAGTAAAGTTGAAGCTGTAATCCGTTGGCTGAGACCGAGTTCGGTGCCTGAGATACGCAGTTTCATGGGTCTAGCAGGGTACTATAAATGATTCATCAAAGATTTCTCCAGTATTGCGAAGCCGATTACCCAGTTGGCACAGAAGAATGCACCATTTGTGTGGTCTGAGGATTGCGAGTCTAGCTTCCTAGAGTTGAAGAAGAGGCTGACCAGTGCACCTGTTTTGATGATTCCTTCAGGTACTGGCGATTTCGTTGTATATTGTGATGCATCCCACAGAGGGCTAGGATGTGTTCTTATGCAGCGGGGTCATGTAATCGCATATGCCTCTAGACAGCTGAAGCCACATGAGACCCGATACCCAATTCATGATCTTGAATTGGCGGCTATCGTATTTGCATTGAAGATCTGGCGTCATTATCTCTATGGCGAGAAGTTTGAGATTTACTCTGACCATAAAAGCCTGAAGTATCTGTTTTCTCAGTCAGACTTGAACATGAGGCAGCGTAGATGGCTTGATCTACTGAAAGATTTTGATTGTGAGATCAAGTACTATCCTGGAAAATCAAATGCAGCAGCGGACGCCTTGAGTCGAAAGTTATGTTCCTTATCATTATCGACGATAGGTGTTTCAAATATGATTGAAGATTGTTGCTTGTCGGGTTTAACATTTGATACAGCTAGTAGACCTCTATGACTTGCTTCGATTCAAGTTGAGCCAGATTTGATTATGAGAATCAAAGAAGCCCAAAGAACAGATCAGAATGTTCAGAAGTCAATTCAGATGGTCAAATCAGGACATCAGTCTGAATATCGGGTACATGATTGTGTTCTGTATGTGAATAACCGTCTTGTAGTGCAAGATGTTTCAGAATTGAAACAACAGATCTTGTCAGCAGCGCACTGTAGTCGGTTTAACATTCATCCTGGAGGCCGAAAAATGTACAATGATCTCAAGACACAATTCTGGTGGAAACAGTTGAAATCAGATATTGCCGAATTTGTGTCTAAGTGTTTAAATTGCCAGCAGGTGAAGGCCGAAAGAAAGAAGCCCGGAGGTTTACTTCAGAGTTTATCTATTCCTGAATGGAAATGGGATCACATTTCCATGGATTTCGTGACGAAGTTACCTCGATCATCCCGGGGCTGTGATGCGATTTGGGTCATTATTGACAGATTGACCAAATCTTCTTGTTTTATTCCATACAGAATGACATACCGACATGATCAGATGGCAAAGTTGTATGTCAGAGAAGTTGTCAGATTACATGGTGTGCCGAAGTCTATCGTATCAGATCGTGATCCACGATTCACTTCATACTTTTGGCACAGTTTGCAGCAGGCTCTAGGTACGACATTACACCTGAGTACTGCTTACCATCATCAGACAGACGGACAGTCAGAGCGGACTATCCAGACTTTAGAGGACATGTTGAGAGCTGTAGTGCTAGATTTCGGCACTAATTGGCAAGATTCTTTACCGTTGTGTGAATTCTCGTACAACAACAGCTATCAAACGAGCATCGAGATGGCACCGTTTGAAGCTTTATATGGCAAGAAGTGCAGATCTCCTCTATATTGGGATGATGTCTCTGAGGTACCAGAACTTGGGCCTGATATGATTCGTGATATGACTGAGAAAGTGAAGATAATCCAGAAAAGAATGAAGACGGCACAGGATAGACAGGCCAAGTATGCCAACATCAGACGTAGATCGTTAGTATTTTAACAGGGAGACAGAGTATTCTTGAAGATTTTCCCTTTCCGAGGCGTTGTCAGATTTGGCAAACGCGGGAATTTGTCTCCTAGATACATCGGTCCATATGAGATTCTTGAAAAGATTGGCGATCGAGCATATCGATTGGCTCTTCCTCCTTCTCTATCCGGGATACATGACGTTTTTCATGTATCAATGTTGCGAAAATATATGCCTGATGATTCTCATGTCATTCGGCCTGACGAAGCTGAGCTGGATCAGACGTTGAGTTATTTTGAACAACCGATACAGATTCTTAATTGGAAGGAAAAACAGCTCAGAACGAAGACTATTCCATTAGTGAAAGTCCAGTGGAGTCGTCATGGCATCGAAGAAGCGACTTGGGAGACAGAAGCAGATATGAGAAAGAAACATCCCGAGCTATTTATATGACGTAAGTAATTCTTCAGTTTTGATTATATTACTTTTTATGTATGATTCGATAGATTGTCTACGATTTCGAGGACGAAATCATTTCTTAGAGGGGGAGAAATGTAAGGCTTGAGATTATCAGTCTTCATTGATGTGAGACTCGGAAGATATGAGTATGCATGACATGCAACGGGAAGTATTAAGTGAGATGAGATGAGGAAATATTCAAAATAGGACAGAACAGATGGCGCACATGCGCGAAGAAATGCGCGCACATGCGCGACAATTCCAGAAGCATCGGCGCACAAGCGCGAGATAAGGCGCGCATATGCGCGACACGTCCAGAGACATTGGCGCACATGCGCGAGATAAGGCGCGCATATGCGTGACACCTCCAGAAGCTTTGGCGCATATGCGCGAGATGAAGCGCGCACATGCGCGACAATTCCAGAAGCATCGGCGCACAAGCGCGAGATAAGGCGCGCATATGCGCGACACGTCCAGAGACATTGGCGCACATGCGCGAGATAAGGCGCGCATATGCGTGACACCTCCAGAAGCTTTGGCGCATATGCGCGAGATGAAGCGCGCATATGCACGAGGTGTTAAGATTAGCATTGCCGAGACCAGTAGGTCTCGTGCATATGTGCGGGTGATGTCGCGCATATGCGCGAGACGTGTTGCTTGAAAATGATAACACTTGTCCTTGCCATGCAATATAAGGGATATGTGTCTTCTTTCCTTCCCATTTCAGCTGAGGAATACCGAGAAGCTCCAGAGAAATTCCTCAAAGCTTCAACTCTTTTAGGACTTTGATTTTACAAGATTCAATCATCCAAATGTTAATCCGATTTCGGTTTTGAGCTCCTCTCTTCAAGGGCTACAAGAGGATGTAAGTTTCATTCAATTCCTGCATGATTTGAGATATTGTGATTGAGGAAATTGTGAATTACACTAGATTATGTGTTCTTGTGAAGTTGGTGATCGTATACTCGAAGTCGGATCGAAGAAATATTATTGTTTGCAATTATTATGATTTTCAGCATGTCTTGAATTGGAAATATGGAGGTTTCAGAATTGATATGAGTTTATGATGTATGGAGTATGAGGGATATGAGTTGATGATATTGATTCTTGTTGTGTGAGTTGATCGGTATCGAAATAATACGTCGTTATGCCGTCATAAATGTACCGAGAATGAATATTGTTACGTACATGTATGGATTGAATAGAATGGTGATCTTGTATCTATTGAACATTACCATTTCAGATTCATTGTGCCTCACTTCGACTTCGAGACCTCGACATCTATAAAGGTTCAACAAGAAAGGTATAATTCATGTGACTTTGGGGAGACACAACTCAAATGAGATTCAATTTGAGTTTCCCAACAAAATCACATACTAGATTATGTTTATATTTTGAATGTTTATGCCTTGTTTATAGATTATATTCAAGCCTTGAGATAGGAGTCATTGACAGATTTGTCAAACTAGATGTTCGGTAGTATCGTCGCATTGGAGCAGTTCGACTCCATGTGTAGACACTCGATACAGACATGACCGAAATCTAGGAATGATATGTACCGTTACCCCGATTGGGAGGGTAGGGTAACAGATAGCTACGTCTTATTCACACCGGGATCCCTAGAGTAGAGTCGAATTGAGTCAGAACATGATTTGATTGATATTGCATGCTTATATTGATTTGGTTTCATAGACTATGGAACCTATTGCTTTTGATATTATTCATGATAGTTGTTTCATGATTTATATTTTGTTTATGCATGCATACCATGTTTTATACTGGGATTGGTTCTCACCGGAGTTTCCGGCTGTTGTTATGTCTGTATGTATGCATAACAACAGGTGGGGCAAGATCACGGTCACGACCGAGATGAGATCGAGATAGAGTGGTGGCTTCGGGCACAGAGGACTGCTAGTGGTTATTGTACTAGACTTGTACTACTTATGATTTGGAGATTGTATGGTATGGAACTTTAGTTTGGTATGGATGTATTAGGACAAACCATGTATTTACGTTTGTTGTAATTAAATAAAGAGAATTCTTATGCTTGGTTTATATACATTTGATTTAAAGTTAAAAGCAAAAATTTGACCCACGTTTCCTAACAACGATCCGATTAATCCCGTAAAGAACTGAGTTAGAGCCCGGGTCCCCACATTGGTTGTCATTAAGACTATAGCCATGGTTAGAACACCTCCCTAGCATGTCTAAGACGTGACTAAGTTGCCCTTTTGGCGGCTTGGTCCATGGTGAATCAATTTTTAAACTAAAACTCAAGAACAGCACAGCACCCTTTTGGCCCTCCCCTTTTTCCAGCATGTGTGTTTCGAAGTTTGTGAAGTGGTGTGGATCTTGGTTGGCCTATGGCCCTTAGCCACGGTACATACCATGCCCCTAGATGTCTAGATTGTTTCTTGGTCAATCAGATGGCCACTGGAACGATCGGTGACAGCAAAACAAGAACATTGCCCCGACGTGCAGAATTGGTTCTCGGTTGGAACTTTTCGGTTGTTGCTGGGGTGATGCAAATTTTGGCTGGCCTAGGGCCCTTAGCCATGGTTCAAATCATTCCTTGGGATGTTGGTAAGAGATTCCGGGCGGTGGTTCAAGCCCCAATGGCCGGTAGTCTCGAAAACGACGTAAGGAAAGGCAAGCATGTTGCTGTATTTTATGGACAGCAAGTGATGCGATGGTTCAGTGGCTCGTTCGAGTTCTCGGTTGGTTTTAGCCTATGGCCTTGGACTGGACAGTGCCTCATTTAGTTAGGAAGGTCATTTTTTTGGCCGTTTGTGATTCGGATCATTTTTGAGATTGTACGAGAATTTACGGTGCGATGTGCCAAATTGACTCTCGAAAGAGCGTTTCATGTTTTGGCCTCCATTCACCTAGATTTCGACCCTTACTATTTTAGGAGCATTATTTCATCACTTTAGGCGTATTTTAATCATGACTACTTGATGGTTCGGTGTTGGTTCGGGTTGGCACAGAGTCATGATTAAATACGAAGTCGTTAGGCGCCATTGTCTCAGTTTTCGGATTTAATTGCATAGTTTGGTCAAGTAAAAGCTATTGCATATTTTCATGGCATATTTAGGTTGCAGCGAGCTTGGGAGCGATCCAATCCAATCAGTAAAATTATTACAGGATATTTAATTATGTTAATTAATTATATTACGTGCAAAAATATTCATTTTGAGATTTATGCGATATTGCTTGTGGTCACTTTACTATCATTATTAAACCCGGTCGCCAGTTACCGGTCCGGTCGCCAGTTACCGGTCAGTTTAGTTGTTTCACCCAGTATATTGTGGCAGTGGTCTAATCAGACGTACGTTATTAAACCCGGTCGCCAGTTACCGGTCAGCTCAGTTCAGTTCAGTTCAGGGACCACTTGCGTAGACCATAATCTCACCAGAAAATTTTTACAAGTTATTTCATGACAGGGCTCCAAGGAGCAACCATTTTCATTTATGATTTCCCAGTTCAGTGACGCACGTATTATAATTAATCATGACACGACATTTTTACGATATGCCTCATGACATGATATTTTCACTTGCATGCAATGTTACTATTTATTTACTTGTTATTTACGATATATGCATGTTGAGTCTTTAGACTCACTAGACTTGATTGTTGTAGGTGCTGATGATGTCGGGATCGAGGGCGGGGACCAGTGAGCCAGCTCGAGTTGGCAGCAGTAGGACCCGAGGACCTCAGTTCAGCATTTATTATTATTTGTTTGATCAAACATTTTAATTATCGGCGGATAAACTTTTACTGTTATTTCGAAAATGTTAATTTCTTCCGTTGTCATTTTGAACATCAAATTTTATTTATCAGTTCATTTATGAATGAGACAATTTTAATTATTTAAAAAGAAAAATTTTAAATTTTCCGCAAATTTTCAAACACGGATTTATAGGCCTCTGCACGTCATTTTGTGGCCAATGATGAAAATGAAATCGTGGTTTTAATGTATATATGTATTCATGATAACTTGGGAGTCACAAATATCGTTGCACGGTCATGTTTGTTGATACTGTCAATGCTTAGAGACAATTTACATGCTTGTGATGCTAAATGGACAATAGGGATTTGAATTTCAGTAATTTTCACATGACATTAATTGACACTTTTGTAAACACAGAAATGATCTAGGCAATCTTTCTCAACGTCTTTGGGCCTGTTTTCATTGCTATTATCGTTCGTTAACCCATTCAGCCTCGAGTAGATTGAGATGCTTGACATTTTTTTGCGCACCTCTCATATTGATTGAAAATTGCATGTGACTGGTTTGTATGAGTTGATCACTGGATTGACGGTAATCTAGAACTTGCTTGAACTCTTTTCGAGGCGAAATACGGATAATATGTGACATAGGAATGATTTAAGCAATCTTTGGAACCGTTTAAGCCGTTGAGCCTACCGAATAAACATGAAACATCCCTAGTGTCCCATTTTGAGCCTATTTAAAAAAATCAAGCGGTGTGTGTCAGTGACATACAATTAGCCCCCATTTGTATCTATTCTACATCCCACAACAACTACCTAATGAAGCTTATACACTTATTGTCCTACCTAATGTTGAGAGAAATAAGTTCATTGGTGTTGTAACGATTCAAGTACTCCTTGAAAAGAAAAAGAAAAAGTAAATAAATGTGAAAAAAAGGAGTTGAAAAAGTGACAAGAAAAAAAAATAATCAAAGGAATGAATCAAAAAATGGAGAAAAAAGAAAAGTATGGGAAATCGAGGATATGATTGGGAAGAAAACAATGAAGTGGTGGTGAATGAAATAAGAGTGAAGATGATGAAAATTCGATTATTTCTCTCAAATTTTGATTTCCATACCTTTTATTGTAGCCATGAGCCATAGCTTAACGTTACAAGCCTGCAAGACCTATTAACCTTGTCACATTTATCCAATATACTAGTGGAGAAAAGCTGTTCAAGTCAAGCCTATAGATACCTGAGAAACATGGTTAGTAAGTATGAACTTTAATCATTTGCATGTTAGCATCTCATTGTGTAACATCATCGTTTGGTATACCTGCATTGAATATCTATTGAACCAAACAATTACCAATGAAGTCCTGTGAGATCTGTGTAAATGAATTTGTATATTTATGAAGTGTGAGTTGAACTGATCTGAAGATCCCTTGAGTTTATAAAGCTAGTGGGTGTTGTAAAATTATTTGAGCATTTGATTGGGTAAATGAACATTGACATATCACACACGCACGTGACTCTTGAGTGATTAATAATTACATAAAAAAATGGATCAATCTGAGGCCACTGTCACTATTCTCATATCCATGACTATAGTTGTCAGCGTTAATTCTTGCTTGAGTCTGCTGTAACGCCCTAGATTCGACGACTGTCCTCACTGTATCAAGATGGGTCTTTCCAGCGTGCTTATGTCCTCACTCACACGCACCCTGAGAAACTTCCCAGGAGGTCACCCATTCCAAAATTGCCCCAAGTCAAGCACGGTTAACTCTGGAGTTCTTATGTGACGAGCTACCGAAAAGAAGATGCACCTTCGTGAGATGAGTAGTACCAATCAAATCTTTTAAGCCCTCTTCAACTGTACAGTCCATTACATTGAACAGTCTCGGAATCCCTCTCATTCCGGTGTGAATCATTTCATTCATGTTCCCTCCACCTAGAAGCCTGCCAGGAGCCGCTCATTGTCCGTGCAACCTCATGGCACCGGCAATCACCCCCCTGCCCTCTTCGGTCCCGGGCCTCACATGCCCACCAGCTTCCGCTTGGTTCGTCCCCGAACTACACCGTACTAAGAGAGGTCGGCTCTGATACAAACTGAAACGTCTACCCTTTTTATTGCTTTAAAAGTACTAGAAATTTTTTTTTTTAAACTCAATTTTCGGCCATACACATAAACCTCATGAAAATATTTTTATAAAATATTTTACCTTTTAAAATAAAACATCATCCAACTAGCATTTTAAAAATCGAGTGAAATAGTCATAAAAATAAAATCGTCAACTGTTTAACCAAACCTAAAAAGCAATAAGTTTGAAAAGTGTAGCCCATACTAAACTTCTCAAAAATCTCTCAAAGCATAAATAAATATTCTTAAAATCTTTAACATAAATCATGAGTCATAAGTCGTAAATGCGGCAAAAGTAGAAGCGCTGGTCCTCGGGTTGTGTGCGCCTTCACTCCAGTCAAAATCACCCATCAAGTCCTCCCTCAAACTCACCTGCATCCATCACACCTAGTGAGTCTAAAGACTCAAAACATCATAATCTTGATAACAAGTAATACGTAATACAGTCAACATATAAAAGTGAAAAATACATGTACTTAAAATATCGTTTTCATGAAGATGCATAAACTTCAAACATGAACATTTTCGTAAACCTTTTTATGATGCATGAACTTTAAATAAAACATTTTCATAATGATGCATAAACATTTTCATGACATGCATAACATAAACCTTAACTTTTTCCTTTTTTTCCTCAACATGACATGACATAAAATATTTTTCATGATCATAGACATTTTTCCTTTTCCTTTTCCTTTCGTTGAATTCAGATCGTTAATTTTGACTTTCCTCATCATGACATAAACCTCAAAAGTCGATGGATCCAGTCTACATGTAACCACAGTACTGGGCGGCGGGGACATCAGCGACACTCTCATCCATCAACTGAGCCTTGGCCTATCCTCTTTCGAATAGAAATACGATCATCGGGGTTCCCTCTAGGGCCTTTTCCCATAAATGGGCTCCCTATAGAGCCTTTTCCCCTCACGATATTCTCATTCTTACCGTTACCACAAGACCGTTATCACATAACCGTTACCACATATTCGTAATGATGAAAATACGATCGTCGGGCTCCCACTGGGACCATCACCCTTACGATATCTCCAACATTATCGAATTAGTCACAATTACTTCAATTCCTTCAACGTTTTACATATCCATCACTTTTATAAAAAATCATGCATAACATAACATTTTTTGTTTTTGAAACCAAGCATGCAACATGTCTTTTAAATGTCTTTCTTAATTCATAAAAATCCCATAGACATTTAAAAAAAATCATAATTTAATCATGAACATTTCATAAACATTTAAAATGACATTTTAACCTCAAAACATGTAAAATAACATTTTGACATCTTAAAACATAAACATAAAAAATTCCCTAAACATTTAAAATATCATTTTAACATATAAAATCTCATAAACATCCATAACTATAGAAAATAATCATATTAGCACATAAAACAGCTTTCAGAGCACTGCCATGACGTTTACTAATTTTTAGGTGTAAAAAGACCGTTTTACCCCTAGACGTAAAATTCCTCGTTTTAGACATTTTCTTAATTTCATTGACTCTAACATGTCCCAAATAATTATTTAAGCCTACATGAATTTTCCCATATTTTTATTTAGCTTAAATAATAGACTTTTTAATTTATCTTTAAATAATTCTTTTGACGGCGTTTTAATCCCGAAAAATCCCAAACTTTAATATAAAATTCTAAATTCCAAATTTAGTCTTTTTATATTATTTTAGCCCTTATGAACCACGACTCGACCCCCGTAAGCCGTTTTTCAATTTTTCTTTGTTAAAAACCCTATTTTGACACCTAAACTTTGACCCCGAGCCAACTTTCGATTTTCCCGAGTTATCCCCGAACCATGTTGATCTAAAACTTGACCAACATCCTAAAGTACCCTACTGGACCCTTAGATCATATATAACCCTTCCCAAAACCCAAAAACAAAGACCCTCCATCGCCCCCTAAGCTGGCCGAGAACCCTACTTGGGATAGGACTTTCCCTTTGCTTCCAGGACCTTGCCAGCGAGCCCAAGCCCCAAACCACTCATCCTCACACCTTCCTAAGACTCTAAAGCCTCGTCCTAGCCCAGCCATGTGTGCCCTGGGCCGTGACCTTACGCCTCTACGAGTTACACGAAGTCTGCACGCTTTTGTGCAGCTTCTCGGGTGGGAGTCCTTGCTTGCAAGGACTCCTCCCAGCCCTTCCAGACCAAGTCCTAGCATGGCTAGGACTCTCCCCCTGACCCATGACATCCCTTGGCCGAGCCCTGGCCCAAGCCAACCCCTTAATCATGGAACCCGATCCCCCAAACTTGATAGCAAAAATCGGTTTTTTCTTTGTTTCCTTGTTTCTGTGGTGTTCAGTGTGTGTCTAGAATTCCCTACCAACGTGTAAAAACATCACTTGATCAAATCTTAACATCATGGCAGCCCCTTAGATGTAAAAACCTGAGTCATGGCATAAAACAGATGGCACGTAAAGCATGCACATGTGAAAAACGAAAACGGCATATCTGGACTTCATGCTTTCATACAAAAAAAACTTTTAAAAATATATTATGACATGATAGATGAGAAAAGGAGATGTATGGCTTGCCTTTGCGTTATATACGCACGAAATAACCGTTGGCGACGAAGAACGGAGAGGACCCTTTGGCTTGTTTTTGCTTGAACCTTTCGACTTTTTTCTTCCCAAAGGGGATGTGTAGTGCCGCGTGTGTGCGGTGAGTATGGGGAGAGTTTTCAGAAATTAAAAGTGGGTGGCCGATTTCTTTGATGCCAAAAAGTGTAGGGTTTTGTTTAATTTAACACTTTAAATACCAATTAATTAACATCAAGGCTTTTAGGCCTATTAAGCCTCTAAATTAAGCCCATTAGTTTTAATTAGGATTTAATAAAATATTAACAATGTTTTTGTTTAAATAAATTTGTGAATTTATTAGCCGGATTGCCAAAAAGCTCGTATTTTAGTTGAAAAACCAACACCGATAAAATTTATGTCTCGACATATAAAATCACCTCCAAACCCCTTATTTTCCAAAAATAATAAAAAGCATCACCCATATTTTAAATAATTAAAAACAATTATTTAATAAAAACATTTTCTATCTTTCAGCCCTCGGTCTCCGTTCCTCGATCGCAACTCGAATAACCTTTAAAAATACATTTTAATGCAACCATGTAGAAAAATATATTTTAAACATGTCAACATGCACAACATAACTAATCCATGCAATTAAAACATTTAATTAAAATACAAGGGAATTTAGTAATTGCATGCATGTGGTTTGCGTGGACTTAAAATTTTCGGGGCGTTACATCTGCATTTCTATTTTTGTTCTTAATTTTTCTCGGGACTAGCAAAATTTCAAGTTTGGGGGGTTTGATAAGTGCAAGAATTGCACTTAATTTATTTGTTAATCCTTTTGATCTATGCTGGTTTCGAACAAAATTACGCGTGTTTTTGTTGTTTTTGTGTCGTGCAGGGGATATACAACTAGTTGATGGTTTAGAGCAATTATAGATGTTTTTGAGCGTGAAACTGCGATAGACGAGAGCCGCAGTGCCAAAACTAGCGCAACAGCGCTCATTTGTGCGAAACACAAGCGCCTAGGCACTGCCCAAGAGGCGCCGCGGCGCATCATTGCCGAAGTATAAGCGCCGAGGCGCTGCCCACACAGAGCCCCGGCGCCTAAAAGCCGAGAGTCAAGAACTTAGGCGCTAAGGAACAAGCGCCTTGGCGCTAACCTTCATAATTGACGGGGGCCACTTACTCAGCGCCGCGGCGCTAATAGCGGCGAAACAAGATTAAATGGGCTTCGACTCGCGGCCCAGACGTGGAGATAAAAAGAAATCGAGGGTTCAGAAGAGGGGGTCGGTGTTTGAAGAGAAAAACACACAGGAGACTTGGAACCTTACACGAACACGAGACGAAGATCCAGAGTGCGAAGGACGATCACAAATACGAAGAACGACGGATCTGGGGACGGAGACGACACTTTGGATTTGTCATCTATTCTTTCGTTTTTGTATTTTCGTGTATTTTGATGTTTAAATCCTTGAACATGCGTTGTTTTTATTCAGATTTCGTCATGAACTAATTTTCTAGTCTAGATAATGACGTAGCTTTGTTGATACGATAATTTGACTCGGTTCTTTATATGATTGAATTCCTTCTTGTTTAATTGTGTTTCTTTGTATTGTTTTGACTGAAATTTATTGGCCATAAATTGTGTGCTATTTGATTAATCCTTCAGCTCGGGAGAGGGAATAGGGTTACAGATCATTAGAGACGCATCGTTGAATATTTATATTGTTCGGAAGGCATATAACTTTAGCGAGACTTGGGCAAAAACTTTGTGTGCATTTATCATATAAATCTATATTCTTATTAGGAATGTTTGAATCGAGGTTTGAATGATACAGTTTATTCGTCACTTGGGAAAGGAGGAATAAAATAATTAAGTGTTCTTGGTCATTTAATAATTGGAATTCATGAATTTAAATTCAATCGGGAATGATTATCGTGGAAACTTAGTGAAATCATTTATCTAGATACTTTCTCTCAGTGTTATTTCTCCATTCGGTGTTAGTTTATTATTCATTTGCAATTAAATATTTGTTAAACAAATCAACCTTTTCTTGATTTTTCTAAATAAAGTTGAGACTATTTTAATTACAAGCACTGATATACATTGATATTCACACACCTCGTGGGATTCGACATTCGTACTCAAAAATACATTTTACTATAACTTGACGTCGTGCGCTTGCGAGCAATCAAGAAAACACGCAACAATCATCATTCATGCATAATATCACATATCATACACTATCAATTAATTATCACAATAATCAATTGATCCAATATTATATATCTTGATCCAATCACTAACCGACACAATTATAAACTAAATCAACAAAGTAAACAAACTCATTTGTTTACTTTCTAATTAATTTATTTATAATCGAATTTCTTGTAAATCACATTTTACTATAAATAATTAAAGTCCAACTTCAATTATTTTTTTATGAGAAAATATATACAAATTTTGTATATTTAAACTTAAGGGCCCAATAAAACATTTTTCACCAAAAACATTTTGGCCTATTTTAATTTCACAAATTATGTTAGTCATCTAATGGCCCAACAACTCAAGGCTCATGACACTTTGATATTCCAAAAGACTTTGGGAAACCCTACTCGTAATCGTCATTGCCGGAGCTCCGTCCCGGAATTCCGGCCAACTCACAAAAAAATTTATTAAAAAAAGGGGGTTGTTTCGGGCTGCCCGAAATAGGCAGCAATATGGGGGGCCAAAAGTTCCCTCATTTGGCCTTGGTTTGTTGCGACAAATTATCTCATACAGTTAGAAATTGTTCTCAATATAATATCATTTATTTGCTACACAAAATAGTAACCATAGCTCTAATACAACTTGAAAGGGGATCGGTTACGGTTCCCGGATGCGCAACAAAATTTTTGAAAAAACATACTTTCAAGCAAGAAAAACCTAGCACCTTCTATTCTGTGTATCAAATACCAAAAACATAAAATGTCATACATAGAGTGTTTAGAATTTCTTACCTATCAATTACAATGATTGATGTTTTGGCTCCAACTAAGTTGTAAACAACTTAGCTCTTGAAGGTAGACAATCTACAAGCTTCCAACATCACTCCTTGCTCAAATAGACTACTTCCTTCAAAATTAGGTCCACCACTAACAAGGTAGATCCAATCTAATTTTGCACTAGAAAAATTAGAGCATTTTTCTTTGAGAAGTGTATATTTTCCTCAACAATTGAAGAAGTACAAATTGAGATAATAATGAAGGGGAAATTTTCGGCCATGGTGAGGTGGGAGGAGAGAAGGATGGCTTTTCTTGGTTGTGGCAAAAAGTTAAAGTGTATCCCAAAAGCATGCTTGTCATTAACTCAAAAAGTTGCTTCCAACCCTTCTCCTCCCAAGCATGCAATTTTATTTGGGCTTGTAACAATTACAAAGCACATAGACTTTAATTTAAATGTCTCAAACAAATTTGAGATCAATTAAACCTTACTTGAATTTACTCAAGCCACTCGTTCAATAATTATTTCTAATTGGACTCTACAAGGCCCAATGTTATTTAATAATTCAACACTTGAATTAATTTAATTATTTAGACTCTACTAGATCCACTAGTGTTTAATTAATTCAACATAATTCAATGTGTTGAACGGCTTATAAAGGAGTTTATAAACTGTAAAGAAAAATTTCCAAAATTAAAAGTTACATTCCACATAATTCTCTTATAGAATTCATACTTCTATTTTTCTTTACGTTTATAAACTCCTTTATAAATCGTTCAACACATTGAACTATTTTACTTCTCAACGGGATCTAAAAATTTAGCACTTGTGTGATCCTCAATGGTTCAATGATACAACTAGCCGTTGGTTCACATCTCAATGTGATTCGGAACTAAACATGTCCTTATATGAGCATACCTCAGTTTCTTCATTCTTATTTATCAACTCCTTGATAATAAAAACGTTAGAACTCAAGTATGATAGTATCCAACCAATCATATTAAACGCCTAGCAGCATCGCTTACATGATTCCCTAGGTATCAAATGATAGTGCCTGCAAGAACCATTCTATTATGGTTAGCGTACAGTACGGTCTCTTCAACTCATATATCCCGACCAATTCGACAACTATTGGTATATCGAGAGCTGCCAAAGACTCGATACTATGTGTCATGTCGTAGTTGCATCGATGGTGTAATCTAAGAAACCTCCTTCTTAATTACCACCAACACTCTGATCAGAGATTTCAAACTACATACACATGAGATCACATGGGATATCCATACCCGAAGGTAAGCGGTGAATCCCCGACTATAATGTATAGACTCCGATATGTTTCGACATAACACCCAACCTTGCCACCTGATGACCCCATACGAGTCGTTAAACAAGCCAAAGTGCAATGCTAGCACATAGAGTCACAATGTTGTCCCGGGTCATAAGGACCAATGGTGTACAACCATAAACTAAGACGTTTCCACACGATAAGTGAGAACCACTTGAAAAATCTTTTATGGAGGGTTGTTCAGTGCATTCTATAAGGAGCACATATATGCATGCTCGGACATCACAATGTCATCTACCAATGAAACATGGTACTCACATCGTAGATATTAGTCTCAAACTCGAGTAGCCTTTATCCTTCTTAGCGACGGCTGAATCGACTAGGAACTGTTTAGAATATACAGTATTCCAAATATGAGTTTCATGATAATCATCATATAAGCATTTCATATTCTTTCTACTATTTGTATATTCAAGAACTTTATCTATGGAACAAACATGGATATACAGATAAAGATGTGCCAAAACTATAATTTCAAATATTATTAAAATAAAGATTGTTTATACATAGAGTTTCAATGTGAACCTCGTCCAACACTTGGCTCGAAGGGCACTTACTCTAACATACACAACCCTTTCAGGAAAACCTTTGCTTTGATACCAACTGAAACGTCTCCCTCTAATTTTTAACTTTAAAAATCTACTAATTTTTTCATAAACATTATTTCGAAATTTAATAATTAAAATCACTTAACATTTTCATAAATCAAAATAGTTTAACATTTAAAATCTCAAGCGCATAAAAATATCTCTAAATCGTCAATTACTAAAATTCAACTCCAACCTTTAACATGATCATCCTACTTCAAAATAAAGCATAAAAATCCCTAATAAATCATTAACAAAAATCTTGAAATCTTTTAACTATCTATGTAATGTGGAAAATAAAGTCCCTCGGGAGAGTACTGTCTCCCTCGATCCACTCAAGCGTCAGCGCCTCTCTCACTAACATCATCACTTGCGGCATTAAAAACTAGTGTGTCTAATGACTCAGCACGTTCTAAATATGAGTAGCAAATACTACATATACAGCACATGTATTGAAAATCATACTTTTATTTAAAATAAATTTGTAAGCATAAATAAATCGTAAAATCATAAAATCGTATAGATTTCACTCATTTATCATTTTGGGTGAATTTTGATCCATGAAAATGACTAGCATTTATCATCTGGTCGACTGGTTAGTCTTAGCTCACCATTGCTCATGGGGACGAGCACTAGGCATCGACATAAAATAGAAATACGATCGTCGGGCTCCCTCTGAGGCTTTTTCCCTCACGATATTCCCAAAAATCATATATCATATCATCTTTGTCACAGTCAATTCACATCATTCAAAAAATTTTCATTTCCTTTTAAATCACAAAATATCATGGTTTTCCAAAAATATCATTTTAACAGTAAAAATGTCATCTTTACCAAAAATCATAAAATCTCATATTTTTTTCATATACGTTCAAAAATATCATTTAACATGCGTTATGATTCTTCTGGACACTACCAATCTTTTTGTACGACCTAGGTATAAAATGATCATTTTGCCTCTGGATTTAAAATTTCTCGCTTTTGACTTTTTCTTACGTTTGTTGAATCTAGACCGTCCTAAATAATTATTTAAGCTTAAATTTAATTTTTTAATATTTTTATTTAATTTAATTTGATGTTTTCTATTTAATTTCCTATTTACTAATTCGTTAAGCGTATAATTCCTGGATTAATTCAAGCTTTAATATTTTAATCCCAAACTTTTATCGTGAACTTTTCATACCTAAAATACCCTCGTGAACCATGAACCGACCCTCGTGGCCCATGGTTCGAACCATTTTTCTTTTCCTAGCCTAGACCGAACCCTAGCCTAACTATATTGAGCCACGGCTCAATTTCATCGAGCCACCTCCGGACCATCATGGACCAGACCCTCACTCGAGCCGAAAGTGAATAATATAGAGGGAGAGGAGTCTCAGGCCGGAATCGAATGTTCTTCTTGTTGTGTTGGGCTTCACCACCCCATAAGGCTAGGGACTGCACAATACAGAGATCTCTTCTCCTATCTATGGGTTGCGCCTTACTAAAACAAGGAAGGAAGATTCTTAGAAGCCCTTAAAATTGGAATAGAGCTTTTCGCTTAATCTCTCCCTGTTTGGGGTACCCTACCTAGTCAAAAGTTTTCTAAAAATTTCTGCCCCCGACCATTATAGCACGTGTGTCGCCCAGGGCATATATCGTCTTTGATTGACTGAATGGATCCCGTCCGTCGTGTCTCATCTTGATTTGGCTATACTTGAAAATCTTAGTTAAACGTGTAGAATATATATAAAATCTTCAAAGATTGACTAAAAAACGAGAAAGTTTACTTTGGACCCTCTCTGACCTAGCCTAACCCAGCGCACCACCCCCTAGCAACGAGACCAGCCCTTTGCGCGTGAGTCCCTAAGAACCCTGGGAGTCCCCTCATGCTTTGGGAGAGCCAAAACTCGAGCCCGAACCCTCATTACCCTCACTAGACGACCCTCAGACCTAGCATAGACCACCCTAGCCAAGCCCTGACCCTCACGCAGCAACAAATCGCATCATGAAATTTATGCGCATGGGAAGACTCCATGATCGCATGGACTCTTCATCATGGACTCTTCCCTATCGACAAACCACGGGTCCTAGCCCTACGAGGACCCTACCAGACCCTGAACCATGACCCACACGACCCCTAGCTGAGCCCTGGCCGAGCCGCATGGTGACAAGCCACATAGCCGAGCCATCTTCCCATCGGTTATACTAGGAAATCCTAGGACTCTCCTATCTCGGCCAAGCTCGATTTCCAGCATGTATTTTATCTTTTGACTACTCTTTTCACGTCCCTTAAACACCTTCTACTGGTAGCGTGTCCTTAGGAATCATAGCGTTAAATAAACAAGCGTAAAATCATCAATACTTTGCGAATAATCGTTATATCATTAAACCAATCGAACAGAAACATTTTTCATGCAAAATTAATCAAAACGTGCATAATATTGTTTGAGTGATGCGTCAAAAGATTTAGAAACGTGCTTTTGTGTTTTAGAACTCTCGAAGATACGATCGTCGGTGTGAGGTGCGAAGAAGAACGAACGGACGACGAAGACTCCTAGTTTTCTTCCCTTAGAATTTTCGAAATTTAGTGTGTGTATAATGCGTGAGGATCGGCTGAATAGTGGTCTCCAAAGCCTATGTTTTTATTTTATAGGTTTTAATTTGTATGATAATGAGCTTGGTTTTTGGGCTTTCAAGTTTAAGAGCAGTTGAACCTACTCATCCTAGGTAAATTGGACCCAATAACATCTATTTAATTAAAAAATAAAAATTTATAAAAATAAGTTTTCAAAAATAATACGTTCGATATTTTAAAAGTCTCTTGTTTGTCCAAAACAGGTTTCCCGGATAAAATCGAGCTCATCTCGTAAAATAATTTGAAAGCTGAAAATATTTATTTCGTCTTAGTTATGCCGGTCTCCTTTCCCCATCTTATTATCAAATATTCAGATAAAATCCTTTAATTTCATGAAGTCAAGCACTTTAAACATTTAAACATGTAAATATATCAATTAAGTATTTAAAATCAATTAAGTAAAATAAATATGCAATTTAAATCATTTGCATTTATGTGATATTGTGATTTACGTTAGTTAGCTTTTGGACGTTACAAGAACCAAAAATGAAAAAATATGCAATTTTCATAACTAAAAAGAAAATTCACCGTTAACAAGGCTAAAATAGAAAAGTGTAAATTACAATACCAAAAATGTAATTTACCCCATAAATATAGAACTCTGCATAGTTATCATGACGGGTGGTGTGATCTGCTTGTGCAATGAACTTGAAGTAAAACATGGCCAATTTGATCATATGAATTCGTAATATACTAAAATAATATAGGTGACATCGGTATCTCAGATACAAAATTATGTTATAGCAAATGGTAAGAAGCGTAGGAAAGAACTACCGTATGGTTTACCTTTCAAATTTTCATTTCTACTAGAAAGAAGGGGGAAAATAGATAACTTTACCTGAGGCGGCCAGCAAGAACTTTGGCATATACCCTCAGGAAATTAGGAGATATAAGTCAAATGCAAATAAATCATTTATAAGCAGAAAGAAAACAGGTTATATTTCTGCAATATTAGTGACCGTGTAACAGGTCATCAGGTTCTACTTCCACACCAGTTCTCCTCTTGATCGATGCACATGAATCCGCATTCAATTTGCATTTGTTCTGCAATTCCATAAACCTATGAATATCAAAATTTTGCTTCTTGATCAGCTTCCTCTGTCTTGAGAGGAAGAGCCTTTTAAGCAGATCTTGGTAACTTGGATCTCTTGAAGTGACCAAAAAGTAAGCATAGCCTATGACAATCCCAGTCGTCGTCGTGAAAAATGCAATAGGTTCCATCACATCCCAAGAAAATTCCCAGAACGTAAGACGAAAGAAGAGTCCGACCTGCACCACAGCAAGCCCCAATCCAGTCCACAAGATGCGGCGGACTTGCTTGTGAGCAAGCATATCGATTTCTTCCTTCTTCTCCTGGAGATTCTTGAGCTCATCCTTACACGGGTCATCCTCGGGTAGAAGAGCAAGGGGAACCGCTCTCCTAACAAGATCAACTACCTAAATGTAAAACGATTGAAAGAGAAGTGAGGTGCATTCTGGATCATAAATTTGAAATGTAAGAACATTCGAAACAAAACTACTTTAACACAATTCAACTACATCATGTTTTCATTTCTATGAATCATGGAAAGCCTTGCATTGTTTTTTTTGGTGTTAAATACCTAAAGAACACCCTCTTACTAACTCATAATCACCACTTTTTCACATTGAAATTACATATTTTAAGATTATCTAGATGAAAGGCTTTCTTATCTAGCATTTTCCAAATCTAAAACGAAACAAAACAATGGTTGAACATAAGCTCCATTTTTGCACGCGCTCAAAATATATTTCCCAATCAGTATTCAGTAGCATTAACTTTCACCTACGAATATCAAAACATATACAAAGTTATTCTTAGCCAACCAAATCACATAGCCAAAGCATCGAACAGAATATTTATCCTCTTACATCAGAAACAAATGATCAATCAATCTTTGCACAAAAAAATTTAAAAACTGTCTTGCCAACAATCTATGAATTGGAGGGTTCCTTAACCCCCAAATCCAGGTGCACATATCATGAAAGTAAAATCAAGCTTGCCTCAAAGCAACAGAGTGACACTTTCTTTGCAATTTTGGAAAGAAAGAAACAAACAGATTTTTCAATGAACACAGGGGTTTCAAATATCTATGAGAAATTCTATTGGAAATTTATCTAAGTAATGACAATCCATCTTGAACTACGATCTATTTTATGTCACAGACTAGGCATCCAATTGGATGTTATTTTATATTTTCTGTCAGAGGATAAATCCTTAAGTCTGTTTTTTTTAAAAAAAAATTATTGACGAGATTTATTTCATCAAAAATATATAGAATCTGAATCAAACCATAAGAAGTAAAACGTAACACCCAAATCCACATTTGAGTTAACGAAAAAAGGAGTTTTGAAACCTTGTCGGGATGAAGATACACTTTGTCTCGGAACAGCAAAACTACACCGGCCTCATCCAGTACCCGAGCAAATGCGGCGGCTTCCGTCTCCGACTTTGCGACACCTAAGCTCTCACAGACATTCAAGAGGTCTTCGTAGGAGATCACCTCTTTTTCCTCCCTTCCAAGCTTCTCTTTCAAATCCCCAACATTCACCAGCCTCATCAGCCTCTTCGCCTCCGCATATGTCATCGTATTTTCATTAGCGCCGCCGCTGTTCGGGCTCCCACCTCCGATCACGGCCGAGCTGCAGAAGCGATGAAATGATGAACCCATTAACCCGGTGAAATGACTGGTGAAACGGAAAACGGGTCCACGTCGGGAGCAACAAAAAGCTGAGGTAAAGGCCTGTTTGAACAGATTCCCTCCGGCATTCCTCCACATGTTTAACATCTCCGCGAGATTCCCCGTTTGTTTAATCACTTTCTGTGTGGATATTTCTAGTGTCTTAATAGCTAGATTATGTCATCGGCCATTGATGGATGAAAAAAGAAAAGCACAGAAGAAAACGGTAGAATGGATCTGAAAGAAGAAAAATGCGCGAAAGAAGAGGAAATAACGTTGGATTTTGAAGACCGTTTCGCATGCAGAAGTCGAGGAAAAAGACAAGGAAAAGGGAAAGGAGTGGAGGGGCCAGCAAGAACAAGAAGAGGAGACGATTGAATAGTAACTGAGCTGAGGTATGGGCCGGGCGGCTACCGTGTGCGCGTACGTACCTTATCCCCCGTAGGGTTTCTGCGTTCTGATTGGGAAACTGAACTGAACTTTTTTCTCATAAAACATTCTTGAACTATTAATTTCATCAAAATCAAATGTAACAGATCGAATAAATTGAAAAATATCAGAGGTCGGATTCTTATTTTTATTCCAAAAGTGGTTCAGACGGATGAATTCCATCGAATCGACACCCGTCCAATCCACAACCGTCGTTCTATAAATATAATAATATAAGAAATTATATTATAAAATAACCTCTTGAAAATAAAACAATTGAAATATTTGAACGTTGAAAATAAAAATTATAATTTTTATTATAAAAGTGGTTCAAACAGATGAATTATATCCAATCAATACCCGTCGTTCAATAAATATAATAATATAAGAAATTATATTACAAAATGACTCTTTGAAAATAAAACAATTGAAATATTTGAATATTGAAAATAAGAGTTGTAAATATTGAAAATTAGTGTGTGTTTATGGTTTTGTTTTTGGATTATTTCCAAAAAAAATTCTATAAATAAGTCTCTCAATTTGTGAAGAAAATCACATTCGAGTAGAGAGAAAATGTTATAAAGTGTGTAGCTTAATATATTTTTTGAGTTTGAGATTTTTTCTTTTTACCGTAAATTTGTACTTTTAACACGTTAACAGTACGATACTCGAAAGTTCGGTTCTCCACATTTTCCAAGCTCCAAAACACAAGAAAAAAGTAATAATATTCAAAAATAAGAATATTTATTTTACTATTTATTTATTTTTATTATGTATATATTTAATATATAATATCTGTTATTATATAAAAGAAGTCTATGACACATCATTATAATAAGGTGATGTGATTATATTATTACACTATTTATATAATTTTATTGTGTTACTGTTTATTTATTGTGTATATATATTTGAATAATATAATGTTATTATATAAAAGAAGTCTATGATACCTCATTATAATAACGTGATATGATTATTTAACTGTTTATATATATTTTTATTGCGTTATATAATAATTATATATATATTTGTATAATGTCACAATATTATATAAAAGGAGTCTGTGACACCTCATTATAATATTATGGTATGATATACATAATTATTTAAAAATGATTAACTATTATATACATCATATTATTATCATAAAATTTACATATACATACATTTATTTTTTAATTATGTAACGGTCATAAACAGCTAGTTTTTACCCTATAAATATGACTTCACAAACACATTCAATCACTCCAAACTTACTTTTCATCCCTAAAAAATTTCATCATCGAGATTTTCGAAGAAGAAGAAGATGGTTCTTTCAAGGTTATTTTGTATAATTATTTTAGTTAATATATTCACTAGTCTTGTATTTATCAGAGAATATCTGCCTCGCGTTTTTCTTTATTTTTAAGAATTATTGTACTAATAATTTATCTGTTACTTTTAATTGTCATATTAATAGATTTAGAACTTAACTAATAAAATGCATTGTTATTTTTCTAGTACCATCCCCGTCAAACTTGGTAAATCTCGAATTTGTTGCGCTCGATATTACGGAAAAAAATTATATTCCATGGATTCTTGATGTAGAAATGCCTTGAGTCATTTGGTCTAAGCGATACCATCAAAGAAAATGGTATATCTTCATCACAAGAAAAAACAAAAACTATAATATTTTTGTGTCCACATCTTGATGAAGATTTAAAATGTGAATAACTCATCTAAAAAGATCTCATAGCTCTGTGGAAAGGATTAAAAGAAAGATTTGAACATATAAGAAAAGTTATACTTCCGACCGCCCGTGATGAATGGAATACGTTAAGATTCCAAGATTTTACGAAAGTTAGTGATTACAATTCGGCGATGTATATAATAATCTCACAATTAAAATTTTGTGGACATGAGGTTATGGAATCGGAAATGCTTGAGAAAAAATTTTCCAGTTTTCACGCATAAAATATAAATCTACATAAAAAATATAGAATGTGTGGATTTGCGAGATATTCGCATGTCTTCTTGTGGCGTAAAAGAACAACGAGCTGCTAATGAGAAATCACAAGTCCCGACCCACTGGATCAACAGGATTTTCAGAAGTAAATGATGTAAGTAAAAAATGAATTTAAACCTGGAAATCAAAGTCAAATTCAGAGATAAGGTTTTGGTAAAGGTAATTGATACCCCATGGATGAGCCCATTATCCCTGGCCCATCTCTAGCCCAAATGGAAGACAGGCCCATCAAGGGCCCAGGTATTCTCTTATAAATACCAGGTTTGAGCGTATGATATTTCATTCACTATATTGTTTTCACCAGCACCCTTAGCTGCTCCCCCTATATATCCTCAGTCACTGACTTGAGCGTCGGAGGGGCTACGCCAGGACACCCTCCTGGCCCGCTTTAACGGTCTTTTTCGTGATTTCATGCTCAGGACAATTTCAAAACCCTACGTCTGCACTAGTGACACTTGCTGGGAGCGGACCCTAAATTTCCCGTGAGTATCACTTGGCGCCGTCTGTGGGAAAACTTGAGTTGAGACGTAGAGATGGTAGGCAGGAAAGGAAGTAGAAGAGCTACCTCAGCATCATCGCGTCCTCAAAGGGGACCTGAACAGTCTCATGTTGAGACAAGACAGGAACAACCGCGTCTCGAGACGAGACAGGAACAACCTCGTTCAGAGACAAGAACCGAGCAGCCCCTTCAGGATACAAGGGTCGAGCAAACCCATCCCAATGAGAATGTTGGGAACTTGACTTTGGAACAGCTGGGCCAATTTATCACCCGGACAGTGGATGAGGCAATGAAGAGGAATAAAGAGTCTATGTTTGTAGAAGAGCAAGCCGCTCGCCAGGAGCAAGAGGAGAATGTGGAGGGCAGTCAGAGTGGGGGGAGGAGACGCGACCCCTCCCAAGTGAGGAAAATCCGGAGATAGAGGAGATGTGGAAAGAAATACAGATGTTGAGGCAGCAGTTGGGGAGCAGAGCGCCGACACCCAAGAGAGGAAGTCCTTTTTCACTAACCATTTTAGAAGAAGGGATACCTCCAAATTTTCGACATTCGAATGTGGGAGAGTACGATGGACATACTGACCCCGAGGAACACTTGGGGAGGTTTGAGAATGCCTCTCTGTTGCACCAATATTCGGATGGAGTCAGGTGCAGGGTGTTTCTGGGCACGTTAGTGAGGTCAGCCCAGCAGTGGTTTAACACTTTGCAGCCCAGCTCTATACGTTCTTTTCAGGACTTCTCAGTTGCCTTCTTGCGCTGATTTGCTAGCAGCAAGAGGCACCAAAAAAATTATTTGAGCATGTTCATGATGAAACAGCAAGAGAATGAAACTTTGCGAGAATTTGTCCAGCGTTTCAACAGTGCAGCGCTGGAAATACCAGCGGCTACCCCTGACATCATGATAAGTGCCTTCACACAAGGACTGAGGGGAGGGGAGTTTTTCAAGTCGCTGGTCAAGAAGCCTCCGTTGAGCTATGATGATCTGTTGGCTCGAGCTGAGAAATATGTAAACTTGGAAGATGCCCAACGGTACAGAAGGATGGATAAATGGCCCGGAGGAAGTAGCGTTGAGGGAGCGGAGAAAGGAGGAAGTAAGAGGGGTGCGGGGGAAAGAGAGAAAGACAGAACTAGTAGTAGAAGACAATTCTCATTCCATGTTCCTCTGGATAGGAGTCGGGACGAGGTGATGGAGGTGAGGGAGCCCGCGGGGAGGTGGGAGAAGTCGCGAAGGGTTGGGTGCAGTGCTAGATTGCCTTCACGGGATAGACGAGAAGGATCCTCATTCAGGAGTCGACAAAGGTCTCGCTCGCCCCCTAGGCGTGGTCAAGGCCCTCCATGGATAAATCAGAGGATCGGGGAGCAGAGAGGGGAAGGTCGATGTCAAGATGTCCCTCAGGAGCTCGTCGAACTGAGGAGGGGAATGAATGAGGATAATCACCCTACGAGAGGAATGATTCATATGATCTCGGGGGGTGCTACTGATGGAGACTCTGGGCGAGCTCGGAAGGCACATGGGAGAAGGTTGGAGAACTTTGAGATATATAGGGGTGCAGACTTACCACAAGACCCCGTCATCAACTTTGGGCTGGAAGACCTCCGAGGCGTTGTGACTCCACATAACGATGCCTTGGTGGTAACGACCACCATTGCCAATTATGATGTGGCGAGAATATTTATTGATAATGGAAGCTCTGTGAACGTCTTGTTCAAGAGCACGTTGGATCAAATAAAGATGGGAGGATTTGAGTTTGAGCCGATATCCACCCCGCTGTATGGGTTTGCAGAACACGTCATCTTGCCTTTGGGTCTGATTGTTCTTCCCCTATCCTTGAGAACTGATTCTCGGCGGGTAACAAAGATGATAGCCTTCACTGTAGTAGATACCCCGTCAGCGTATAATGGAATTCTAGGACGACCAGCCCTGAAGGATTTTAGAGCAGTAGCTTCCAGTTATCATCAGAAGCTTAAGTTTCCTGTGGGAAAAGGAGTTGGAGTCCTGTGCGGAGACCAAAAAGTCGCACGTCGTTGTTATGAAAGAATCGTGAAGGAAGAAGAAAAGAGAGGTCACAAGCATTCGCATGGAAGCTTGAGCTCAGTCTTGCAGTTCTAGAGTCATTCGAAGAAGCTTCTAAGTGGGTAACTTTGTCCTGTGAAGGTATAAGAGGAGCATAAAAGTTGGAGAAAGCGCAGGGCAAGGCTTCAAAGAGACCCTGAAGTGCTTACCACCTCAGAAAATATTACTCTTGAATTTATTGTTGATGTATTTCATCTTTGCATTTTCCCATGTAATCAGTTGAATTCAATAAAACCAAGTTCTTATATTAAGTTCATGGATGTTGTTGTATTGTAAGGATGAAATAAATTTTATTTTCCTGCTAAGGCATCGCCAAGCAGAGGAGCAGAGTTGGGGTGGAAGAAAGATTTTATTTTCCTGCTAAGGCATCGCCTAGCAGAGGAGCAGAGTTGGGGTGGAAGAAGGATTTTATTTTCCTGCTAAGGCATCGCCTAACAGAGGAGCAGAGTTGGGGTGGAAGAAGGATTTTATTTTCCTGCTAAGCCATCGCCTAGCAGAGGAGCAGAGTTGGGGTGGAAAAAAGATTTTATTTTCCTGCTAAGGCATCGCCTAGCAGAGGAGCAGAGTTGGGGTGGAAGAGAACTTTTATTTTCCTACTAAGGCATCGCCTAGTAGAGGAGCAGCGTGTAGAAGAAAAATTTTATTTTCCTACTAAGACATCGCCTAGTAGAGGAGCAGCGTGTAGAAGAAAATTTTTATTTTCCTGCTAAGATATCACCTAGCAGAGGAGTTAGAGGGTGGGGGCGTTGAATTTTCATTCTCCTGCTAAGGTGTTACCTAGCAGAGGAGTTAGAGGGTGGAGGCGTTGAATTTTTATTTTCCTGCTAAGGTATCACCTAGCAGAGGAGTTAGAGGGTGAGGGCGTTGAATTTTCATTCTCCTGCTAAGGTATCACATAGCAGAGGAGTTAGAGGGTGGAGGAGTTAGAGGGTGGAGACGTTGAATCTTTATTTTCCTGCTAAGGCTCGGCTTAGCAGAGGAGTTAAAGGATGAAAGTGTTGAATTTTTATTCTCCTGCTAAGGTATCACCTAGCAGAGGAGGTTCGAGTGTGGGGAGTGGTTGAATTTTTATTCTCCTGCTAAGGTATCACCTAGCAGAGGAGTTAGAGTGTGGAGGTGTTGAATTTTTATTTTCCTGCTAAGGCCCGGCTTAGCAGAGGAGTTAGAGGATGAAGGTGGTGAATTTTTATTTTCCTGCTAAGGCATTGCCTAGTAGAGGAGTTAGAGGGCGGGGGTGGTGAATTTTTATTTTCCTGCTAAGGCCCGGCTTAGCAGAGGAGTTAGAGTGTGGAGGTGTTGAATTTTTATTTTCCTGCTAAGGCCCGGCTTAGCAGAGGAGTTAGAGTGTGGAGGTGTTGAATTTTTATTTTCCTGCTAAGGCCCGGCTTAGCAGAGGAGTTAGAGGCTGAAGGTGGTGAATTTTTATTTTCCTGCTAAGGCATTGCCTAGTAGACGAGTTAGAGGGCGGGGGTGGTGAATTTTTATTTTCCTACTAAGGCCCGGCTTAGCAGAGGAGTTAGAGTGTGGAGGTGTTGAATTTTTATTTTCCTGCTAAGGCCCGGCTTAGCAGAGGAGTTAGAGTGTGGAGGTGTTGAATTTTTATTTTCCTGTTAAGGCCCGGCTTAGCAGAGGAGTTAGAGTGTGGAGGTGTTGAATTTTTATTTTCCTGCTAAGGCCTGGCTTAGCAGAGGAGTTAGAGGGCGGGGGTGGTGAATTTTTATTTTCTGCTAAGGCCTGGCTTAGCAGAGGAGTTAGAGGGTGGGGGCGTTGAATTTTCATTCTTCTGCTAAGGTATCACCTAGCAGAGGAGTTAGATGGAGGAGTTGAATTTTATTTTCCTGCTAAGGCATCGCCTAGCAGAGGAGTTAGAGGGTGGATGCGTTGAATTTTATTTTCCTGCTAAGGCATCGCCTAGCAGAGGAGTTAGAGGGTGGAGGTGTTGAATTTTATTTTCATGCTATGGCGTCACTTAGCAAAGGAGTCAAGGTCACGGGGAAGTGGAAACTATTTCCCTTCAAAAGCTTAGTAGAGGACCTTGAGGATGCGCGGCACGGGGCGAGCTTGGGCGAGCATGGCGTCGGGCGAGCGTCTGCGCTCGGTGCTGGGCGACCGCTGCACCGAGAGCGGGCGAGCTGGGGTGAAGCTCGGGCGAGCAGGATGCGCGGCGCGGGGCGAGCTTGGGCGAGCATGGCGCCGGGCGAGCGTCTGCGCGCGGTGCTGGGCGATCGCTGCGCCGAGAGCGGGCGAGCTGGGGTGAAGCTTGGGCGAGCGTGGCGCTTGGGCGAGCAGGAGGTGCGCCGGGCGAGCTGGGGTGAAGCTTGGGCGAGCGTGGCACTTGGGCGAGCATGAGGTGCGCCGGGCGAGCTGGGGTGAAGCTTGGGCGAGCGTGGCGCTTGGGCGAGCAGGAGGTGCACCGGGCAAGCGGGGGTGAAGCTTTGGGCGAGCGTGGCGCTTGGGCGAGCAGGAGGTGCGCCGGGCGAGCGGGGGTGAAGCTTTGGGCGAGCAGGAGGTGCGCTGGGTGAGGCGATGGTGGAGCGGTAGCTTGGTCGAGGCGGGGTTGGCGCGCGGGGTGAAGCGGTAGCTCGGGTGATGGCGAGGTGATGATGAAGCGGTACTAGGATTACGATTTGATTTGTTTCCAAATTTTTGGGGACTGACGAAAGGCTAGAAGATAATGCACAACTTGCACCCGGTAACCCGAGGACAGCACGACTAATCGAACTTCGAACCTGCGATTCAGTTCGACTCGGGAGGGGGAGACTGGTGATACCCCATGGATGAGCCCATTATCCCTGGCCTATCCCTAGCCCAAATGGAAGACAGGCCCATCAAGGGCCTAGGTATTCTCTTATAAATACCAGGTTTGAGCGTATGATATTTCATTCACTATATTGTTTTCAGCAGCACCCTTAGCTGCTCCCCCTATATATCCTCAGTCACTGACTTAAGCGTCGGAGGGGCTACGTCAGGACACCCTCCTGGCCCCCTTTAACAGTCTTTTTCGTGATTTCAGGCTCAGGACAATTTCAAAACCCTGCGTCTACACTAGTGACACTTGCTGGGAGCGGACCCTAAATTTCCTGTGAGTATCAGTCATGGTTGCGGACGTGGATGTGGAAGTGGTCGTGGTCGTGGTTGCGGCCGTGGTTTTGAAAACAATCGAGATAGTTACTTTTATAATTCATCTCAAAAGGGCGTAATGAACCACCAACTGAAAAGGTATCATGATAACATGAGTGTTAATGAAAATCACTCTAAAGGATTTGAAAGTTCTTGTTTTAGATGCGGCACTCCAGGACATTGGTCTCGTATTTGTCGAGCCCCCGAGCACCTTGTAAGCTCTATAAAGAATCAATAAAGGAGAATGAAAAAATGACCAAATTCACTGAACACAGTGGCCGTTTGAGTGATTCAACTCATTTTGATGCTGCAGATTTTTTGAATGATTTCTCTGAAAATGATCAATATATTGGTGGAACTGAAATGTAAAATATTTTATTTTTCATGTGCTTATATGCTAATGTTTTATTGTATAATTACGACATGCTTTATATTTTTATTGTCAGTAATTTTTTTTCATTGCATATTTTTTGAAATTCAAATATGGAAATTGCTATGAACAAAGCTAAACAAGGAATTAATCCTGTGGAAGTTTGCATGCATGATAGTGGTACAACGCACACTATTCTCCGAGATAAAAAATATTTCTTGGAACTAAAACCAACAAAAACAATGGTGAATACAATATCAGGTCCTGTAGACTTGATTAAAGGTTGTGGTAAAGCACATTTTTTGTTACCTAATGGTACAAATTTATGATAAATGATGCTTTGTATTCATCACAATCGAAAAGAAATTTGTTGAGTTTTAATGACATATATTCTCATGGGTATGATACTCATTCAATGAATGAAGGAAATGAGAAATATGTGTCTTACCACATATAAATCACAAAAAAATATGTAGTTAAAAAACTACCAATGCTTCCTACTGGATTGCATTATACATATATAAGTCTAATTAAATCAAACATGGTAGTTGATAATTCTTCAATACTGATTAATTGGCATGATAGATTAGGACATCCTGATTCAATAATAATGCGAAAAATTATAGAAAATACATATGGTCATCCGTTGAAAGACCCAAATGTGGGGACCCGGGCTCTAGCTCAATTATCTTTGGGATTAATTGAATCTTTGCTAGAAAATGTGGGTCAAAATTTTTTTTGCTTTTAATATCAAAAACAATTGTATAAAAATCATACACAAATGATACCTCTATTTGATTTCAACAAACATAAGTACATGTCTTGTTCCATTTCATACTTAAATAAACTAGTATTTGAAACACATTACATATCAAATGTAAACACTACTAGTTTATCTGCTATTCCCGTGATCACCACGCTATCTCGATCTCTCATCTTTTTCTCGACCCTGATCCTGCGCCACCTGTTGTCATGCACACATACAAACAAGACAACAGACGGATAACTCCGGTGAGAATAAATCCCAGTATAAACAATGTATACATACAATTAACTGAACGAACATAAAAGCATGGAACATATATCACTGCATGTATCATAATCTGAAATTTGATTCAATATCAAACAGTAACTAAAACATGGATCGTAATCTACGAAACATAATCTATACAATCTGTAATTCAATTCTTGACTCGGCATCTCAGACTCGACTCATCTCTCTTCTAATCTAGGGATCCCAGTGAATAAGAACGTAACAAGTCTCCCACCTACTACTACCGTCCGCGGTGGTGGTACGTTCTTATTTCTTGACTTTGGTCTACTCTATATCGACAAGCTCTGTCTCATATGCATATCGATACACCAAACGTCCAGTGTCTTAGCATATCTGCCAAAGACTAGTTAATCCTACTCTGACAATGTGCAATGGGCCAGTGACTACTCTGTCATAATCTAGGCCCTCTGTCAGTGACTCCCACTCAATAGCTATCTGCTATCCTCTGCTTTCCTAGCAATCACTAATAGGAACATACTGATGCGAACACGGATGGTCAAGCCCCAATGAAAGCGTGGGACCCTTTAGAGTTGTCGGAGGGACCAGTCACGAGGGTACGACTGAAGAGATTCAAGGAAGCGTTGCAAGGGATTATGAGCAAGGACGAAGGATTTACAAGCGAGGTGCAAAGTGCTGGAGGGCTCGTGATGCTTGAGAGTAAGTTTGGGAGCCAAAGGAACATTATTCAAGTGATAAATGAAGAGGAGTCCAGAAGCATCGGCGCCCGAGCGGCCTAAATATTACCGCACGAGCGCCACACTTACTGCCCAAGGAGAAAATTTTCAGAACGCCTCGCGCCCGAGCGATCATATTCTACCACCCGAGCGCGAATAGTACAGAACCCTCGGCGCTCGAGCGGTCATATTCTACCTCCCGAGCGCGAGTCAGTTGCGGGAAAATCCTAGTTTCCTAGTTTAGTGTTTTAATTTGTTTGGTAACTAGATTGTGATATCTTTTGATATGTAAACATATGGGAACGAAATTTTACACAAAATTCAGATTTTATTATTGAGTTATCAAACTTTTGAGAATTTTTGTCTCAAGCTTTTCAAGGCTTTTGCTTTGTTCATCAAAAATCAAACTTATCAAAGTTCATACTTTGTGGCGTTTGTCGGTTGATCTCATACGGATTGTCAAGGACTAGTTCTTTGAAGGTTCGTGAATTTCTCAATTGTTTAACCGTGAATATTTATTGCTAAGTTTTTATAATTTAGAGGTGAATATCACAACTCCAAAACTTTATTCAAAAGATCGGGATAAACAACGATTCCTTGTTCGTTATTGAATTGAGGGCGCGATTCGATTTTAATCGTGTTTGCTTTTCATTCGTACAAAGATTCACATCATTTGGTATCAGAGCTTGGGTTCATTGAATTCAAGTAAGTTATCTTGTTCTTAAATTTTCAGATCTGTGTTAGTTCTTCGTTCGTTTTCAGATCTGCTTTCTGTTCTATCGTTCTTCGAAATTTTTCGAGAGTCTTTGATTCTCGAAATTTTGGTGTCTTTTTTTTTTTGGAATTTTCGAGTAGTACTTAGCCAAAAAAAAAGGAGTACAAAAATTCCGAAAATTCACCATTATTTCTTTTTGGTATCTTGTTCAATTTTCCTTTAGAGAGTCGTATTCAATTGCCTCTCACAGTTAAAAAAAAAATTATATACCTTCGAATTCCTTGTCTACGCAGTCCAAGTGAGTCGGTCACAATTGTTCACAAGTTGAAACTTGATTGTTTGATATACAAATACAAAGCTTGAGTCCACTTTCGAGGATACTATCAAATTTGAGTGAAAAAAAATACTTGAGTGCGAGTGTATTTTCTTTGGAGTGAACGGTGAGTATTTGTTGTGAGCCAAAAAAAAAATAAAGAAAAAATAAGAGAGGAGAGACGAGTGAATTTATTTGGAATGACCGTGAGCATTTGAGTGAGGATCATTTTGTTTTCTACTAACGTTTTCTTGCAGGTACAAGTTTGAAATTAAATGGAAAGGGAGGTAGGAGATAGTTCGAACCCGGGATTGTCTAAGGTCCAAATGGAGGCGTTGTTTGGGCATTTTAGTCGAATGATGAGGGTTGAGTTGGAGCCATTACATGAGAGGATGAGTAGGCTTGAAGTTAGTACTAGTAGGGGGTAAAGCTAAGTCAAAAGATTTGGGTAGAGGAGAAGAAGAGGAGGAGTATGACTTGGGAGGAGATGAGGAGAGCCAAAATGAAAATTGGGGTAGGAATGGAAGAGGTAGAGGATTTGGGAGAGGAAAAAGAGAAGCCGTGCGGGGTAGATATGATGAGAATAGAGAAGATGGTAACATGGGTAGTATTAAGATGAAAATTCCTTCATTCCATGGGAAATCTGACCCAGAGGCGTACTTAGAGTGGGAAAAGAGGGTAGAGTTCGTGTTTGAGTGTCACCACTATTCCGAACAAAAGAAGGTTAGGTTGGCGGTGGTTGAATTCTTAGACTATGCTCTCATTTGGTGGGATCAACTAGTGACCACTAGAAGGAGGTATAATGAGAGACTTATTGAATCTCGGGATGAGATGAAGAGGGTAATGAGGAAGAGGTTTGTGCCCAATCACTATTATAGGGAGATGTTTAAAAGGTTGCAAACTTTGAGACAAGGGTTGAAGAGTGTTGAGGACTACTATAAGGAGATGGAAGTAGTCATGATTAGTGCCAATATTGAGGAAGATAGTGAGGCAACCATGGCACGTTTTCTTTGTGGTTTGTACAGGGAAATCCAATATCAAGTTGAGCTTCGGTACTACTTGGATCTAGACGAGATGGTGCAAATGACCGTAAAAGTGGAGCAACAACTCAAGAGGCGAGGAGTTGGCCGCACCAATCAAAGTGGGAGTTCATCAACTTCTTGGCGACCAAATGGGGCAAAACGTGATGAAAGCAAGTTGGTGACCAAGCCCAAGGTTGAGACCAAACAAGAGGCGCCTAAACAAGGAGTGCAAGGTAAATCTGAAACTCCTCTTACTCGAGCTAGAGATACTAGATGTTTTAGGTTGTCAAGGGTTGGGTCATATTGCTAGTGAATGCCCTAATAAGAGGGTAATGATTTTAAATGACTATGGTGAATATGAGTCACATAGTGAGGGTGATGATGATGATGAGATGCCTGCGTTAGAGGATCCTGATGAGGGGTATGAGGCGGTTGTAGGTGAAGCACTAGTGACTAGGCGTATCATGAGTGCCCAAGTCAAGGAAGAGGAGACTAACCAAAGAGAGAACTTGTTCCATACTAGGTGTTTTGTGAATCAAAGGGTTTGCAATTTAATCATAGATGGGGGGAGTTGTACTAATGTGGCTAGTGTTGAGATGGTCGAAAAATTGGGTTTACCTACATTAAAGCATCCTCAACCATATAGACTTCAATGGTTGAATGATTGTGCGGAGGTGAAGGTGAACAAACAAGTTTTGGTGTCTTTTTGTATTGGGAAGTATGTGGATGAGGTCTTGTGTGATGTGGTACTCATGCATGCATGTCATATCTTGTTGGGTAGACCTTGGCAATATGATAGGCGAGTGACACATGATGGTTTCAAAAATAAGTACTCATTTGTATTGAAGAAGGAATCCATTGTATTGCTCCCTTTGTCCCCAAAGCAAGTGTTGGAGGACCAATTAAAAAAGAAAAAGAGAGATGAGGCCGGAAAAAAGAGTGAACAAAAAAGTGAGGTGGCCTTTGAAAATAAAATTGAAATGGCTGAAAAAAAGAGTGATAAAAAGAGCGAGATAGCCATGCAAAAGAAAAATGAGAGGAAAGAAATTGAGGGAAAAGAAAATGAGAGGGAAGAGGCCAAAAAGAAATCATATATGGCCCAAAAAAGTGAGTTGAAACACTTAATGCACACACATGAACCACTTGTGTTGATTCTTTACAAGGAGATTCTCTTTAACACAAGTGATATAGCCGGGTCCCTTCCGAGCATTGTTGTTTCACTTTTGTAGGAATTTGATGATATATTTCGGAAGAGCTACCTCAAGGACTACCACCATTGAGGGGGATTGAGCACCAAATTGATTTGGTGCCCGAGATTGCATTACCAAATCGTCCAGCTTATAGAAGCAATCCGGAGGAGACTAAGGAGATTCAACGGCAGGTAAGTGAGTTGTTAGATAGGGGTTTTGTGCGTGAGTCCATGTCCCCTTGTGTCGTACCTGTTTTATTAGTTCCTAAGAAATATGGCTCATGGTGTATATGTGTGGATTGTAGGGCAATTAATAATATAACCATCAAGTATAGGCATCCCATACCTAGACTAGATGATATGTTAGATGAATTGCATGGTGCTTGTATATTTAGCAAAATTGATTTAAAGAGTGGTTATCACCAAATTAGGATGAGGGAAGATGATGAGTGGAAAACGGCTTTTAAAACCAAGTACGGGTTATATGAGTGGATGGTCATGCCTTTTGACTTAACTAACGCTCCTAGCACCTTTATCAGGTTAATGAACCATGTCTTGCGTGCATACATAAGAAAATTTGTTGTTGTTTACTTTGATGATATCCTAGTATATAGCAAAGACTTGGATGAGCATGTTGATCACTTGAAACTTGTGCTAATCACACTAAGGGCTGAAAATCTATATGCTTACTTAAAGAAATGTGATTTTTGTACAAGCAAACTTGTCTTTCTTGGTTTTGTGGTAAGCTCACAGGGTATACGAGTGGATGAAGACAAGGTAAGTGCTATTCGAGATTGACCATCGCCTACTACTGTTGGCCAAGTCCGAAGTTTCCATGGACTTGCAAGCTTCTATAGGAGGTTTGTAAAGGATTTTAGTACATTGGCAGCACCGATGACGGCGGTAATCAAGAAGAACGTTCCATTCCATTGGGGCGAGGAACAAGAGAAGTCTTTTAATCTTATTAAGCACAAATTAATTAATGCTCCTTTACTTGTTTTACCTGATTTTGCTAATACCTTTGAAATTGAAAGTGATGCTTCAGGTGTAGGTATTGGTGGAGTCTTGATGCAAGGAGGTCGATCGGTGGCGTACTTCAGCGAGAAACTCAATGGAGCCGCCCTGAACTATCCCACATATGATAAGGAGTTCTACACACTTGTGAGGACTCTAGAGACGTGGCAGCACTACTTGAGGCCTAAGGAGTTTGTGATTCATACGGATCATGAGTCTCTAAAGCATCCTTAAGGGGCAGCAAAAGCTGAACAAGCGGCATGCCAAGTGGGTGGCATTCATAGAGACATTCCCATACATAATCAAGTACAAACAAGGTAAGAAAAATGTAGTGGCCGGCGCACTATCACGGAGGTACGTACTGATCTCTACCTTGGAATCTAAAATCTTGGAATTTGATCATGTGAAAGAGTTGTATGTGCTGGATGATGAATTTAAGAGTGTGTTTGAAACTTGTATGCATGGTCCACATGAGAGATTCTATTTGCATAACGGTTTCTTGTTTAGAGAAGATAGATTGTGCATCCCTAAATCATCCATTTGTGAGTTACTTGTTAGGGAAGCACATGGAGGTGGATTAATGTGACATTTTGGTGTGGCTAAGACTTTAAGCGCATTGCATGAACATTTCTATTGGCCACATATGAAGCGTGATGTTGAACGTGTGTGTGAAAAGTGCATAACTTCTAGACAAGCTAAATCTAAAACACAACCACATGGTTTGTATACACCACTTCCCGTCCCTAGTGAACCTTGGCTTGATATTTCTATGGACTTTGTTTTGGGGTTGCCTAGGACAAAGAAGGGGAGGGATTCTATCTTTGTTGTTGTAGATAGATTTTCTAAGATGGCACATTTTATTGCTTGTCACAAAACTGATGACGCTTCTCACGTTGCGGATTTGTTCTTTAGAGAAGTCGTTAGGTTGCATGGTATGCCTAGGACTATTATTTCTGACCGTGATGTTAAATTCTTGAGTTACTTTTGGAAAACGTTGTGGGCTAAACTTGGCACAAAATTGTTGTTTTCTACCACTTGTCATCCTCAAACGGATGGACAAACTGAGGTTGTTAATAGGGACCTTAGGAACACTTTTGCGTGCAATACTTAAAAAGAACTTAAAGAATTGGGAAGATTGTTTGCCATTTGTTGAGTTTGCATATAATCGTAGCATGCATTCAACTACAAATCATTCGCCATTTGATATTGTTTATGGTTTTAATCCTTTGACTCCGTTGGATTTGATGTCTTTACCTGTGAGTGAAAATTAAACATGGATGGCAAAAAGAAAGCTGAATTTGTTAGGAGTTTACATGAAAAGGTCAAGGCCAATATTGAAAAGAAGAATGAGCAATATGTCAAGCAAGCCAACAAGGGGAAGAAGAAGGTGACCTTTGAGAAGGGAGATTGGGTGTGGTTACACTTGAGGAAGGAAAGGTTCCCCGAGAAGAGACGTTCAAAGCTATTACCAAGGGTGATGGACCATTTCAATTCCTTGAAAGGATCAATGACAACGCCTACAAACTCGATCTACCAGGTGAGTATAACGTGAGTTCTACTTTTAATGTTAGTGACTTGTCGTTGTTTGATGTAGGTGATGAACGAGATTTGAGGACAAATCCTTTTCAAGAAGGGGAGGATGATGCGAACACGGATGGTCAAGCCCCAAGGAAAGCGTGGGACCCTTTAGAGTTGCCGGAGGGACCAGTCACGAGGGGACGACTGAAGAGATTCAAGGAAGCGTTGCAAGGGATTATGAGCAAGGACGAAGGATTTACAAGCGAGGTGCAAAGTGCTGGAGGGCTCGTGATGCTTGGGAGTAAGTTTGGGAGCCAAAGGCAACATTATTCAAGTGATAAATGAAGAGGAGTCCAGAAGCATTGGCGCCCGAGCGGCCAAATATTACCGCCCGAGCGCCACACTTACTGCCCAAGGAGAAAATTTTCAGAACGCCTCGCGCCCGAGCGGTCATATTCTACCGCCCGAGCGTGAATAGTACAGAACCCTCGGCGCTCGAGCGGTCATATTCTACCTCCCGAGCGCGAGTCAGTTGCGGGAAAATCCTAGTTTCCTAGTTTAGTGTTTTAATTTGTTTGGTAACTAGATTGTGATATCTTTTTATACGTAAACATATGGGAACGAAATTTTACACACAATTCAGATTTTATTATTGAGTTATCAAACTTTTGAGAATTTTTCTCTCAAGCTTTTCAAGGCTTTTGCTTTGTTCATCAAAAATCAAACTTATCAAAGTTCATAATTTGTGGCGTTTGTCGGTTGATCTCATACGGATTGTCAAGGACTAGTTCTTTGAAGGTTCTTCTGTTTCTCAATTGTTTAACCGTGAATATTTATTGCTAAGTTTTTATAATTTAGAGGTGAATATCACAACTCCAAAACTTGATTCAAAAGATCGGGATAAACAACGATTCCTTGTTCGTTATTGAATTGAGGGCGCGATTCGATTTTAATCGTGTTTGCTTTTCATTCGTACAAAGATTCACATCACATACTCATTCACATAACACGAAGGTATGAAAACAGAACAATACAAGTATGTGGTTTAGGGAAACTCGAGTTAAATCTAACTCAAGTCGATCTTCCAGTTAACATCGATTTATATCTTTCTCTTCTCGATCTGACGAAGTCGAAGTCTCAGTCTCAAATTCAAATATGTTCATACCCAATATGGCAATGACAATACCGAATAGCCATAATATCAATAAACATTCTCGAATCAATATTGGATATAATCAGAACGAAATCAAATTCTATTTCAACGGCATAACTGCACAAGAACGATATACCCAAAAATATCACATCTATCAGATATCAATCCCAACATCTCATAATCAATGATAATACAAATCTAATATCAAATCTTAATCAATCCTGCATCGGATTAATATCAATCTACTGATTCGACAGCATAACGTCGTAATCTCGCGATACCGGTCAACTCAAACATCAATAATCAATACAAGAACTCATACTCCTCATCATAAACACATCTACCATGCTGAAATCTGCATATACCCAACTCAAGACATACTGAACATAATAATAATAGCATACGATGTTCTTTCTTCGATCCGGTTGCGAATATACGTTCATAATAATCACAAGAACACGTAATAGAAACCAAAATCTGATTTCCCCAACATCTCAACTTCATAACATGCTGAAATGTAATAATACTTACCTCCTTTCGAAGCTGGTGATGAGAGGAACACGAATCTAGTCTCAGATTGAAAATCGGGTGGTTAGATTCTTCACAACAAACAATCTAAGCTATTAAGAAACTTGAGGGACTTTTCATGGAGGTTCTCTCGGTGGAATCTGCTGAAAGAGTGAAGAGAATGAAGCCAAGTCTCTATATATCTCTTGCATGGGGAGTAACACATGGTTCATTTTACATTCTGCACGTTGCACCGCAGGTGCGCTATTCATCGGGACCGCGGGTGCGCTGAGCGTTCTGGATCACATCCAATAATTCAGAAGGAACGACCGCGGGTGCGCTATGTCTTGGGCCGCGGGTGCGCTGTCCTTACTGTCCCAACACCGCGGGTGCGGTAGCACTTCTGGCGCGGGTGCGGTGTGGGGTCTGTTCTCTACAATATACTCTACTGCCCTACAACCACGGGCGCGGTAGAAATGCCGGCGCGGGTGCGACCTCTCTTTCATGTCACACTTCATAATTTTGTTTTACCAACCTAAGATTCTCGGGCATTACATTTCTCCCCCTCTTAGATATGAGTTCGTCCTCGAACTCACAGGTAATCAATCAAAGCATGTAAAAGAAGCACTATAATCAAATGTTGAATAAATACTCACGTTATGGAAATAACTCTGGATATCTTTGTCTCATCTCTGATTCTGTTTCCCAAGTCGCTTTGTCAGTGTCATGACGACTCCACTGGACTTTCACTAGCGGAATAATTTTCGTTCTGAAAAATCTTCTTTCCACTAACTCTGACTCCAATCTGGAATAATAATTCAAGAAGTATAATATCTAATACACTTGAAATAATTCTGATAAAATCGATCTCGATTGCATGCTATACAATATCAGTATATACCAATTAATACTCATAATAAATCAATATCATCATCAGCTATCGAATCGGTTCAATCCCAAGCAAGTCAATATTCAATCTTTTGCCTCAACCACTAATGGTCATCGTCCGACGTGGCATATTTAATCTGTCTATTTTGAGCTGTCTTCATTTTTTTCTAAATCAGCTTCACTTTCTTTGTCATATCTCTAATCATATCAGGTTCCGTTTCAGGTACCTCAGAGATATTATTCTCATACGGTGGAAATCTGCAGTTCTCTCTGTACAATGTTCCAAATGAGGCTATCTCAACACTCATCTGATAGCTATTATTGTACAATAATTCACACAGTGACAATGAATCTTGTCAACTAGTGCTAAAATCAAGCATTACAGTCCATGGATATTCTCTAGAGTCTTGGATAGTTCACTCCGACTATCCGTCAATCTGTAGATAATATAAGAAAGAGCTTATCGTATACTATGCTAAAAGTACAAAATTAACCGAAAATTACGGTCTAAGATAATCAAGTGTGACGTTCTGTGAAGTATGACCACTTTTCTGATAGCAATCTCATTCATCTGGTCGTACCTGTACATGATCTTTGTACGAAATAATATTTACAGATTTGATCAATCTGTCACTCACAACTACCTCGCATCATGATCTTGAAAAGATCTCAGTAGTTTTGTCATAAAATTCCTGGAAATGTACTCCCATTTCCATTTAAGAACATACAAGTTCTGTAATAAATCTTCGGGTTTCTATCTTTCTGTCTTCATCCGTCGGCAATTCAGACATTTCAGTACAAACTCTGCCACCACTGCTTCTATCTGTTTCCCTAAAATCTGTCTTTTCAATTCATCATACATCTCTCTACCCTCAAGATGGATATTGAAACGACTACTGTGCATTTCTGACAATATCTGTTGTTTTAAATCTGCAATATTCGGCACAAACAAGACGATTATTCTCATATAGTATGTTGTCACATACCTGTTACTCTGATTGATACTCTACTCTTGATTATCGAAATCAAGTTCTGAACATTTTGATCAATTTCTGAACTGCTTTAATTATCGAAATCAGCTCTGATTTAGCTTGTACCGTATAAAGTCTCAATGGTATACAATCTGTATTAAATACGGATCTAGAAGATAACAATTCTCAAGCAGATTTTATATAACAAGTCGTACAAAATAGCCTGCTAAACTCATGCATCTATGAATTTCTGACATCGATATCATTCTCAATCAACTGATCACAACCACTATCTTCGAATATCACATACCCCGAATATAATCTATCTCAGTCAAGATTCACAGCTCAACACTTTCTGTATATAACATTTCAGTTCTCAGAATATTCAATACAAAATTTCAAATATTCAGTTCAGTCAGTCATATACTTCGAATATAGCAGAGTATTATTGATAGAACGAGCATAAAATCATCAGAATCCTTCTAACCATAAGGTTCCCCCACTCATAAATATAACTGAAGCATGCTAAAGAGAAATACTAAATCAGATGTACTCTCGGCCAGTACTCGTCTAACTGATCTTTCAATTCTTTTCATTCAATCAGTGTCATTCTGTACGGAGTTCTAAAAATAGGAACAGTACCTGGTATCGAGTCAAGACTGAAATCAATCTTCCTGACTGAAGGCAAACCCGGCATCTCATCTGGGAAGACTGTAACAACTCTCCTGCTACTGGCAAATCAGTCAATGATACGCACAATTTCAATAAATCAACTGAATACATAGGGAATCCTTCTGTTTCTTTCGATAATCATCGAATCATATATAATACGGATATCAAAGGAATTCTAGATCTAGAATCCTTATCGTACAGTATTCATTCTTCGGCCATTTCAGGTCCGAATCTTACTAAATCCCGGAAGGAGTCTACGATAATTTTGTACTTGGTCAACATATCTATAGCAATAAAAGAATCAAAATCGAGCAACCCAAGTATTATATCATCTAACTCAATCTCACTATCTGTAACACTGTAGCATACACTGTCTAACAGATGTTACTGATACAAAACCTCTCCTCAAAGATGAAGAGATAATTACTACATCAACTAATGACTCAATAGGCAAAGCATTTATAAATACAATTCATTCAGAAATCATATATAGGATGTACGAGCATCTCTCAATACATACGTAAAATAATTACAAAAGAACAGTTACCTGTCACTATCTCATCAAGTGCATCCTGGGTCTGTCCCTCAGTCCCCGTAACCACTCTGGTTCTTTTCTGCTCCTGGTTGGGACTGGAATCTTCGGGAACCTCTCTGCGGACATACTCTGGCAAAATGTCCTGGCTGTCGGTAGATACGGCAACTACCACTTACTCCTTGGCAATGCTCTGTGGGATGTCTCCCACCATAAGTTCTGCAATAGACCCCGGTATAACTCGGGCTAGAACCACTGGAGCTAGATGAACCTCTCCCTAACTTCTTGAACTGCTTCTTTCGAGCTTGCAACTGTTCTTTCTTTCCACCACTGCGGCTGCCAATCTCGACTCTGGGAGGCAGTTGCTGTGAACTCGAGGCTGGAAGAACATACGAAGCTCCCTTTTGTCTCATCAGAACTGCTTCTACTCTTTTAGCTCTATTCAGTGCATCAGCAAAGTTATTCGATCGTTCCACATTTACCAATGTACGTATCTCCGGATTCAATCCCTGACTGAACTGATCAACTACAGCTCCATCATTCCTAGCTACGTGAGAAGCAAAACGTAGCAAGGTAAAGAACTGGGCCAAATACTCATCAATAGTCAACTGACCCTGTCTCAGATTTGCAAACTCTGCACCTTTGTCCTGTCTATATGATACGGGGAAAAATCTTTGTTAGAATTCAGTTTTGAAGATTTTCCACGTAATTACTGTATCACGCTGTTCTAAAGTTTCCTTGGTTACCAGCCACCAACTCCTTGCAATCTCGTATAATTGGTGCCCAATCAGTTTAACTCTACACTCATATGTGAAATTAAGAAATTCAAATAGCATTTCTATGTCATCTAGCCATTTCTCACAATCAACTGGCGTCTCAGTACCCTTCAGAATCGGCGGTTGAAACGATTGAAACCTCTTCAACTGTGTTTCCATCAGAGTTTCTGACACATCCATCTGATTAGTCAAAGTACTACCTCGTTCTGGAATTCTTCGAGGAGGTATATCTGATTATCATAAGAGTTAAAAATCATATGAGACAAATCTATCTCAGTCCTTTTCTGATCAGTTTACCTCTGATCAAGAATCGGTTCTGATTCATTCTCAAATAATACAGGGTACAGGTTACCAATTAAATCATATCATCAGGTAACATGTTGTCATAATAGCATATAACAATTGTAAAATCAACAAAAGATAAATCACATGCTAGCACACAGAAGCAGGAAAGAAAACTCAATCTACCCCGCTCACTCTCTTCTAGTTCAGTCTAAAGGATCTATTGCTCTGATACCACCTGTTGTGGGGACCCGGGCTCTAGCTCAATTATCTTTGGGATTAATTGAATCTTTGCTAGAAAATGTGGGTCAAAATTTTTTTTGCTTTTAATATCAAAAACAATTGTATAAAAATCATACACAAATGATACCTCTATTTGATTTCAACAAACATAAGTACATGTCTTGTTCCATTTCATACTTAAATAAACTAGTATTTGAAACACATTACATATCAAATGTAAACACTACTAGTTTATCTGCTATGCCCGTGATCACCACGCTATCTCGATCTCTCATCTTTGTCTCGACCCTGATCCTGCGTCACCTGTTGTCATGCACACATACAAACAAGACAACAGACGGATAACTCCGGTGAGAATAAATCCCAGTATAAACAATGTATACATACAATTAACTGAACGAACATAAAAGCATGGAACATATATCACTGCATGTATCATAATCTGAAATTTGATTCAATATCAAACAATAACTAAAACATGGATCGTAATCTACGAAACATAATATATACAATCTGTAATTCAATTTTTGACTTGGCATCTCAGACTCGACTCATCTCTCTTCTAATCTAGGGATCCCAATGAATAAGAACGTAACAAGTCTCCCACCTACTACTACCGTTCGCGGTGGTGGTACGTTCTTATTTCTGGACTTTGGTCTACTCTATATCAAATTATCTGCAATAAGGACAGCTCTGTCTCATAAGCATATCGATACACCAAACGTCCAGTGTCTTAGCATATCTGCCAAAGACTAGTTAATCCTACTCTGACAATGTGCAATGGGCCAGTGACTACTCTGTCATAATCTAGCCCCTCTGTCAGTGACTCTCACTCAATAGCTATCTGTTATCCTCTGCTTTCCTAGCAATCACTAACAGGAACATACTCATTCACATAACACAAAGGTATGAAAACAGAACAATACAAGTATGTGGTTTAGGGAAACTCGAGTTAAATCTATCTCAAGTCGATCTCCCAGTTAACATCGATTTATACCTTTCTCTTCTCGATCTGACGAAGTCGAAGTCTCAGTCTCAAATTCAAATCTGTCCATACCCAATCTGGCAATGACAATACCGAATAGCCATAATATCAATAAACATTCTCGAATCAATACTGGATATAATTAGGAACGAAATCAAATTCTATTTCAACGGCATAACTGCACAAGAACGATATACCCAGAAATATCATATCTATCAGATATCAATCCCAACATCTCATAATCAATGATAATACAAATCTAATATCAATCTTAATCAATCCTGCATCGGATTAATATCAATCTACTGATTCGACAGCATAACGGCGTAATCTCGCGATACCGGTCAACTCAAACATCAATAATCAATACAAGAACTCATACTCCTCATCATAAACACATCTACCATGATGAAATCTGCATATACCCAACTCAAGACATGCTGAACATAATAATAATAGCATACGATGTTCGTTCTTCGATCCGGATGCGAATATACGTTCATAATAATCACAATAACACGTAATAGAAACAAAAATCTGATTTCCCGCAACATCTCAACTTCATAACATGCTGAAATGTAATAATACTTACCTCTTTTCGAAGCTAGTGATGAGAGGAACACGAATCTAGTCTCAGATTGAAAATCGGGTGGTTAGATTCTTCACAACAAACAATCTAAGCTATTAAGAAACTTGAGGTACTTTTCATGGAGGTTCTCTCGGTGGAATCTGCTGAAAGAGTGAAGAGAATGAAGCCAAGTCTCTATATATCTCTTGCATGGGGAGTAACACATGGTTCATTTTCCATTCTGCACAGTTGCACCGCAGGTGCGCTATTCATCGGACCGCGGGTGCGCTGAGCGTTCTGGATCACATCCAACAATTCAGAAGGAACGACCGCGGGTGCGCTATGTCTTGGGCTGCGGGTGCGCTGTCCTTACTGTCCCAACACCACGGGTGCGGTAGCACTTCTGGCGCGGGTGCGGTGTGGGGTCTGTTCTCTACAATATACCCTACTACCCTACAACCGCGGGCGCGGTAGAAATGCCGGCGCGGGTGCGAACTCTCTTCCATGTCACACTTCATAATTTTGTTTTACCAACCTAAGATTCTCGGGCATTACACCAAATATATTTCAAAATAATATGTTTCAATGCAAATCATGTTTTCTTGGAAACTTATTATAAGACCATCACCAACAAAAATCCTAAATTGAATCACCTATGTTTCTTGAACGTATTTAGGGTGATATTTGTGGTCCAATTCATCCGCCATGTGGACCATTTAGATATTTTATGGTATTGATCGATGCCTCCAGCAGATGGTCACATGTATGTTTATTATCAACTCGGAATGTGGCATTTTCATGATTACATGCTCAAATAATAAAATTGCGAAATCAATTTCCTGATCATACAATCAAGAAAATTATACTTGATAATGTTGGTGAATTTACTTCCCAAACTTTCAATGAATATTGTATGTCAATGAGAATCACCGTTGAGCATCATGTTGCTCATATACATACACAAAATGGATTAGCTGAATCATTGATTAAATGTCTACAACTGATTGCTAGACCAATGATTATGAAAACAAAACTCCATGTTTCTATATGGGGACATGCAATTTTACATGCTACGACATTAATTTGCATCAGACCAAGTGAATTTGATAAATACTTCCCATTGCAGCTTGCCTTTGGTAAAGAACCAAATATTTCTCATCTGAGAATTTTTGGATGTATGATATATGTGCCTATTGCACCGCCTCAACGAACAAAAATTGAACTTCAAAGAAAGATCAGAATTTATGTTGGTTATGATAGCCCATCATTCATTCGATATTTTAAGCCTCAGGCAGACAACATGTTTACAACACGTTTAGCTAATTGTCATTTTAATGAGGAAATCTTCCCAATGTTAGATGGAGAAAAGAAACATATTGAAAAAGAAATTACATGGTATACATCATCATTGTTACATCTGGATCCAAGAACTAAACAATGTGAAAAAGATGTACAACAAATTGTGCATTTGCAAAGAATAGCAAATCAAATGCCAGATGCATTTGCAGATACAAAAGGGGTCACTAAATCATATATACATGTTTTAAATGCCCCTACTCGAATTAAAATTCCAAAGAAACAAATTGAAGACACTCATGATATCATTAAATGCTTGAAGCGTGGAAGGTCAATTGGTTCTAAGGATAAAAATCCTCGAAAAAGAAAAAGCATAGAGAAACACGATGATCACAAAATAGAGAATGATATTCCGGCAGAAATACATGATGATGAAAATGTTCTGTCACAACCACAAAATGATGAGAATCGTGAAATCTCTATCAATTATATTAATACTGGAAAAATATAGAACCAAAAAGATATAAAAAAAATCGATGAGATATTTTCTTATAATGTGGCATTTGACATCATAAATGACAATGAAAATCATAAACCAAAATCTTTTGGTGAATGTAAAAATCGACAGGACTGGATAAAATGAAATGATGTCATCCAGGTTGAATTGGATTCGCTAAATAAACGTACAGTTTTGGGCCTATAGTCCTTACACCTGAATGTGTAAAACCTGTTGGGTACAAATGAGTCTTTATTCGAAAGCGAAATGAGAAAAATGAAATAGTAAGATATAAAACTCGACTTGTTGTACAAGATTTTTCTCAAAGGCCTGGAATTGATTATGAAGAAACGTATTCTCCTGTTATGGATGCAATTACGTTTCGGTATTGGACTAGTTTGGCAGTATCTGTAAATTTAGAAATGCGTTTTATGAATGTTGTCACAACTTATTTATACAGATCACTCGATAGTAATATATATATATGAAAATCCTTGAAGGATTTAAGATGCTTGAAGCACAAAGTTCAAAACCCCCAGAATGTTATTCTAAAATTGCAAATATCATTATATGAGTTAAAGCAATCTGATCGAATGTGTTAGAATCGGCTAAGTGAACAATTAATGAAAAAGGGATATGTAAACAATTCAATATGCCCTTGCATTCTCATTAAGAAAACAACATCCGAATGCGTAATTATTGCTGTATATGTTGATGATTTAAACATCATTAGGAACGAATAAGAAAATTCAAGAAGTTGTTTCGTACTTGTATGAAGAATTTGAAATGAAGGACTTTGGAAAAACAAAGTATTATCTGGGTTTGCAAATTGAACAAAAAGAATGTAGAATATTTGTTCACCAGTCAAATTATACAGAAAAGATCCTTAAACGTTTTAATATGGATAAATCAAATCCTTTAAATACTCCAATGGTTGTTAGATAATTAAATATAGAAAAAGATCCATTCCATCCATGTGAAGATGATGAAATTATTCTGGATCCAAAAGTACCATATCTATGTGTTATTGGTGTCCTTATGTATCTTGTAAATTGTACGAGACCTGATATATCTTTTGCTGTAAATTTATTGGCAAGATTTAGATCATATCCAACAAAGAGATACCGAACGAAATCAAACATATATTCTGTTATATATGAGAAACGACAGATTTAGGACTTTTGTATTCAAAAAATACCGATCAAAGAATAATTGGTTATGCTGATGCTGGGTATTTATCTGATTCAAACAAGGCACATTCCCGAATCAGATATGTATTTACTCGTGGAGGCACTGTAATTTCTTGGCGTTCACAGAAACAAACAATTGTAACAATTTCATCAAATTACGCTGAGATTATTGCACTACATGAAGCAAGTCGAGAATGTGTATGACTAAAATCAATGACCGAATATATCCAAATCCCATGCGGATTTTCATTCGACAAGAAGCCTGTAATAATATATGAAGATAATGCTTCATGTGTTGCTCAAATGAAAGAATGATACATAAAAAGCAACAGAACTAAACATATTCCCCCGAAGTTATTCGCATTCACTCAAGAGCATGAGAATAATAAAGATATTGATATTCGTTACATTCAATCAAGTGAAAACTCATCAAATCTCTTCACAAAGGCGCTTCCTACGACAATATTCAGAAAAGCATAGATATAATATTGGGATGCGTAATCTACGAAATTTGTGAAGAATTGTCCGTGTTAACATGAGGGAGAGTTTACGTGACTGCACTCTTTTTCCCTTACTATGGTTTTTATCCCAATGAGTTTTTCCTAGTAAGTTTTTTAACGAGACAGTATAAAAACGTAATGAAGACAATCATTATATCATGATCATCATCACAAGAGGAGTGTTGAAAATAAATAGTCGAAATATTTGAATGTTGAAAATAAGAGTTGTAAATATTGAAAATTGGTGTGTGCTGATGTATGTAATTATGTATTTATTTTTGGATTATTTCCAAAAAAATTTATAAATAGGTCTCTCAATTTGTGAAGAAAATCATAATTGAGTAGAGAAATTTTTTATAAAGTGTGTAGTTTAATATATTTTTTGAGTTTGAGATTTTTACTTTTTACCGTAAATTTTTACTTTTAACATCCCCAAATAACTTGAGTTTTGATTTGTAATTTATTGTAACTCACTCCGAACTTAGACGTGTAAATATAGCAGAAACTAAAAATATAGGAAATAGAATTTCAAAAACCACCGAGTTATGTAAAGGGGAAATTTGATTTTACTCCCTATTACCATTCTCAACTTTCTCTTTACTCCCCACCCCTTTATTTCTTTGTTTTAACTTCCCAATTTTTCTAAAATTTTCAAAAACATCATTTTTCTTTAAAATTTTGGTGCGTGGCATTGTTACACCTATCGAGAATGTTCTTAAAAGCATATAGATTCAAGACATACAGCTACGCAAGGTTTCCAGCCTGTATACCATATTCAAATAATCGATTTTTTTTTATAAATGGCTCATCATGGTTCCGTAAAATAAATTGAACTATTTACCTCTTTGACCAAAATGTCACCGGGTTATATCCACCGAGTTTTACAGACTGCTCCTCACAGTCCAACCACACTATCGCAACTGATGGTTTCAGACACGGATTCCTTCAGCAACACTTAACACAACCCCGTTTCGTTTCCTACTTGAGGGTGTATAATAAACAGCTCAATTTGAAAATAATACACGAGAGGGGCAAAAATCCTTGGTTCTTTATTCAAACATAACAACTTATTATTACATAGTTACCTCCTGTAGAGGACTCCTGTAGAGGAGGAGAAACTTGTTTAGCTACTTATAGAAGCCAAACTTTCAAAACACATAAACTAGAAAGAGAGATATTACAATTTATTTCTGAAAGAAATTGAGGAAATGTTCGATGATCTCAACTTCCTTTTTCTTGCTTATTTATATAAGGCTCTCCGGATTTGAAATTCGGACTTCAACTCTTGATGAGCCTTTACAGCTTGCATGTGGACCACTTTCTGCAGTGGTTGAGTGGTCCCTTCACCTTTTCTTGATTTGTCCCTTTCAAGATCATTAATCTAGCAACGACTTGTTCTTCTGATTTTATCTCCTAGCATAACAAGTGTATTGTATTATATTAGCTGAGATCTCGTTCTCTTCTTCTTTTAATAGTTTGTAAAGATCTTTAAAATATTTCAGTTGCTTTCTTATTTATTTAATCTGTCTTTTGGAAACCTTAAGATATGTAGCATACATTTTTCTGTGGTTCTAAATTTCGGTTTAACTCTTGTGTGTTACTTTTACCCCGTTTTTACTTCTTTTTATAGATTTTTTTGGGTTAAAGTCTCTTGTCTGTTTATTGGATATTCTTTATCTTTAAATATAGGGAATCCAATGTTTTTTTTTCCTTTACCACCGATTATTGGTGGTCCTTGTATTCCACTCACATGGTGGTCTTTCCTTTTGTTAGTGGGATAGTCACATATCCATTTTACCTTTGTCGAGGAATCTTTGGCTTTCTGTGTCCCCGAGGAAAACGTGCTTGTGGTCCTTCCTCACTTGTACTGGTATCGGTAAAGTGTTTCCGATCAGATCTCGGCTTGAAACCTTTATCAAACTCTGGTTCTTTCTGGTTCTTTCTGGTTCTGACATTCTGGGCAGATGTTTTCCGACCATCTTCCCACATGTTTCATATTGCAGAATTTCCGACTGAGTCTCTTTGCTTGTCGGCAGCTTGCTGTTCCACAGAAGATTTCTTTTCTTTTCAAATATGTCTTCTGCAAAACTTGTTGTTTTTTCTATCATTGTATTTAACAGGAAATATCTATTTACAGAATTTTTTGATAAAATTTAAATGGATACTTGACTTTGTCCATCTCTGTTAGACAGACCCAAAATCTTCATGCTCTCCTTGTAGAGATGCCATCTTCATTAAATGAGGAAACCAGGGGTGTTTTGTTTGTAGGAGGATCCTTGATGAATTTTATGGCATTCATATCTGGTCTCCTTAGCTTGATGAAATGAAAGGCTTCGTGTGAGCCTGCTGGTTCTGGTGCTGCACTTATAAATACAACTCCGGAATATCTCTTCTGGACAAATAATCATTGTTTGTCCAAGTTTCATGCACAGCTTCCTGAATCCACTTTGGTAATGCTGAAATCTCCGGGAAACTGGGTGAAGTTGTATAAACTGAGGCAAAAGCCCCAAATTCATACCATGCTTTGATCTCCTTGGGATATGAATCGGGTTTCATCCATACCCTATGATATTTTCCAACTACATCAACTCGAAAAATAGATGGGTTGATGCCAATTCTTGTAATTAATTTCTCACAATTCTTTTGGTAAACCTGGAATGGAGAAATTGTAGCTTCAATAGTACCAACCTTAGATTTGCCCTTGTCAGTATTAGGTCTAAGGTTGATTTCTCCCTCTTCAATCCCCGAGGTGAAGGGTTGACTTGAAGACTCGAGATCGGAATCTGGAGTTTCAATTTTTGTTTTGTCCAACTCATCAGTAGATGATCACGGCTTAACACTTGTGCTAGGGGTACTTGAATCCCCTGCTCAAGGTATGAGTCATGTACTCGAAAACTCTCCATTTGGGAAAACAATGGCTTCTCAATGCCTTGGAGGATAGACTTTTGTATTACAGACCATAGCTGAGTATATGCATGTAAACATCATGTGATACAATCAGAGACAATTCTCTTATCAGCTTGTTGAAGCCTTCCCGCAATTTCTGTGTTCAGTGCTAACTTGTTAAACTCGTTTTGAAGCATTTCAAGGTGTTCCCACAAATGTTCTCTGCATCTTGATAATAGCATCGATGTCAATGTTATCCATCTCTTGTTAAAAAATCTGCAAGAATATTTTCGTGAGATTTAATAATAATGATATCAAAAATATAATTTTGACATAAAGCTTGCCATCTTAAAAGTCTAGTTTTTTCTGGTTTGGATTCAATCCTATTTTTCAGAAAAGCTTTTACCGGTGTATTATCAACTTTCAAAGTAAATTTCTTTGCAAGTAAAAATAATGACCATTTTTCAAAAGTCCTTTTTACTGCATAAAATTATTTTTCTTTGATATGTCATCTTATGGCTTCTGCATCCGAGAAAATTCCACTGCAATATCTGCATGGCTGTTCTCCTTCTGGTGTGAGCTTGGTTAAAACTACCGCCCAACAATGATCACTGACATCTGTATATAATACCAGATCATCCTCATCCTGAGTAATAGCCATTTTTGGAAGATTTTTACAAATCTCCTTTAGTTGACTAAGTCCCTGTGTATGTTCTTTTGTCCATATAAATTTCGCATCTTTTTTCAGTAATGGACTGAACACTTTCCTGTGTTTTGCTAGGTTTTAATAAACATCTCAGCAAAATTAACAACTCCTAGAAAACTTTGAAGTTGTTTATTTACTTTTAGTTCGTTTGGAAAAATTTTAACCTTTTCTACTATATGATCCTGCAAAATTATTCCAGACTCATCGATTTCTATTCCTAGAAATTCGATCTTTCTTGTGGCAATGACTGATTTCTTTTCTGATAGAACCAGTCCTTCCTTTTTACAAACATCAGAGAAAATCTCTAAATGTTTAATATGTTCTTCTATATTTTTAGATGCGATTAACACATCATCAATATAAACAAACATAAATTTGAAATAATCTTTAAATAGATTATCCATTTTTCTTTGAAATATCTGAGTTGAATTAGCCAATCACATTGGTAATACTTCCCAAATATAGTGTCCTTGTGGTGTGGAGAAAGATGTGAATTTCTTGCTTTCTTCCTGCATTTTAATCTGGTAAAATCCAGACTTACAATCAAATTTAGAGAATATCTTTGCGTTGTGTATGCAACTGATTAGATGTTCTCTACTAGGTAAAAAATACTCATCAAACTCCAGAATCCTATTAATTTCTTAATAATTAATAACTAATCAGGTTTGTTCCTTTTTATTTCACCGTGATTTCTTACCAGGAATCCTGGGCTGCTGTATGGTCAAATTCCTGCTTTAGTCAAACCAAGTTCCAAATGTTCCTTGATTGTAATCTGCATATCCCTTTGATCAATTATATTCATTAGGATAAGCTTGCAACTGACAAATTCATACTCGTTGTCTTTCTTAATTTTAAGGCAAGCTTTGAGTTGATTTTTGTCCCACCATGCCAAGAGATCTTCATTGTAATTTTCTTTGATCCTTTTCTTAACATCTTCCAATGATACCTTAGATTCAAACTCTACCTCATTCTTATGTAGATCTATCTTAAGGCATTTTATTTTTTCAGGTTGGAGCTCTTTATATGCTCTTAGTTGGAGCAATGTTTCTCCAAACCATCTAGAATCCTTCATTTTTTGGTTAAGAAGTTTTTTTTCATAACCATGCTTGCTGGGAAACTGAATTGGCAATTTTCGATAAAATGCCTCTCTTAGTCTCTGGAATATAATTTTGTGATCACAAGGTGTTGTGAACACTAATCTTCTAGTCTCATTTTCTTGCGTATAGGACTTCAACTTTTGTAGGAAAGTGTTTCCTAGCAAAATTTCAGCTCCTGTATCATGAAAATAAATTGGTGGTGTTTTTACCTTAAACCAAGATGTTTGTCCCGCACCGCCAATTACGATTTCTGTTATCTTAATCCCCTTACATAAGATTAAGATTCTTCTGGAAAAATCTCTTCCAGTAGCCTTTGGTAATTCTTCTTCCGAATTATTTGGAAAAACTCATCTTTTGGCTGTAGAGATTCCAGCACCCGAGTCAATATAAGTAGCAAAATATTCTGTCTTATATTTTTTATATAACATTCATATTGGATTGTATATCGAGAATGGGCTCGTGGTCATTATATTTTCCACATCTTATCATCTGCCATAAACTTCATTCCATACTCTAGACGTTTCCAAGGTGTGTGTTCCTCGAGAAACTCTAGTCCAAGAACCAGTCGATCTAATTCTTTCCCTAGAATTCCTTTGATATGAACTTCCAATTCTCCAATATTGATCATTCCTTGGTAAGTTCCTATCATAGGTTGTTCCAAATAGTATATGTGTTGGAAACTAAATTCCGGCGTTTGACAAAATATGAATCAACTGAAAATACGAACCAACTGATCGAGTAAACTGAACTCATCAACTGGACTGAATAATTGAAATCAACTGACTGATCAGTTGGAAACTGATAAACTGAATGATCAGTTGGAAACTGATCAGTTGATATATTCAGCCGTATGCTAAGCACCCTTCAACTGAACATATCATGGGAAATAACAATCAACCGTCAAGAGACATAGAAGATTGCAACGCCGCACTTCAATCAATATAGCTTAGAAAAACGCATTTCGGCGAAAGCAATTAAGACGCCGCATCACAATAAATGAAGCAAACAATGTCCAAGGAATAATCAACGGATACAAATATTCAAATTCATCTCAAGTTACCGTTGGAGAAAAGAAGCTTATAAATATGACAGAAGAACAGCTGAAGAAAAAGAGTCAACACTATTCAAAAGCTTGCTGTCACTCTGTCAAAATCTCAGCTCAATCTTACTTGATATATTCGTAGCAGTTAAGGCTACAATTTAAGCTCATTAGCAAGTTGTAATAATCGTTGAAATTCAATAGTGCTAAGATCAGTTACGCACTGAGAACATCCTGTTAAACTAAGAGTTTCAGTTTTGGCAGTGTTAAGTCCAAACTGAAGTGGGTCAGTACAATTCTTGTATTTGATCAAAGTCTTTTAGTGGATATCCTATCCTTGAGATAGAAGGGGTAAGGTAGGAGTAATTAAATTCTCCGAACATCCAGAAACAACCCTTGCCTATTTTATTTCAGTTTCGTATTCTATCTTTCAGTCAGTTATTTTCCGCAACTACTTTAGTTTAACTGATTGTCATTGACCAACAAGATTCCGAGAATCAGTTTGTCACCAAACTGAACTCAAAATTCGAAAAGATCAATTTTAATTGTGAGTGTTTATTCAACCCCCCCTTCTAAACACTCTTGATACGTTAATCTATCCTATCAAGTGGTATCAGAGTGGTTGAATTTTGTTCTTGAATACTTTTGATCTAAAAACTTGCCAGCATGATTTCATTCAACAAAATTCCCATGTTCTCCAGAGAAGAATTTGATGATTGGAAAATTAGAATGCAGGCTCATTTGGCTGCACAAGATGATGACATGTGGTATGTCATAACTGATGGACCCATGAAGATTCTAAAAGCAAATACAGCAGTTGCCATAACAGAAGGGGCACCACAAAGAATAGAAAAGCCCAGAGATGAATGGACAACTGAAGACAAAAGAAAAGCAAATCTTGACAATGTGGCTAAAGACATTCTGTACAAAACGCTGGACAAAGTAACTTTCAGCAAAATAAAGATTGTGCAAAACAGCCAAAGAAATTTGGGAGAAGCTGATCCAGCTGTATGAAGGAAATGATCAAACCAAGGAAAATAAACTTTCTGTTGCTATGCAAAAGTTTGATAACATCAAAATGAAAGCAGGAGAATCGATGCACGAGTATGATGAAAGAGTAAGCAGTGTCAATCAATGAGTTAAATGCACTTGGAAAAGTGTATACTAACAAAAAGATTGCAATAAAGATAATGAGAGGTCTTCCCAAGGAATGGGATGTCAAAACCATGGCAATGAGGGAGTCCAAAGATCTAAACCAGATTGAACTTCATGATTTATTTGCTGATTTAAAGGCTTATGAGTTCGAGCTGCAGACCAGAGAAGGAGAACCATCCACCCCTGCAGCCACAACTGCTCTAGCTGCTGTCAGAACTGAACAAATCAGTTCAGTCGAAAAATCTGCTGATCAGTTGAGTAATGATGCTATGTCATTATTCATCAAAAAATTCGGAAGATTCATGAGAAAGAATCAAGAGAACTTCCAGAAGCCATACCAAAGGAACAATTCCAAAGATGAACCAAATGCCTGCTATAACTGTGGCAAATCAGGTCACTTCATTGCTGATTGTCCTAAACCCAAGAAGAACAGTCAAGGCTCAACTGACAGAAGAAAGAAATCATATGAACGCAAAAGAAGATCCAAGGAAGATAAGAAGGTCTTCAAAAAGAAACATGAGGTACTCTTAGCTGAAGAAAACAAATCTAAATGGGAAGAAACTGACAGTGAAGAGTCGGAACCAGAAAGCTCATGCAGTTCAAGTGATGATGAGGAAGTAAAGTGCTTGATGGCTAATGATGCAGCAGAAGAATCATCTAGCCAACATGTATTTGATTTCAGCTCAACTGATTTCACACGAGAAGAACTCATTCTAACACTACATGATATGGTAAATGAGTATCAAAAGCTTGCATCATCATTTGAAGAAATCAAAGCAAAGCAAACTGATCCCACAGACAATAAAACCAAAACTGATGAATCAGTTGATGGGTTGAGTCTAAAAAAGGAAATTGCTGAGCTAAAAACAGAAAGAAACAAAAATCAGGAATTAATCCAGAAGTTAATTCTTGAAAATTCAAAACAAACTGAACTTATTCAGGCTTGGAACAAATCATCTGTTGCATTGACTGATATACTGAACTCCCAAAAATTAGTAACTGATAAAACTGGTTTGGGGTTCTGTAACAAAGATGAAATGTCAACCAATGATCACTTTGTCAAATCAGTTATGGTACAAGAACAATCAGAGCCAAGTAAACTGGTTGAAAATCCAACTGAAAGTATGAACAAGGGCAAAAGATATGGTATTGGTTATAGTCAAAAATTCTCAACTGATTCACAAAGTCAGTCATCAAAGAGATTTTACAAAAACTATTCGAATGGCTATTCCAATTACTATAACTGCAAGCCAGTTCAGAAGAGATATAGACTGAACAATCAGTTGAATAAAGCTAAAACACATATTGTATCATTCGTACACCACACAAGCACACAAAAGCCGAGAAAAATCATTTGAAATACAGCTACTGGAAAGCCCGTTAGACTAATCCAAGTATGGGTTCCTAAAGGAGTAATCAGTTCAGGACCCAAATAGATATGGGTACCAAATTATATTATGTGTGTGACTGCAGGTAACAGGTACAAACAAGAACTCAATATGTTATTTGGACAGTGGATGTTCGCGACATATGACAGGAGATGCAAGTGTGCTATCTCAACTGATCTAATACAGTGGTCCAAATATCAGTTTTGGGGACAATTCCAAAGGTAGAACTGTGGGTAAGGGTAAGCTTATCCATGGTAACTTTACTTTTAAAGATGTTCTATTAGTAGAAAACCTGAAGTATAACTTGATCAGCATCAGTCAGTTATGCGACAGTGGATTCTTAGTACATTTTGACAAAAACTCATGTTCAGTCAAAACTTCAACTGATGAAATCATACTAACTGGCAAACGTTATGGAAACACATATAAAATCAGTTGGAATGATCAAACTTATGCACCAGTTTGTTTCATTGCTTCCAAATCATCTAAAAACTGGTTGTGGCACAAGAGACTAAGTCATCTAAACTTTAAATCCATTGCCTATCTGAGTAAACATGAACTTGTAACTGGTTTGCCCAAAATAGACTTTTCAAAAGAAAAACTTTGCTCAGCATGTCAGTATGGTAAACAAGTACGATTTTCTTTTAAAAACAAGGGTTGTAAATCTTCATCCCGATGCTTAGAACTGTTGCACATGGATCTCTTTGGTCCTATACCAGTTATGAGCTTAGGGGGAATGAAATACACCTTGGTAGTCGTGAATGATTTTTCAAGATTTACTTGGGTTATTTTTCTCAAATCTAAAGACCATACTGCTTCACAACTGATAAAGCTCTTCAAAAGACTGTTAAATGAAAAATCAGTTGGAATTGATCGAATCAGATCAGATCGAGGAACTAAATTCATCAATCAAACTCTTTCAAATTTTCTAGAGAATGCTAGAATTAAGCATGAGCTCTCAGCAGCCAGAACTCCTCAGCAAAATGGTGTAGCTGAGAGAAAAAATCGGACCCTTAAAGAAGCTGCTAGAACAATGCTTGCTGATTATGGTATTTCTCAAAGGTTTTGGGCAGAGGCAGTAAACACTGCGTGTTATACTCAGAACAGATCAATGATTAATAAGAATCATATGAAAATACCATATGAGATCTGGCATTGAAGAAAAAGTATAATTACTTATTTCAAAATATTCGTCTGCAGATGTTTTATCCTTGATAATGGTAAAAATTATTTAAAAGCGTTTGATGCTAAATCTGCAGAGGGAATATTTCTTGGATACTCATCAGTTAGTATAGCTTATAGAGTCTTCAATAAGAAAACCCTAAATGTTGAAGAATCAGCTCATGTTGATTTCGATAAAACTGAACTAACTAATAAGCCAACTGATCAAGTTGAGCTAGTTGATCGATTTACAGATATCAGTTTGGAGGATGATAATGAAAAAGACAATCATATTAATCAAAACAATCTCCAAACACCCGAACCAGAAGTGTCAGATCAATCAGCTGAACCAGAAGCCATTCCTAATGATCAGTTGATAGAGCATAATGATAACATTCAAATACCAGTTGACGAAGCACCAACTGAGACCGAAAACTGTGTTCAGTTACCAACTGAAGAAATTGCTGATACAACAAATACTGAGTACAGATGGAGAAAATCACATCCACCTGAGCTGGTAATAGGAAATCCATCTGATCCAGTAAGAACTCGCAATCAAATGCTAAATTTATTTATCCATTCAGCTTTCGTGTCACAACTAGAACCAAAGAAAACTGATGAGGCTCTTGCTGATCCTAACTGGGTAAATGCAATGCAAGAAGAGCTAAATCAGTTCACTCATAACAATGTGGAACTTAGTTCCAAGACCAGTTTCAAAAACTGTTATAGGTACAAAATGGGTGTACATGAATAAATTGAACGAGGATGGTTCAGTTGTGCGCAACAAAGCAAGATTAGTAGCACAAGGATACAGACAAGAAGAAGGAATTGACTATGATGAGACATATGCTCCAGTTGCAAGACTGGAAGCAATCAGAATGTTTCTTGCTTATGCATCATACAAGAACTTCAAAGTCTATCAAATGGATGTCAAAAGTGCATTCCTAAATGGCCAGCTACAAGAGGAAGTATATGTTGAAGAACCCCCAGGTTTTGCAAATCACAACTTTCCTGATCATGTATATAATTTGAACAAAGCCTTATATGGTCTTAAACAAGCTCCCAGAGCTTGGTACGAAACTCTTTCAAAATTCCTAACTGATCATGATTTTTCTGTTGGATCAGTTGATAAGACCTTGTTCAAATTTACTAAGAATGATCACATTTTATTAGTTCAAATTTATGTTGATGATATCATATTTGGGTCAACTAACCCCAAATTATGCGAGAAATTTGCTAAGCTAATGCAGGATAAGTTTGAAATGAGCATGATGGGTGAACTGACATTCTTTCTTGGACTACAAGTGAAGCAACTGGAAACTGGTATATTCATAAGTCAGACTAAATCTACAAAGGAGCTGCTGAATAAATTTGGCATGGAATCATGTTCAGCTGCAAATACTCCCATGAGCTCATCAGTAAAATTGGACACTGATCAAGGGGGAATATCAGTTGAGGCGACACTATATCGAGGTTTAATAGGGTCATTGTTATACCTAACTGCCAGTCGCCCTGATATTGTATTTGCTGTGTGTATGTGTGCTAGATTTCAAGCAAATCCTAAGCAATCACATTTCTCAGCTGCTAAAAGAATTTTGAAATATCTTAAGGGCACACAAAATGTTGGGTTATGGTATTCTAAAGACTCTACTTTCAATTTAGTTAGATATTCAGATGCAGATTATGCAGGATGTAAGCTTGATCGTAAAAGTACAAGTGGATCTTGTCAGTTTCTAGGAGACAGGCTGATCTCTTGGTTCAGCAAGAAGCAGACATCTATAGCTACCTCAACAACTGAAGCAGAATACCTTGCTGCTGGTAGTTGTTGTGCACAACTGATCTGGATCCAGCAACAATTGAGAGATTATGGAGTAATTACAAATAATTCGCCCATATTTTGTGACAATACGAGTACAATTGTCATCACCTATAATCCAGTTCTTCACTCAAGGACAAAGCATATAGATGTCAGACACCACTTCATAAGAGATCATGCTTTGAAGAAGAACATCAGACTGGAGTATATATCAACTGAGCAACAAGCAGCTGACATCTTCACCAAACCATTATCCGAGACTAAGTTTTCTTACTTTCGCAATATTCTTGGTTTAATTGATCTGTCTTAAAATTATTACTAATGTTGCTTTACTAATAGAATTATCTGCAGAAAATAAGAACACAACAAGTTGAAAATAATACTTTATTAAGAATACCATCGATCCCAGTGTACAGAAGATATCATAGAACCAACTGAATCATGCCATTCTCTAATCCAATCATTCAACTCATAAATTTGGATTCTAGAAAATGACCTAGTTGTAGAAATCTTCTCAACCACATGCCATTCCTTCCATAGCATTGCTTCTAACAGACATTTGTCATCAATCAGATCTGTAACATGCCTAACTTCAAAACGATCAATGTATTTTCTTGCTGTTGCTGCTTGAGCACGAGTAGGAACAGCACCACTACTACTTACCCTCTGCAAATCATGAATCTTGAACCATGTTGACATCACCTTCATCAAGACATATTCTTCCATTGTCTTCTTAAATTCTTCTAAATAAGGACTTAATTGCTCATTAACTTGAATATGCGAACTACTGCATGCATCAGAGTTACTTGAATCCGACATATTGAACTGTTATTGTCTCACATTCTATCATATTATTTAAAGACAGATGAAATTTAAATGTTGAAGAAACTGAAGAGACTCAAATCAACCAAAGCGTCTTTCTCATTTACCGAGGCCTCTTAACTATCAGTTGTTCATTATCAACTGATATCAGTTTGACATTTATTACTTAACGCTTAACCAATCATCAGTTCATCTGTTTATGATCGTAATTCATATATAATAACTAATGAAACTTATTATTTGCAGGAAAAAGAAAAAACAAAGTTAAGCCAAAATAAATGTTTTATTCAACCATAAATATTTGCTTGGATTACATTTTCATATTTTTCCTCTATATAATCTATCCACATTCTCAACCAAACGGATAGAGATGAGGAAGATGTCTTGAGAAAGCTGTGTGAAGAAGCTATGCGATTAAGGATCTCAAGTTCCTTTCGAAGCATCAGCTGATAGATACGACCATCCGTAAAGATATCCACCCACACAGCTATATTCAAGTGCTCCCGCACTTCTCTCATCTCTGCCATCAGTTTGGGAGTGGTAGCCTCTCCAGAATTATACAGGAACGCAAGCTCCTGTAACTTTTCCCAGTAGGGAAGACTCTTGTAGAAGACTTCGTCTTCTATATCAGCCTTCCTAGCTTCCAGAGAAAATGGCGAAGCACTCGAGCTACTCGCATCTGCCATTCTTTCGTCTTGAATATTTTCACCAATATAACTGAAACTAACCGTGTTACTTCCATTTATAGCAGAATATCAAGGAAGCTGAAGGGTTGTCAACGTTTCAGCAAACGATAATCTTTCTAACCTTTAAATTTATTCGCTTTAATTATTTTATGCACTAATTAAGGGGGAATAATGGTTTTAAAAGGTTAACTGAGAAGACAAATGTTAGTAAACTCTCAACTGAAAGGACACAGTCTTACAACTGATCGTTCAGTTGGGTATTTCACTAATCTTGTCATATAAGTTAACTAACTAAAACATATTATATTCCAAATCAAATGACGTGACTGTCTATTATCTAATGATGAATCTCATTTTGAAAACGTGGAAGCATTTGAACCGTTTAAATTGTACACACGCTTATAGCACACGAACACACGTTTTTATTCAAAATTTTGATGGACTGACACGTGTCCAGAATCTAAACAGTCACATACATATAAATAATTTCCCGCTTCAATTCAGCTTTCTTTCTTACGCGTACATCATCTCTCAGAGCAAACTCATACACTCAGAGCTTGTATTTCGCAAAATTTCAGGTTTCCTTACTCTCAGCAATGGCGAATCAAATCCCAGCTCACATGTTGAACGCTATGGCCATTGATTTTGACTCAGTTCTATCAGTTCACGAAGCTGAAATTAAGAACGTCTTTCTGAAGATTGAATCTGCTGGTCTCAGAATGTTTTTGGGACAATACTCGCAGGAGATTTACCCAAAAGAACTCCAAGACCTCTACTCAAATGTATATATCAACTCTGATGGAAACATCATTGCCACTATTAACGGTCAGTCGGTGACCATTTCTGAAGATTCTTTTTGGGAAATCTTTTCATTACCCTCTGATGGATTAGTACACCTTGCTGATGTTAAAGCATCAGATATTGAAGAAATGCAAACTGCACTCTCTGCTGATGGACGGAAAATCAAAGTTTCTAATCCTAAGAAGGAACTGAAGCATGAGGTTCAGTTAATGGCTGATATCGTAGCCAAAGGGCTATTGGCCAAGGCAGGATCGTATGCTGCCCTAACTTTGGAGAAGTTTCAAGCTATTACGATCATTATGGCTAGTAGAAAATTCAACTGGAAGCAACTTATTTTTAGTATCTTGAAGAACATGTTCTCCTCCACCAAGCAATCCAAAGGATTTGCAGTGCCGCTAAGCTATTTGATGAAAGTCAAAGGGTTGGTGGATGATGATTCGGAGCGATTATCTAAATTCAAAATTTTCAATGGGAAGAATATTCTGCCACCCTAAGACTAAACTAGACATTTCTCCTGCTCAGTTTGTAAAGATAAAACAGGAGATTGGGACTCAACAGGCGGCTCCCAAATCAGTTAAACAGGAGAAGACATTGGCTCAACTGAAGACAGTTAAAAGAAAACTGATTATTAGTGAATCCGATTCTGAGAAGACGTCCTCTCCAAAACTTGCCAAGAAACCAAGAACACAAAGAACAAAATTACCAACCACAGTAAAATCAATTCCTACTGAAAGACTGATATCTTCAGATGCCCAACAGTCTATCAAAGCAGTTCCTCTGAAGATTATTCCACCAGAAATCTCAGCTGGTGCAACAAAGGAAACAGTTAGAATCAAAGCTCCTCTAATCCACATAAATCGTCCTACCGTTCTAGCACCTCCCAGACCCAAAGGTATAAAGATTATAGAACAAGTGGATACTACTCATACTGGATTAGAAATTCCACACATCCTCAGTACTGAAAAAGGCAAAGGCAAATTGATTGAAGAGCCCAGGCCATCCAATTCAATTCAAACTCATATTGACCTTGTTTGGGAACATGTTAATAATTTTGCAACATCAAAACTTAAAATCTATGATGACTGGACCGTCTAAAGAACTCAAATTTTTGCTAAGCAGCTGAAAAAGAAATCCCAGCTGAACAAATTTATCAAACTGAAGGCAATTGTCCTCAAGATGGTCAAAGCTGTTACAATTGTTCAGGCTTTGGAGAGAAAAACATATTTTTTTGATCAAATTCGAGCTAAGAAGATATCTCAACTGCTTGAGAAATTAAAGGCAAACTACATTCCCACCAATCCAACTGCCTATAATGATCGAGCTGTGATCACTCAGCTAGATACAGATCTTACTAGCTTGCAAGCTCAGATAAAAATGTGGGAAATGGATCAGGAGTTAGTGCTTCCTGAGGAAGCCTCTGAAGAAGAAGAAGAAAACCCCTCCTCTCAGCAGAAAGAGCCATCCTCAGAACAAACTATTGTTACAACTGAAGAACCAGTTCAGGATGTGCCACAATCATCTGCTGTGGAACATCAGCTGTACTCTGAAGCCGAGTTGAATTTTGCCAACATTGATGAAATAATTCAAGCAGCAGTGACAGAATCTATGAATAATGAAACCATTTCTGAAAAAGTTGATCACTCAACTGATCAAATCACTCAAGAGGTTTCTATCTCAACAGAAGCATCAGTTCAGCCTGCTATTTCTGAACTAAAGGAGCAAATAGTGGTGCCTACTCAATCACCAAATCAACAGATTGCTGAAAATATGGAGGCAATTCATGACCCTTTCACTGAAAATCTTATTCAGCAAGAAAGCCCAATTTTTAATCAACATCAATCTTCATCTCCTCCAGTCCAAGTAGCAGTAACTGAAACAGATGTTCCAGCATAGACTGTCTCTGAAACGATATTATCTGATAGAACCATGGTGGTCTTTGATCAAGTCTCACATGAACCAAGAACATCTAATCAGTCACCTCCTTCTTCAATCCACAAAAATGGATCTTGTTCTTGAAGAAATCCAGAATATGCAGCACAATATGCAGCAGATGATTACTGAAATCAAGAAAATTCAATCTACACAATTCTCTCATACTGTCAAATTGGATTCTTCAATTGAATATGACTCCGCAAAACTGAAAGTCATTCAAGCAAACATGGAGTCTCTTACCCGAACTGTACTTGAGATGAAAAATAACAGAGGTCTAGCTCAAAGTCTCTATACAACTCAGGATATAATCAGTCAACGAGTTGAGCGATTAGAAACTTCTGTTTCTAATAAAATGGAATTGCTGCAGACTTGTTTACAAACTGCTGTCTCAAGTATCTCCGCAGATGTCAAAATTCTTTCCACTGACGTTCGAAAATTATCTGAGAAGATGGATTTGTTTGACAAGAAGGGGGAAGAAATCAAAGATCAAAGAGCATCTTGAAAAACAGCTGAAGCAGTTAATCAGATTATTAGATTCAGCTGTTATTAAATCAAGATCTCTTTCAGTTCAAGAAATTCAATCTCTTATTTTATCTACAATGAGCATAGATGTTCAGTTATTATTTAATTAGTTTTGTCAAACACCATAAAGGGGGAAATTGTTGGAAACTAAATTCCGGCGTTTGACAAAATATGAATCAACTGAAAATACGAACCAACTTGTAAGGCTCGAGATGTATTAGTCTTCATTGATGTGATATTTGGAAGATATGAGAATGCATGACATGTAATGAGAAGCACTAAATGAGATTATGAAGTGGTGCATAAAGTCTAGACCGCACCCGCGCTACGAACAAGACCGCACCTGCGGTTGATGGACAGAGAGTTGGAGATTAATTACGGAAGTGACACCGCACCCGCGGTGCTAGACAGACCGCACCCGCGGTTCTGCTACAGTGAGGTCAGCGCACCCGCGTTACAGGACTGAGCGCACCCGCGGTCGAAGCTTTCGGAAAAGTTGATGTATATCATTACACTGAGCGCACCCGCGGTTATTGAATGAGCGCACCCGCGGTGCGACGTGCAGCATGAAAAATAAGCCACGTTTCCTGGTGTTGCATGCAGTATATATATAAGAATTGCACGCCTTTCCTTCACAAAATTCAGAAAAGGGTCGAGGCTTTGAGAGAAAAATCCTTACGCCTTTGTAGATTTGTGATTGTGAAAGATCAGCCCGTTAGAATTTTAATCCGATTTCAGTACTGTGTTCCTATCGACGCAGGCTACAACTGGACGTAAGTTTTGGTACATTTAGACATGATTTGAATTTATGATATTGTCAGAATTGAATATGAATCAGATATGATGTTTCTGCTACAGTAGACATGGTATAACTGAAGTCAGATTAAAGAATAGACTGTTTATGAAATTGTTATGAATTTCAGAGTGGATTTAGTTGAGATTCTATATCTGAGTTGTGTTATTATTCAGATGTTGAGTTGTACTGAATTCTGGTACTATATCCGTGATGTTGAGATAGACGGGGTTATCGTGACTGTATTGTTATGCCGTCGAAACATCAGTAGATTGATATTGATCAGATTCAGTAATGATTTCGATTGTATCGTGATATCATTGATATGAATTAGATTGTACCTTGTTCAGATATGGATCAGAGTATATACTGCATTGAGTATTGATCAGAACAGGTTTTGAATCGAATTATATACTGATATTGTATTTATGCAATTGTCATTGCCAGACTGATATGGACATATTGGAATACAAGACTTCGTCTTCGTCAGACCGGGAAGACAAAGGTATAATTCATGTTTTGTTTTGGGGGAAGACACAACTCAAATGAGATTCAATTTGAGTTGCCCAACAAATTCACATACTAGGGTTGTTGTTTACCTTTTGATATAATTGATTTGTTTATGAAATTATATTCAAATCTCTTGATATGACGATGCCTTGTTTATAGATTTATATTCAAGCATTTGACATAGGAGAGTCATTGGCAGACTTGCCAAACTAGATGTTCGGTGGTATCAACGCTTTGGATCAGATTCAATCCGATTGTAGACATTCGATACAGACAGGACCGAAGTCTAGGAATAAGACGTACAGTTACCCCGATTGGGAGGGTAGGTGACAGACAGTGACGTCTTATTCACACCGGGATCCCTAGAGTTAGAGTCGAGTCGAGTCAAGATATGAATTGAATTGAGTTGCATGCTTATGTTATTTTGGTTTCAGAGATTATGGAACCCATTGTTACTGCATGCTTATTTTGATTTAGTTTCATAGACTATGAAACCTATTGTTATGAATTTTATGCATGATAATATGCTTTATGATTTATATTGTGCGTATGCATGTATACATGTTTTATACTGGGATTTATTCTCACCGGAGTATCCGGCTGTTGTTTTGTTTTGTATGTGTGCATGACAACAGGTGGGACAGGATCGGGGTCAAGAAGATGATGAGAGAAGATGAGTTAGAGTGGTGATTCCGGACTTATTGTCGACTTGGTTTACTACTTGAAATTTAGTAGTTGAACCTTAGACTAGTTTGAATAATTGTTGTACATTATTGTACTTTTATACTGAGATGTATAATAGATTGATTCCATTACCTTCCGCATTTTAAAGAAAAAAATTTAGACCCTGTTTATCTTAATTGATAATTAAATCCCAAAGATGATTAAGATGATGGTTAGCGTCCGGGTCCCCACACAACTGATCGAGTAAACTGAACTCAGCAACTGGACTTAATAACTGAAATCAACTGACCTGATCAGTAACTGATCAGTTGATATATTCAGCCGTATGCTAAGCACCCTTCAACTGAACATATCTCGGGAAAGAACAATCAACCGTCAAGAGACATAGAAGATTGCAACGCCGCACTTCAATCAATACAGCTTAGAAAAACGCATTTCGACGAAAGCAATTAAGACGCCGCATCACAATAAATGAAGCAAACAATGTCCAATGAATAATCAACGGATACAAAGATTCAAATTCATCTCAAGTTACAGTTGGAGAAAAGAAGCTTATAAATATGACAGAAGAACAGCTGAAGAAAAAGAGTCAACACTATTCAAAAGCTTGCTGTCACTCTATCAAAATCTCAGCTCAATCTTACTCGATATATTCGTAGCAGTTAAGGCTACAATTTGAGCTCATTAGCAAGTTGTAATAATCGTTGAAATTTAATAGTTCTAAGATCAGTTACGCACTGAGAACATCCTGTTAAACTAAGAGTTTCAGTTTTGGCAGTGTTAAGTCCAAACTGAAGTGGGTCAGTACAATTCTTGTATTTGATCAAAGTCTTTTAGTGGATATCCTATCCTTGAGATAGAAGGGGTGACGTAGGAGTAATTAAATTCTCCGAACATCCAGAAACAACCATTGCCTATTTTATTTCAGTTTCGTATTCTATCTTTCAGTCAGTTATTTTCCGCAACTACTTTAGTTTAACTGATTGTCATTGACCAACAAGATTTCGAGAATCAGTTTGTCACCAAACTGAACTCAAAATTCGAAAAAATCAGTTTTAATTGTGAGTGTTTATTCAACCCCCCCTTCTAAACACTCTTGATACGTTATTCGATCCTATCAATATGGTATTACAAGGAAATTGATTACTTTGTTTCGTAATATCAAATACTATTTCTACTTCCTTCCACCCTTCTGGGCATCTAAGCTTTCCTGTGGTAGAAAAGCTTTTTGGCTCCTGTTGGGTTTCTTGGACAGACGCTTTTCCCCACCTGTAACTTGTAATTCTATCTCCGTGAAAAGATAGTCTCCTTGATTCCAATCTAAGACTTTGATTTCTTTGTGGAATTAGTTTGTCTTGTATTTGGATATCTGTTTTCTTTATTAAAAGAAACTCAACTCTTTCTGGATAAATTGTCTGGGCAACTTTTTCAAATATCTCGGGTATTTCAATGAACTCATTTCTAATAAACAATTCTGAATGATGTGTATTAGATATAGCATATGAAATTTGATATGTAATAGAATATGATCTATTACCTTCTTTCATCAGTCTTTTTTCCTTGAAATTCTGATGTAATGTCAAGGCTCAACTGAAATCTCGATCTGCTAAGTTGTAGGAAATTCTCGGATAAATTACTCCTACAATCTTTGATGCATAGAGATTTCCTGATATAGTTCCCAGTACTGAATCTTGAAAGTTCCTCATTCTTTTATCACATATAGCAATATCAATGGGTGAATCTATTCCTTCTTTGAAAGTAGCTTTTATCATAATCTGGATTGCTCCAATATGAATCCAGGACATAGTCCTTGCTACATCTATCTTGAGTTTTTGTAATTCCTACTTAATTTCTTCGGAAGGAATTAGGTTGCATCTCCATTTTATTTTCTGTAAGTTCCATAGGAATTGCCATTTCCCTCCTGGAAACTTTATAGATCAAATTATTCTTTCTGTTTCTTAGGCCAAGACTTCCTAAGAACTTTTCTACATGTCCTGCAGAGAATCCTTGATATCTCTGAAGACTAGGATTTTCTCTCATGATCTTTTGGACCATGTTATGAGATATTGTTGTCTGGCTAAAGAAACCAGACAAATCTCCATGTGTTTCTTGTCGAAACACCTCGTCTTCAGTTAGATTTTGATTCAGTTCCATCAGATTCTTCCTGACTCAAGATTTCTTCTTTCTCATATATACTTTCTCTGAGGCGATATCCTCAAATTGGTATACTTGAATAAGATCTTGATCATAAACTGCTTCTTTAATATCCGGAGTTGAATCGAAGAGTTTAATACCTCATTTCTCATTTTCTGGACAATTGGTTGAGATATGACATCTTGCTCCACATGTCCAACAATTACAATCTTTAAAACTTTCATTAACTCGAGTATGAGCTCTCCTAAAAGTTTTCTTTGTAGATGTTCTTCCTGTGCTTCGAGATATACTCGATGCTTGGGATGATATTCTACTTCTTGATGGTCCACTTCTTTGCTAAGATTTATAAGATCTGGCCTTCTGTCTAGACCATAATGTTCTTGGTTTTCAAGAACTTCTTCCACTTTTAGCATAAAGATGAGTTCTAAAACTTTTACTCTTATGCTTTTGTGGTTTACTCTCAATAATTGTTCGAAGATCATTTTCCTTACAATACAAAGGAGTTCTTTTGTTGATACCCCTTAGGCGTTTGTAATTCTTTTGTAAGGCTGTCATATGACATCATTCTGTCAATTTTCCTTTGAGAAAAGTGGCTCTTCTTGCCAGCGTATCTAGATTGCCAGGGACATATTCCCTTATAAGCATTTATCTCCAGGGACTCGGCATTTTAGCGAAGAAAAGCTGTATCGCTATGTTTTCTTCAACCCTTGAACTCCATCTATATTTAGTGAATAACATAATATATTCATCCACTAAACATATGTCATGTAATCTAAGGCTATACAGAGCTTAAGTATATTTCTTCCTCTTCTTTGTATCTTGACTGTTAAAATAGTCTACCCCTATAAATTGTATTTTAAATAGGGTAGCCATTTTTCAGCCATCTCACTAAAAGATTCTCCAGCTAAGACTGACTCTTTGGTTTACAATGAAGTCATGTCCCAAGCAATTTAACCGATCCCATAAGACTCATTTCTAGGAGTTTAATGAATCCTTCTCTGTTGAGATCAAATGTTCCTACAGCGATTCTCATAGCAGATATCCAGTTATCTATGAGATCTTCTATGTTTTTGAAATCTAGTACATCAAGGTTAAGCATAACCCCATAAAGATGTATATGTTCTAAAACAGTATTCCTGTAGGGTGTTTGGTGCAAGAGAATTTGATTTCTCCTTGTCCTTGTTCATGCTGGGTGTTATTCTCCACCAATATGGAAATCGGGTTAAGATTCTCTCATATATATATTTTGAGATCCCACACTTTCCCTTGGTGGTTCTTGTGAGAGATGACCATGTTATGGTAGGTTGTTCACCCCCAGTAGTGTTCATCTTCAGATCTACAAATTTGAGATTTGCAAAAGATTATGCAAGCTCTTGTATATCCTCGAGATCAATCTTTTCTAAGGTTGTCATCAGATAAATTTCTTTTTCTGAGACAGATTTAATTAGATTGATCATCTTTTCTTCTTCAGTTAAAGGTTTTGACATCACTTTGATCTTCCCTCTTTGATGTAATAAGGGTTTAGTTCCAAAGGATGGTGGTAACCTTCCTTCTGAAATTCTTTTACTAGAACTTGATTGTTGTTTTAGGATTTGAACTCTTGTTTGAATATCCTTTAATATTCCAAGAATTTTTCCTGGTTTTCAAGGAATTTTCTACCATTTCTCCCAGGAAAATCGATCATTATAATATATAAGAGTATTTTTGTTAATTTTAAACTTACTAGGGAGTTTGGACAAAATTTTTGAGGTGTAGAGAGTTAGGATAAGATTGAGTTTGGGTTCGGGAATTTAAAACTAATTTACCCTTATGTAAATGATTTTGTACTAAATAAAATTATATATTATTAATTTACAAATGTATATTTATTTATATTTAACATCATGGGCCACAAAACATCGTGCTCTAAAAACATTGGGTCTTCTCTGTGGACCCAATGGAATTAGTCCAGATCTCTTCCCTACCGAAACGTCCCTTCCGGTCACCTCCGCCCCTGAGCAGCTATCAATCCACCAACTGTCGCCGCCGCCTGAGGATTTGGTATTTCTCAGAGGTCAGCTGTACATGATGAACATTTAACTTGTTTAATTGAATTGTCCTGCTTCATTTTTAATTGTACATTCATAATAATGGACTGTTGATTGATTTGTTCCTGCCCGGCTCAATCCAGATGTCTTGTTCGATTCTGAGATCGTTGTTGAGATCCTCAAGTTGTAGTATTTGTGGTTTTACGAAGCCTATTTCGACAAGTTCTTGGTGGAATCGTTATAACGGTTATGAAAATTATACAAGGACCCTCTTTCTGCAGAAAGCAAATGGAAAGGGGTGGCCAGGAATCAGGGCTTATCCACGAAGATATAATTTGGTGTTATCCTCTAACTGTAGCACTGTTTCTTCAAGTGGTAATGACAGTAGCTTAAACGCAAGTGGAGGCAGAGAGTATCTAATAATGAGCGATGAGCAGCTTATGAGCCATTGTGAGATGGATACTTTTAAAGCATCAGGCCCAGGGGGACAGCACCGGAACAAACGTGAGTCTGCTGTGCGTCTGAAGCATATTCCAACCGGCATTATTTCTCAGGTTTTTGCTCAATATCCTGGACTCTTGTATCCTCATTTTGTTTGGGTGCATATACATTTACATGTTTCCATGGGACAGGCCGTTGAAGATAGATCGCAGCACAAAAACCGAGAGTCGGCCCTCCGTCGATTGCATAAGATTTTAGCTGTTAAAGGTGTACATTTCTTTTTGAAATATATTTTGTTTTATTCTGATTATTTTCTTTTAGTTTCTGAGTTGAGGACTTTAACAACTCTATTTTTCTTCTGACCAGTAAGGAACTCGGTGGAACTTGATACATATGTACCTCCTTTGGAACTCATTCAAATCCTTCCTGCGAAGTCCTCTTTGCGAGGATCTGAAAATGGTCCTCAGATTGGACCAAATAATCCCAAATTTGCTTTGGTTGGCTTCTATTCCTGTCCGTGACATTTTTTGTTGACTGAATGAAATGTTGCGATTCAACTCTTACACCACAGCCTTGGCCCTACCTTACTGAATCTACAGGGAATGCAGGCTTTGCTCGACCTGATTTTTGCAGTCGAGGGCTCAGTTTCAGATGCTGCAAAGAAATTAGGGTGCATTACACAAGTTTCAAATCTTATTTTTAATTGCTTGTTCAATCAAACATGTGCATAATACAAGTGCTTATACACTTTCTGACTAACAAGTTACAGGTTGAGCACGGGGGCTTTATCACGTTTGATATTATCTGATGACTCTCTACGAATGGCTGTCAATGAGTTCAGAGTTTCCAAGGTATTCAAATACATCAAACATCTACTTTTTATGTGGAATCAGTGCTAGACCAATGTTGGAAATTGAAAGACATCAATTAGCTGTAAAATCTGACCTCAAACGAAAACATAATAATGAGCATAAAGGGACATGCTTCAAACATATTGCTTTGAGATGACATTCATGTAGAACTTGAGAAGGGCATTTGAGTTGGATCATGAAAAAATCATTTTTGTGAAAATAGATCAGGAATGTCTTTTTGGATGCAATGAGCTATGTGGCCAACACACTCGAATAAGAGACAAAGATCTTATGTTGTTGGGCCTTCGTAGAAGAAGACATATTTAGTGAAAGGCATAGAAGCTGTAGCACGTGTTATAATCTCATTCGTCTAGTTTGACTCCTCGGGATAATATCTGAAGTAGATAAGGTTGTCCATTTTAATGTGTTGATACCGGATTATCATTCCTTAATAATACTTAATTAACAACTCTTTAATCATCTCTTAATGATACATCATCTCCTCTTTACAAAGAATTCGTCCTCGAAATCAAAACTGAAGTACAAATGCAACTGAATAAAATACAACTCATAGTTGCAAAGATACAACTCAAAACAAATGTGGATACTCTGAGCGCATACGACTCTCTAACTCCCAAGATGCCTTTGCAATACCTCGGCGTTTCCATTGCTCTAGAAGAAGTGGAATGGTCTTGTTTCTGAGCTTCTTCTCTTTCTTACCCTGGATTAAGAGCGGCTGCTCGACATAAGTCAGGTCTTCTTCAAGTTGAACATATGTCGGATCAAGAACGTGCGATTCATCTGCTACATACCGTCGTAGCAACGATACACGAAAGACATTATGAATGCTAGACAGATACATCGGTAAAACCAATCGATACGCCAAATTTCAAACACAGTCCGATATCTCGAAAGGTCGGATGAATCTTGGGCTAATTTTCCCTTGAGTCCAAATCTCTTCACTCTGCGGAATGGTGAAACTTTAAGAAAAACTTTTTTCCTTTGGCTGAAACTGTAGGGGTCTAGGCTTGGTATTCGCGTAACTCATTTACGATCTTGTGCAGTTTTAATTCTCTTCTTAATCAGTTCCATTTGGTCAATCGCTTGTTGTACTAATTCAGGTCCTTGCACTTGTCATTTTCCTACTTCGTCACAAAACAATGGAGTACGACAACATCTACCATACAATGCTTCGAACGAAGCCATACCGATGCTACTGCGGTAGCTATTATTATATGCAAACTCCATGAGCGACAAATTATCATGTCATGCTGGTCCAAAATCCATAGCACAAGCACATAACATGTCCTCGAGTGTCTGAATTGTCTTCTCAGATTGACCCTGGGTCTCTGGATGATACGCAGTACTCAGACTCAGTGACGTTCCTAAAGCCTTTTGAAAACATCCTCAGAACCTTAAATTAAAGTGTGGGTCTTTGTTACTGACTATACATGTTGGCACAACATGATATTTGAGAATCTCTAGGATGTATAGTCTTGCTATGCGATCGAAACTATATTACCGACTATACGGAATGAAACGTGCTAACTTAGTCAGTCGGTGTACAACTGTCTAAATGACATCACAATTCTTAGAAACAACGACAAGTGGGTGACAAAATTCATCGTTACATGCTCCTACTTCCATTCAAGGATAGGAAGATTCTGAAGTGATCTCCTGGTCGTCGATGTTCAGCTTTCACTTGCTGACAAACCGAACACTCGGCTACAAACTAGTTAACACTTTTCTTCAAACCTTTCCACCAAAACCTGGTTTTGAAATCCTTATACATTTTCATGCTTCCAGTGTGGATACTCAACTTACTCCTATAGGCTTGAGATAAAATCTCGTCTCTTAAATTAGAATATTCTGGAACTACGATTTTCCACGACAAACACAAGGTTCCATCTGTTTGAAACGCAAAGCAAGATGTGTTGTCTCTTTTAGCTAACCTTGCTAACTTTTTTACCTTCAGGTCAAAAAAATGAGCTTATCTGATTTTTGCATACAACGTCGGTTCAGATAAAATGCTCGTTACTCGAATGTTTCCATTCCTTTCTTATGACGGAAGTGAAATCCCAGATAACAACAATCTTGGATTACACTTGAGATGAAACTTGTCTAAAGTACATATAATCTCACCTTGCGACTAAAAGCATTAGCTGTAAGATTCGCTGATCATGGATGATACTTGATTTCACAATTATAATCTTTTAACAAATCCATCCATCTTCTTTGGCGCCTATTTAATTCTGTTTGAGTGAAGATATACTTCAAGCTCTTGTGATCCGTAAAAATATCAAATCTCTCTCCGTAGAGATAATGTCTTTCAAATCTTCAAAGCAAACACAATTGCTGCCAATTCCAAATCATGAACTGGATAATTCTTTTCATGTTTCTGTCTGGATGTATATGCGATCACATGACCATTTTGAGTTAAAACACATGAAGTCCTTGAAGTGATGCATCATCATTGTACACAATGTACCCTCCTGATCCAGATTGCAAAGCTAAAACTGGTGCAGTTGTCAAACGTTGAGGCAGTTCATCGAAACTATTTTCAGAATCATGTGTCCATTCGAACTGCACATTCTTACACGTTAGCTGTGCCAATGGCTTGGCAATTTGAGAAAATCCCGAGATGAATCTGCGGTAATAACCTCTGCCAAACCTAGAAAACTTCTCATCTCTTGAGCTGATTCTGGTCGTGCCCAACTCAACACTGCTTCGATCTTGCTTGGATTCACTGATATCCTATCTTTAGTTTTAACATATCCCAAGAAGACAACTCTATCGAGCCCAAACTCACACGTTTTCAACTTAACAGCATACAGTTGGTGATTGCTTAAGGTAAGTAACACAATCCTTGAATGATGTGCATGCTCTTTAAGAGTAAGAGAGTATACCGGTATGTCATCAATAAAGACAATGACGAACTTGTTAAGATACTCCTGAAATACTCGGTTCATCAAATCCATAAATACTGCTAGAGCGTTCGTCAAACCAAACGACATCACTAGAAACTCGTAATGCCCATACCTTGTTCGAAATGCAGTCTTAGGTATATCACATTGATGAACTCGAAGTTGATGATATTCAGACCGTAAATCTATCTTCGAGTAAACTGAAGTCCATTGCAGTCGATCAAACAATTCATCGATTTGTGGTAACCGATATTTATTCTTGACTGTTATTCGTTCAACTGTCGATAATCTATGCAAAGCCGCATAGACCTATCCTTCTTTTTAACGAACACTGGTGTTCCCCAAGGAGACACAATGGATCTAATGTACCCCTTGGCAAGAAGATCTTGTTACTGTTGTTTCAACTATTTCATCTTCGATTGTGCCAATCTATAAGGCGCTCTGGAGATAGGTGCGGTTCCTGGTACCAATTCTATCTCCGCTTCCGCTTTCGTCTTTGGAGGAGTCTAGGAATTTCACCGGGGAAAACATCAGGAAATTAATCGACAGCTGGAATGTTTTTCACATCGATTACATCCTTCGATACGTCCACAACATAAATTAAGTATCCATCTCCTTCTTTCGCCAAAGCCCGTTGTGCATTTACGATAGACACTATTGGCATTGGAGGTCGAACTCCCTCACCGAAGAAGAACCAATTCTTGTCTCCTTCTGGACGAATCTGAATGATACGTTGATAACAATCTATGGTCGTTCTATACTTAGTCAATAGGTCTATTTCTATAATACAATCAAAATCTTCGATAACCAATATCATTAAATTGGCATATAGGTATTTTACCTCAAACTCTATCAAACAGTCTACCACAAGTCGCTTGGCTAAAACCTCTTGTCCTATAGGTATAGACACCGACATTAAAACATCTAATGACACGTAGGGTAATTTATGCTTCTATATAAACATTGATGCTATGAATGAATGCAATGCCCCCGTGTCAATTAATACATATGCAAGGAGACCACGTAAAAGAAAATTACCCGCAATGATTCTCTCGTTTTGCTCCTCAGCTTGCTCTTGGTTTAAGGCAAACACTTGCCCCTAGACTCGTGGGCGTTACTGAGATCCTTGCGATATCCCGGGCGTTACTGAGATCCTTGCGATATCCCGGGCGTTACTGAGATCCTTGCGATATCCCTCCACGACTGGAACCTTGAGATGGAAAACCTTTTTGCTGCCCAGTGGCCTCAGACTGTTTTCCACGGTAAGACCCTACCATATAATGTCCGCCTCTTCTCTGATCATCCAAGTTAGGACAATCTCTATTAATGTGACCAAAACCACCACAATTGAAACAAGCACTTGTCACTCTTCGACATTTCTCCGTCTGGTAATTGCCTCCGAAGTGGCCACATTGCAGCTTTTTCTTACAAAAACTATGCACCCCTCTCGAACCGGAAGAAGAAGACGATACAGACTTCTTGAAAGACTGACCCCTCAGTACCAACAAACTAGAACTTTTGCTAGCTTGCATAGCCTTCCTCCTAGCAATATTGATCTCGGCTTGATGACAACGATTCACTAATCCTTCGTACGAAGTCGGATCGTCATATACAGAAACCCGATAAAATATCTCTTGGTTCAAACCATTCAAAAAATGAAAATATTTTGCTGCAAAATTCTCACTGATGTGAATGTGAGGAGCGTATGACAACAAATCCGTAAAACTCTTTTGGTAATCCTCAATGCTCGAATTTCCTTGCTTAATGGTCAACGGTTCCATCTTTTTCGCCTGACGACGATCTGGCTGAAAGTGATGATTGATGAAGGCCTAACGGAAATGTTCCCAACGAATCCGATCCTCCCAAGCTGCTGAACTAAAATGGCAGAAACAGATTTCCACCATTTCCATACTTTTTCTTTGATCATGAAATCGGCTACCTCCATTTTCTCATCCTCATCATAGTGCAGCTCTCGAGAACACTTGTTCCATGATATCGACCCAAGCTTCAGTAAAATCTGCATTCTCATTTCATGTCAACGGTGGAGGACCAATCTTCATGAACTCCATATTGTTGACGTGGTTTGAACGCCTTCTTTCATCATGGTCTTGGTGACGCCTTCCGTCTCGAATCATCGCCATAACAACAATGTCCCACACTTCCGTGATTGCTTCCATCTTCTGACATCTGAAACGAAACCAAAATCAACCAAAAATCTTCGCATACTCTGATACCACCAATTGTAGTGCTCTTACCCGAGCCACTAATAAACAGAATAACAAGCATGCAAAATTTAAACTTGATAACAAAAATTAAATAGCGGATACCAAATAACTTAATCTTATAACCCAACTGAAAACAGAACAAAAATATCAGTATTAAACATTAATACAGCCATATCGATAATATAATCCTACACGAGAATACGAGAAACCAAATAAAACCTCCATTGGATCACCACCGAAAACCCAACTGCTCCAGCCACTGCACTAACCGTCCGAACCGTCCAACCTAAGACCTGCTCCATGGAATGGGGTGCCCAAGATGAAAAAAAAGACGTGAGCGACAATCGCCCAATACGAGAATGTACAAGTATACAAACTGATATGATGCATGTGAAATGCAATATGCTCGGATATCAAGGATCAAATCAAAAGTCTCATGCTCAGTCTAGAAGCGCCTCAGTTAGTAGTCTCTGATTTGCCCTAAGCATGTTTTTGCTCCCACACTCATCATCAAGACGTGGACCTACAATGTCCAGGATCATTAGAACCACGGGTCCCGTCGGACACCGTAGTTCTCGATGCCTAATCGTCCCCAATATAGAATAGGGTTGACCGGCCCCCTCAAACGAGGTTTATATCAAAAGATATCAGGTCCAACGTGATATGTCATGCATAATATGCCAAAACAATAGAACATGTATAATGCAGCAGATAAATATGCAGCATATAAGTGTGTATACTACACGCTCGGATATCTCAGTCAGTACATCACATACCTCCCTGAAACAATCTGACTGAAAGCTTAGTCGTTTGAACCTAGACAATACCAACATAATGAAATCACTATTAAGCCAGATCACTAATTACCAAACATGTTTCAAAGTTCTTCATATTGATCCTTAAATAACTATTTAATGCTTTAGGATTATACCTGCGTCCGTCCTCAGCCTGCTGATGTTGTCTCGAACACCGACCCCTTCTCGAGTCGACACTAGCTCCGAAGCTTCCCGACACTAAACTGCCCTAGAAACTGGTTAGAAACCTAAGGCATATGGCTGGAAATCGAGAGAGAATAAATGAAAAAAGCGGTACAGGAAACAAATGAAATCAATTTTCAGTTATAGGCTGCATCCAAACTAGTTCAGAAGTTCCGAAATCAATTTTATCTGACACGTGTTATATCTCATTCGTCTAGTTTGATTTCTCGAGATAATGTAATTTGAAGTTAATTGAGTTATGCATTTTAAATTCGGTAGATCCCATTAGGTTGATCCTGAATTATCAATTCCTTAATAATGTTTATTTAACAACTCTTAATCATATTTTACTTATACTTCATTCAAAATAAGGATTCGGGTCATTACAGAAGTTCCTGTGGGAAGACCTAGAATTCTAACCTTATGCCACGATCCACATCCAAGACGAAAACATATGCTATTTATGTACGATCTAACATCCCCCAATCTTGGTTCGAGCAAACACCAAAACTAGGGTTCCAAAACTTTCTTGAGATTAATATGCTGTCAAGCACTTTAAGTTAGCAATCCTACGACCCATTGCAACTTGCTATTAGCATGTTATTTTTCTTGTGGTAACTGGAAATGAAAATAACTCTATTCCAAGTAATTGTATCCTTTCATTTAAATTGCACAGGGTCTGAGGCGACTCAAGTAGAACTTTCTCTGAAGACAGATATATCAGGTACTGATTGCTATTAATGTAGTTTTTCTTTTAATGATGATGCGATCTCATTTTGATTATTAATGTGCTCATGAAATACCAAAACAATGTCTAGTGACCATCAGCTTAACAGCTACTTTTTTGGTGAGGCCACTTGTACTACTTGAATCTGCTATCAAACATATCTATCCCATGTTTGGTTTCGCATGTGCTTGTGGTAGCCCACACATAATAGAAAACAATCATAGACATAAAGACATTATTTGATCAGCATGTTGCTTACCTTTGTTTGTACTTTGTATATTGAGATATACTAAATTTATTCCTCACATAATTCCCCAACTCTGTTGAACTAATAACCTGAATGAATAGCTACAAGTCCTTGGTTCGTGCTGTGCTTCCTGCACATGCAAGTTGCATATATGCATTTGCAGGATTTGGTTAGACTTTGTGAAAGACGAAACTGTGATAATTTGTTCAACGTGAGAATTATTAGTTTTTAATGAGTGTGTGAAACTTATTTTGAATATGAGTCGATATTTTTGTTCTATCTTGATTAGTTCCTTTAACTTGTGTGCTAAATTGCTGGCTGTTTGCACTTTCAGTTTATAAAATTTGGAGATAATGTTGAGCTGGCGTTTTTGGGATTAAACAACAACTGAATAATGTTTGATGCTTTTGAAAATGGTAAATGATAAAGATGTCTGGCAGCTACTTTTGGCATTACTCCGCTGAACAGGTCTGAATTACACTATTTAAATAAAGGGCAGCTACCAAAAATTTGTTCTTTACCTTTAATGGGTTTCAGTAGATAAAGTAAGCCTTACAAATTCTAGAGATTTTGATTTGTGTTGAGAATTCTTAAAATCTGTGGGCAAACAGAACTGTTATTATTTTTTAAAAAACTCAAACAGGACTTCTATTACGATTTGCTTTATGGATTTATTATTCTTATCGTATGTATTAATGAATGGTATCAATATGTATTCTAAAAATTTACAGTAACACCCAATTGCTCGATACCCCAAATAAGTTACTGTTATTTTGGTGAATGCAGCATGATGGATGAGAAACAGATTGTTATTTCAGGAAAAATGTTTTATTTCTCTAATAATATAGATGAACTGGCTGGTTTCTCTGTTACTGCAGCAATCACAAGATGCTTTTTGCAAGGAGAAAGCAAGTTCGCGCAAGGTTAAATAGAACTAAACCCTATTGACAATAGATACTGTTAGTTGGTTGACAAATCACAGTTAAGTTCTTCATTTCACGCGGAGTTGAAATGATGGCATAATTATGTGATTTTCTATTTAGTGAAAGGCCTTTCTTCAGCTATTATTGACAGCGCAACTAACTCTCGATGACTCCTAACACGCAGCATAGTCTGATGATTACTTCGGACTGTCATTTGTTTACAGCTGTCAAAGAGTGTTCATGAAATACAAGTTTAGCATGGAATTGTGAGTAATTTCTCCCATTGAATGACGCTGACAGTCTGAGGTCTAAGCGCCAGAACTGTGAGATAGAAATTTCAAGAAGCTGAATGCAGATATGGATATTGGTTGTACTTAATAAACAATAGATGTCCATCATATGGCATACACATTGTGTTCTGTTATGTCTAATATTTTGGTACAAGAAAGAATTTAAGAAATATTAGTCCTTCTGGCACATGCATTTTATGTGCTTACGTTTATTTTAGTTTGGAAATTAATTTTAGTGGCATAGAATTTCACAAGGGACAAGTTGGTTAGAAACAGCCAATATGTACCTGATTTTGGGAAAGTAAAACTTGGTATACTGGAATGAAGTAAAAATTTTCTTTTGTCGATTTACTGTTTTGGCTGCTGCTAGTTCTCGTGGGTGCATAATCATTGTAAGGTAAAACTTCATCAATCGTGGCTCATTTGATTTTAAGATTTACAAAATTTACCAGAATCTAAACGAATGTAATAAATTTAAATAATAAAATTAAAAATCTTTGAGATTTCAAATATTTAGTTCCAAGTAAATGATTCATATAGTGTCAAGACATTGCTTTGTCTTTCTTAACACTATTAAAAGGTGTACACGCGTTAAATATGTTATTATTATTTTTAATTTGATCAAATAATATTATATAATTTTTTCATTTCAGAAGAGTTGTTCGATTTAAAAAGAAAGTTTTGTTTAGATTTTTTTCTATATAAAATATGAAGTGAATTGAGAATGTTTTTAGTGAGGTAAAAACGATAATGATGAAATTAAATATTTTGGTGCTTTTTAAGATAGTTAACATGATGACCACATTTTTAATATAATAGTATATATATATATATAAATCCTTTTCATAGAGCATCATCAACTGCTCGAGTGGTTTGTATATATATTTATATTGGTCACCAAAAGAAATATTCAGAAAAAATAATAATAATTATCAATTAACGTAGGGAAAATGCAGAAATAAATAAATAAATCATAATATATATATATGTAATATTATAAATGTATAATTTAAAAGAATGAATTTAAGTGTGTGAATTAAAATATAGAATTTAAATAAATATTTAAAGATTTGATGTTCTTTTAATTTCTGATTGCATACTATCTTTGAAATATTGTATGTAGAGCATATTTTTGTAAGAAACTACTACTAAATTTCTCTCTCTATATATATACACACACATACAACCCTTTACTTAAATTAATACTACTTTAATATTTGTGTAACAGTAAAAATTTTCTTACTACATTATTAATTATAGACATATCTCTTTGTTGAAATCTGAATTTCGGAAGTTTGACAAACTGAGCATTTAATAGATTGAACTAACTGATCAAGAAGACTGACAATAACTGATCTAATATACGCAAACTATCGGTTGCCTACAACTGAAGATTAATGCGAAGACAATCGAAGGCCACTGAACCAGCTAACTGAACTACGCAGTCACCTGACTGATCAGTTGCTACAAACAATTGTGAGCTTATCAACTATAGCCTATCAGCTTGTCTTTCAACTGTACACGTCATTGGTAAAAAGGACGTAGCTCAACCACCGACAGATTGTACAAAGAACAGTAGGAACGCCGAATTTCAGAAATGCTATATTGTACGACTGTTAGATGAACATTGACGTGGCAAACAACGGATAGAAAGGTTCAAATCGGATTTAATATTACCATCGGAGGAAAAGCCTATAAATAGCAGAGAAGAGCAGCTGAGAATACACAACACTCTGAATCTCAACTCCGAATCTGAATCAACCCGATTGATATACTGTTACTCTGCTGAAATCTTTGCAAACATCAAAGCTCACTCTTATTGTATACACTCATAGTATTCAAGGCTATACTTCGAGCTTTCAAGCACAAACTATTGCTGTTGTAATACTGGATCTTGAAAAGATCAGTTGTGCTACGTTATTTCAGTTCAGTTGAGTACTGTAAACTTTGTTGTGACTAAGAGTTTCAGTTTGACATTGTTAAGTCCAAGACTAAAGTGGGTCTGTATAACTATTTTTATTGATCAAAGTCTCTTAGTGAATATCCTATCTTCGAGATAGAAGGGGTGACGTAGGAGTGATTGAAATCTCCGAACATCCGTAAAATCTTGTGTGTTCTTTTTTCATTTTTTATTCTATCTATCAGTCAATTTATTTCCGCACTATTACTGTTAACTGATTGATATCGGCTGACAAGATTCTCGAGTTTCAGTTTATCACTAAATTGACTCATCAATATTCGAAAAGGTTGTGAAAATCGTCAGTGTGTTGGAAACATAATTTCGGTTGTTTGACAAACTATATATTTATTGGACTAACTGATACTTACAGTTTGCCTAACTGAAGAGTAGCGCAGATTATTAAAGGCAACTGATACCAGTTGAACTGAATCTACAAATGACTGATCAGTTGGAAACTGATCAGTTGATTCATTCACTTGTGAGCTTACCAGCTATTGCTTATCAGCTGATCATTCAGCTATACACGTTATCAGTTGTTGAAAAGGATATTCAACCGCTCAACTGACAGTAGTACAAAAGCATACTGCAACTCGTAGTGGAACGCCGCATATCAGAGTCTACAGTGTACGAATGTCAGAAGAATAGTGACATGGCAATCAACGGATATAAGATTCAAATATTATTTAATGTTACCGTTGAAAGAGAAGCCTATAAATAGGAGAAAAGAGCAGTCAAGAAATATACGAACCATTATCAAAAAGCTTGATGTTACTCTGCTGAGATTTATTCAAAGTTTAAATAGCTCACACTTATAAGATTCATTTGTAGCAGTTGAGGCTACCTTTCGAGCTAACTAGCACAAGCTATTTTGCATTACATTCGATCTTTAACTAGATCAGTTATGCTAAGATCAGTCGTAGAACTATGAAAATTGTTGTTAACTAAGAGTTTCAGTTTTGGCAGTGTTTAGTCCAACCTGAAGTGGGTCTGTACAATTTTTGTATCGATCAAAGTCTTTTAGTGCATATCCTATCCTTGTGATAGAAGGGGTGACGTAAGAGTATTTAATTCTCCGAACATCCATAACTCTATGTGTGTTATCATTTTAGTTACTTATTCTATCTGTCAATTAGTTTATTTTCGCAACTGTTATCAGTTAAACTGATTGACATTGACCGACAAGATTCTTGTTTCAGTTTGTCACCAAACTGATACTTTTCTACGAAAAGATTTCATAATCTCCAAGTGTTTATTCAACCATCCCTTCTAAACAAGAAAACTCAAATCCCAACAATTGTGTAAAGAAGGAATCTATATCATTTCTTAACCGTAATATGACATAAAAACATTCATTGAATCATTTTGAATTTTGTACAGAAATTGCTCTGTTTTGATAAATGATCCGAGTTCTTGAGTTATAGTAGAATTCAGAGGTTCAAGACTTCTCACCTACACATTTCGATCTTCTTTTGGTAATATTTGAAAGGTATGTTACGGTCGGTAACATACGAGGTAAAAGTATCATTTTTATTTTAAATTGAAAATTTTCATGTGCTTGACGGCACGTCGGCTACAATTTTAATGCCCGAATTTTTAAAAAAATAAAATTGTGGCAGTAGTTGTGATGGATTTATGGCTTTACGTTATGGTATGAATGGTAATGAATGTTATAGAATTGAATAGAAAATGGATGGGTAGAATCAAAGGTTGAATTTGAGCTAAATAGGTAATGGAAGTGCAGAAACGGTATGAAAAATGTGGCAGTAGTTGTGGTTTTTAGCATAATGTTTTGTATATTGATCCAATTGATGTGAGGCCACTTTCATTAGAAAGATAAGACATAAGGCTATAATTTCTTATTTTGAGTTTTGATCAAATCATTAGGGAAGACGAGCCAAAAGCGCCCCGAAGTGTGTCGTGCGTATCGTCGTTCCTACAATGACACATGATGGGAGATTAAGCATAACGTTTTACTCAGACCTCCAACTAACATGAGGCTAATTGGAGATGCAAGCCAAGACATAGGGCTACAACGTTCTAGTTTACCACTTTCGCAAATTCTGAAGTTAAAAATGCGTTTTGGACAGAATACGGCGCGCCCCCCTGCGCCAGATCCCGCGCGATGGCGCGCCCATTGTTGAAATTTTGGTGTTTGGGCAGTATGGTGCGCGCCCCTGCGCCGAAACACGCGCCATGGCGCCCAGAACTTGTACAAAAAGCGTGTTTTGAGGTTTGGATGGTATATATTAGATTGGGGAATGATTTTTGTATCATTTCTTCTCATCCTCATTTCTCTCCATCGGTTTAGAGCTAGGTTTCCTCATTTCTCCTTCAATCCAATTTCTTCCAAGACATTAATCTTTGATTGAAGCCTTAATCTTTGCTTGGAGATTAGAAGTTCTTCTCCTCAAGAGTTTAGAAGCAAGGTAAGAAAGCTTATTTTCTTGGGTTAGTGATTGAAGGGAAAACAATAGGTTGTTTGGTTTGAGTGTTGAGGTAAAGTTGTTAATATAATGATTGATGGTATTGTATGTATTGATATTTTGGAAAAGAAATGGAATTGTAGAGGAGCTAACTCTTTAGCACGCACGTCACGTGTTTGACAAAATGATTCAATGAATGTTTTTATGTCATATTACGGTTAAGAAATGATATGGATTCCTTCTTTACACAATTGTTGGGATTTGAGTTTTCTTGAATATCCAAATTGCGGATCTTGATTCGAAGCATTATTGAATTAATTATGAATTTTGTACAGAAATTGCTCTGTTTTGATAAATGATACGAGTTCTTGAGTTATAGTAGAATTCAGAGGTTCAAGACTTCTCACCTACACATTTCGATCTTCTTTTGATAATATTTGAAAGGTATGTTACGATCGGTAACATACGAGGTAAAAGTATCATTTTTATTTTAAATTGAAAATTCTATGGCTTGATGAAATACTTGTGATTTTTGATAATTGATCTTTTGAGATGAGCTTATTATGATATTGACTTAATGAGATTGAAATGCATCATTGCATTGCATATTGAGCCACTTTTCGATTCAGATTTAATATGGCGGAGATCGCCTTGATTTATTGATTTGTTGGACGTATGGGGCTATAGTTGAGTTGGCATAGTGTATGCGGAGGTCGCTGCTATGACCTAAACACTCTCTATAGGCGCACCATAGTCCTGAGATTGTAGAACACAGCACCCCACCTCGAGCGGATGAGTCGGTGGATGTTGCTTGGGGATTCTCTTTCCTTGTGAAACGTCTGCTTATTCGTTTTCTTAAAAAGTACTAGATTTTTTTTTAAATCCTCACATAGCATCGGCCGAATTTCATACACAAGCATAAAATATTTTTGACATCATTTTAAAATAAATCAACCAACTAACATTTGAAAAGTATAGCCCATACTATAACCTCTCAAAACCACTCATAAATAAAATGTCGTAAAAATATCTTTAACATAACTCCAAATCATAAATCATAACTAGTGCAGAAAACTAGCGTCGGTCCTCGGGTTATGTGCACTCCAGTCCAGTCAGATCAACCATCAAGACCTCCATTTACATTATCATAATCACCTGCATCAATCACACCTAGTGAGTCTAAAGACTCAACACGTCATATCTTTGATAACAAGTAATACGTAATACAGTTAACATATAATAGTGAAAAATACTTGTACTTAAAATATCATTTTCATGAAGATGCATAAACTTAAACTTAAACATTTTTATAAACATTTTCATGATGCATAAAAACATTTTCATAAAAACATAAACATACTCATATTCATATTCGTATTCATATTCATATTCATATCCATATTCATATTCGTATTCATATTCGTATTCATGTTCATGTTCGTGTTTGTTGAATTCAGATCGTGATTGTGACTCGTATTCTTAATCGTATTGGGCGATGGATCCATCTAAAAAAACCACAGTACTGGGCGGCGGGGACACCAGCAACACTCTCACCGGTCAACTGGGCCTTGGCCTATGTATTAACATATCATGTCATTGGAAATACGATCGCCGGGGCTCCCTCTGGGGCCTTTTCCCATAAATGGGCTCCCTCTGGGGCCTTCTCCCCTCACGACATCTCCAATCATATCATCGTATTCGTATTCGTATCAACGGAAACACGATCGTCGGGCTCCCACTGGGACCATAACCCTCACGATATTTCTAACATGTAGTAGTCACAATCCCTTCACGTCCTTCAACATGTTATCATCACTTAATAAAAACATGCATATAATATCATTTTTATTTTAAAACCAAGCATGCAACATGTCTTTTAAATGCCCATATTTAAATCATAAAAATCATAGATATTTAAAAATCATAACTTGACATATTAAAAATCATAAACATCGATGAACATTTTAATATAAATATTTAACATCGTAAACGTTTAAAATAAACATTTAAATCATAATATTTAAAATAAACGTTTTAGCATATTAAATCATAAAACATCAAACATATTATCTTAAAAATCCATAAACATTTAAAATTGACATATTAACATATAAACATCCATAATCATTGCAAATAATCATATTATCATATAAATCAGCATTCAGGACACTGCCATGACGTTTACTAATTTTTAGGTGTAAAAAGACCGTTTTACCCTGGACGTAAAATTTCACGTTTCTGACATTTTCTTAATTTCATTGACTCTAACATGTCCCAAATAATTGTTTAAGCTTACATGAATTTTCTCATATTTTTATTTAGCTTAATTCGATGACTTTTAAATTAATATTTTAAATGTGACGTATTAATTCGTTTTAATCCCGAATTAAACCAAACCTTAATATAAAATTCCTAAATTAAAAACTTAGACTTATAATAATTATTTAAGCTTAAACCTAATTTTTTCATAATTTTATAAGGCTTAAACTAGGCGTTTCAATTAACTCGTTACTTAGCGTTTCGTGCGGCGATTAAATCCCGATTAAATCCAAAACTAGTTATTTTTATCCCAAATTTTTAACATAACATTTTTATGATTTATTCTACCCTTCCAAGTCACGAGCCACCTCCGTGGACCCATGGATCTATTTTTAGCCTTTTAATTTTTATTTTCGACACCCTACCGAACGCACCGAGCCATCTACTAATTTACTCGAGCCGCGCCCGAACCACCTTGAGCCATCACCTAGCCAACCCACCTAGGGACCCTACTGACCAAGACCAGCCCAAAAACATGAACCTAACCCACTCAAAAGCCTACTGAAACTTGACCCAATTCTGCACTCTCCTAGAACCCACACTAAAAGACCCCTAGTCATTCTAGGTCACCGCCAGTCGAGCCACCCCCGAGCCCAGCCGACCCTGACCACCCTTGGACCACGCCCAGAACCTGACCAACCAGCCCAAGCCCCTGGACGCAAGCAGCCACCTAACTGAACCAAACAGCAGCCTCGCGTAGGAGCTCCCCTCACGCTCTCATGTGTTTTCTCGACCCTGCCTGAACCAAACCATACAAGCCCCTGTCCCAACCCTGGACCACCTTCTCTAGATCCTAAAGGACCTAGCTTAACACAGCCCAGAGCCCCTGGCCGAGCCCCTTAACCACCTGCTCCAGCTGAACACCTGCGCACTCTCCCTTAGCTTTCTCTCGGGTGGAGTCCTTGTTGGCAAGGACTCCTCCCAGCCCCTGATTTTTGAGTCATAGCATGGGTAGGACTCTCTCCCAGCCCTTAACTGAGACCCAGGTGTGACCCAAGCTAGACCATGCATCAATTTCCCCTTGAACCCAAGCCCCCACAATCAAAAACAGGAAGTTAGTTCCGGCTTTATTCTATTCATGTTGCAGCGTTTTGGGAGTGATTAGGACTCTTTAAACTTGTGTAAAACAACCCTTAATCCATACCCTAGTCATGGCAGCCCCCTTGTGTATGGAAACAACAATTTTTGGAATCAAAACCATGCCTTAAAAACTCATGTTTGAATAAAAACAAAAATAATTTAAAAGTATCACTTGATCTTCATGCAATTCATAGTTAAATACATAATATGGTGTGATGATGAGTAAAAGGAGAATATGACGTGCCTTTGCGTATTAAACGCACGATAAAAACGTTGACGATTTGCGAAGAACGGTGACGAGAAAACGACGGCTTGAAACCCTTGCAAACTTTCAACTTTTTCTTCAAAATTGTGGTGTGTGTGTCGTGTATATGGATGATGGGGAGTGTTTTGAGTTGGTTGGAGTGTGTGGCCGTGAGTATGGTATAGGTTGGGGAGGGTTCCATATATTTATACACTAATTAACTCACCAATTAAGGCTTAGGCCTAATAAGAAAAGTTTAGGCCCATTAAGCTCCTTAGTGTTTAATTAAAATATTAAAAATATTTTTTGTTTTATAAAGTTTGTGAATTTATTAGACGGGTTGCCAAAACATCTACATTTTTGTTGAAAAACCATCACCGATAAAATTTACGTCCCGGCTTATAAAATCACCTCAAAACCCCTTATTTTCAAAAATACTAAAAAGGCATCATCCATATTTTAAATAAATAAAATCAATTATTTAATAAAAACATTTTCTATTTTTCAGCCCTCGGTCTCCGTTCCTCGATCGCAACTCGAATAACCTTTAAAAATACATTTTAATGCAACAATGTAGAAAAATATATTTTAAACATGCAATTATGCACAACATATTTAATCCATGCAATTAAAACAATTAATTGGAATACATAAGTAATTTAATAATTGCATGCATGTGGTTTGCGTGGACCTTTAAATTTTCGGGGCGTTACAATCTCCCCCCTTAAATTGAATTCCGTCCTCGAAATTCGCTTATCCTCGATAATCAAAATTTTAGACTTAGTTCTAGTATCCCAAAAATCCACGCTTCCGCTGCGTTACTCTGATAAAACTTAAGTTCTAGAATGTCCTTACGTCTCCTTAATCCCAACTAAATTTTCCTTCTAAATCCTTATTTTCAACTCGCAACTTAAAAGACCCAAATGAGATAGTGCTATTACTATTATAACCTTGAATTTCAATTTTGCTTACAATTCCCAATATTAAAAGATGGATAATCATGCTTATCGTATATTACTTTCCTTATTTTATACCCAAAATGTTCATCAACCTATCAAATTTCGATCTTAAAATCCCAAATGCATCTACTAACGGTTAAATTTTCAAGCTTAATATTTATTCAATCTTAAAATTCCTTGATTAACATTCCTTATAACACTATAAACATGATATCCCAAGGTTTCATATATTCTTAAAAAGTCTAAATCCTCAAAATTCTTACTATTTAACCCATTTAATTTGTTCTTATTGCTAACTAGTCCCCAAATTTCCTTAACAATTGCGAAATAAATTCTTAATTTCCTCAAAAATTATCCTAATTGATCCTTAATTTCGAAAATTCCTACAATTAACCCATAAATTTTTGGCATTCTTAATTTCCTTCTATTGGTTTCCCATAACACAAATTTTGATAATTTTAAACTTATTTACCCAAAATCAATTCTTATAGTCAATCTTACCTTTCATCAAACTTAAAATCCCAATTTATACATTTTCTTACTTCCCAAGATAATCGCAGTCCATGAATAATTATTACTTATGTCTAATTCCCAAAAATTAATTCGACTAGTAACCATGAATCATAAATATTTTCTTAGCAAATCTACGTGTCCTAAAGCATTCATAATATTCATGATTAACTTATAGCCCAAAAAGTAAAACGTTCATACTAAAACCCAAAAATCAACATAGTCCAATTCCACCACAAAGCCAACATGCGTTGAAATCAAATAATTTCTTATTTCATATCGTATAACATATAAAATTCTAAAGCATATAAAACATATATTATCATAAAGCTATTAAACCTTAGACATAAACATATAAGTCATGTACTTATGCATGTAACATTATAAAATCATATAAAGCATGAAAACTTACAAATTGAGGCTTGACGACTGATCTTTCCGGCGCTGATGGTGGCACAACCTTTTACAGGACCTTTGCTCTGATACCAACTGAAACGTCTGCTTATTCGTTTTCTTAAAAAGTACTAGAATTTTTTTTTAAACCTCACATAGCATCGGCCGAATTGCATACACAAGCAAAAAATATTTTTGACATCATTTTAAAATAAATCAACCAACTAACATTTGAAAAGTATAGCCCATACTATAACCTCTCAAAACCACTCATAAATAAAACGTCGTAAAAATATCTTTAACATAACTCCAAATCATAAATCATAACTAGTGCGGAAAACTAGCGTCGGTCCTCGGGTTATGTGCACCTCCAGTCCAGTCAGATCAACCATCAAGACCTCCAATTTTCATTATCATAATCACCTGCATCAATCACACCTAGTGAGTCTAAAGACTCAACACGTCATATCTTTGATAACAAGTAATACGTAATACAGTTAACATATAACAGTGAAAAATACTTGTACTTAAAATATCATTTTCATGAAGATGCATAAACTTAAACTTAAACATTTTTATAAACATTTTCATTATGCATAAAAACATTTTCATAAAAACATAAACATACTCATATTCATATTCGTATTCATATTCATATTCATATCCATATTCATATTCGTATTCATATTCGTATTCATGTTCATGTTCGTGTTTGTTGAATTCAGATCGTGATTGTGACTCGTATTCTTAATCGTATTGGGCGATGGATCCATATAAAGAAACCACAGTACTGGGCGGCGGGGACACCAGCAACACTCTCACCGGTCAACTGGGCCTTGGCCTACGTATTAACATATCATTTCATTGGAAATACGATCGTCGGGGCTCCCTCTGGGGCCTTTTCCCATAAATGGGCTCCCTCTGGGGCCTTCTCCCCTCACGACATCTCCAATCATATCATCGTATTCGTATTCGTATAAACGGAAACACGATCGTCGGGCTCCCACTGGGACCATAACCCTCAAGATATTTCCAACATGTAGTAGTCACAATCCCTTCACGTCCTTCAACATGTTATCATCACTTAATAAAAACATGCATATAATATCATTTTTATTTTGAAAAGCATGCAACATGTCTTTTAAATGCCCATATTTAAATCAGAAAAATCATAGACATTTAAAAATCATAACTTAACATATTAAAAATCATAAACATCGATGAAAATTTTAATATAAATATTTTAACATCGTAAACGTTTAAAATAAACATTTAAATCATAAATATTTAAAATAAACGTTTTAGCATATTAAATCATAAAACATCAAACATATTATCTTAAAAAACCATTAACATTTAAAATTGACATATGAACATATAAACATCCATAATCATTGAAAACAATCATATTAGCATATAAATCAGCATTCAGGACACTGCTATGACGTTTACTAATTTTAGGTGTAAAAAGACCGTTTTACCCCTGGACGTAAAATTTCACGTTTTTGACATTTTCTTAATTTCATTGACTCTAACATGTCCCAAATAATTGTTTTAAGCTTACATGAATTTTTTCATATTTTTATTTAGCTTAATTCGATGACTTTTAAATTAATATTTTAAATGTGACGTATTAATGCGTTTTAATCCCGAATTAAACCAAACCTTAATATAAAATTCCCAAATTAAAAACTTAGACTTATAATAATTATTTAAGCTTAAACCTAATTTTTTCATAATTTTATAAGGACTAAAAATAGGCGTTTCAATTAACTCGTTACTTAGCGTTTCGTGCGGCGATTAAATCCCGATTAAATCCAAAACTAGTTATTTTTATCCCAAATTTTTAACATAATCTTTTTATGATTTATTCTACCCTTCAAAGTCACAAGACACCCCCGTGGAGCCATGGATCTATTTTTAGCCTTTTAATTTTTGTTTTCGACACCCTACCGAATGCACCGAGCCATCTACTAATTTACTCGAGCCGCGCCCGAGCCACCTTGAGCCAACTCCTAGACAACCCACCTAGGGACCATACTGACCAAGCCCAGCCCAAAAACATGAACCTAACCCACTCAAAAGCCTACTGAAACTTGACCCAATTCTGCACTCTCCTAGAACCCACACTAGAAGACCCCTAGTCATTCTAGGTCACCTCCAGCCGAGCCACCCCCGAGCCCAGCCAACCCTGACCACCCTTGGACCACGCCCAGAACCTGACCAACCAGCCCAAGCCCCTGGACGCAAGCAGCCACCTAACTGAACCAAACAGCAGCCTCGCGTAGGAGCTCCCCTCACGCTCTCATGTGTTTTCTCGACCCTGCCTGAACCAAACCATACCAGCCCCTGTCCCAACCCTGGACCACCTTCTCTAGACCCTAAAGGACCTAGCTTAACACAGCCCAGAGCCCCTGGCCGAGCCCCTTAACCACCTGCTCCAGCTGAACACCTGCGCACTCTCCCTTAGCTTTCTCTCGGGTGGAGTCCTTGTTGGCAAGGACTCCTCCCAGCCCCTGGTTTTTGAGTCATAGCATGGCTAGGACTCTCTCCCAGCCCTTAACCGAGACCCAGGTGTGACCCAAGCTAGAACATGCATCAATTTCCCCTTGAACCCAAGCCCCCACAATCAAAAACAGGAAGTTAGTTCCGGCTTTATTCTATTCATGTTGCAGCAGTTTTGGGAGTGATTAGGACTCTTTAAACTTGTGTAAAACAACCCTTAATCCATACCCTAGTCATGGCAGCCCCCTTGTGTATGGAAACAACAATTTTTAGAATCAAAACCATGCCTTAAAAACTAATGTTTGAATAAAAACGAAAATAATTTAAAAGTGTCACTTGATCTTCATGCAATTCATAGTTAAATACATAATATGGTATGATGATGAGTAAAAGGAGAATATGGCGTGCCTTTGCGTATTAAACGCACGATAAAAACGTTGACGATTTGCGAAGAACGGTGACGAGAAAACGACAGCTTGAAACCCTTGCAAACTTTCAACTTTTTCTTCAAAATTGTGGTGTGTGTCGTGTATATGGCTGATGGGAAGTGTTTTGAGTTGGTTGGAGTGTGTGGCCGTGAGTATGGTATAGGTTGGGGAGGGTTCCATATATTTATACACTAATTAATGATAAACATAAAAATTGTACATTAATTAAATGTTTTATAATATAAATATATAGTTTTTGTTTTATTAAATGTTTAAATATTATATGTTTTATAATAAATTGTATAAAATACAAGTTGTTGTGTAATTACAAGTTTTTACTATTTTTTTACAGATTCGATAAAACAAGAATAAACGTGGCGTTGCAAATGGGAATAAGATGATTTTGGACCTGTAGAAAGTTGATGTTAATATGTACAATATTGGTGGCAAGCATGAAATAAAAATCCTCTCACAATTGGGATCAAATTAAGCAACAAATAAAGTTACCAAAGGAGTGGCAGTTTTACCATGCTCTAGTATTTTGACCATATCTCTCAAATTACTAGGTCAAATGGTTTGAAAAAAATACCACAACTAGACAACTCAATTATCCACATGTTTCTTTTTATGTGAAGAAGCAAATTCGGAGAAGAATATTTTCAAAAGTGATGTGTAATATAATATAATATCTAGGAACACCAATGAAGACTTTTGTGTAAAAAATAATATTTTATTTGTGGTTGTATCCCCAAATTTGGCTATAAATAGGGGTGCATTGTAATGTATTGAGATATCCCTCATTCTATGAACAAACCTTTGAGTTCATAATATTTCTCTCTATATTTTTCTTTTATTTCTTCATTTAAATATAATTAGCATGTTAATTTCATATTCAAAATTTTACACTTTGAATAATGAATAGCTAACTTCCTAAAGTTGAGATGAAAATGTGAAACTCTTGGCATGATAATAAAGTTACTAAAAGGTAAGAATCTATGTTTTATATTATTTAATCATTATTTATTGTTTATGTTATATTTATTTCTTTAAGCATTTTTATACCCTACTTATAAGTGGGAGTTTTGATTTATTGTTGCTATTTGTTACACTAAATTCTTGGAACCATTTAAATGTTAGTTTGGTGTTACCAACCATTTAAAGTGGATGCCTTGATTTATTATATATGAATATATTATAATATTAAATTCTTGGAACCATTTAAATGTTTGTTTGGTTTTACTAACCATTTAAAGTGGGAACCTTGATTTACTATATATAAATATATCATAATATTAATTTCTTGGTACCATTTAAATGTTAGTTTGGTTTTACCAACCATTTAAAGTGGGAACCTTGATTTAGTGTTTACAAATATATATATAGCACAATAAATACTTTGACACATTTATAAGTTTTGGTATGAATTATATACTTATAAGATAATAATATATAACATAATATAAATATGATTATTTAATATATTGGAACCATTTTATTAAGTGGATTTCAATAATGTTCTTTAATGTTAACTTTATTAAAATACCAAGAGTGGATCCTTTAATCTCAACTACTAAAATTAAAATTTGAACAATTAAAATTTACCCATTAAAGATTCAAACAATTAAAATTAAAAAGAAACAAAAACAAAACAAAAATAAAAAGACATTGTAGTGGACTTGTAATTACCTTAGCTTCCCTGTGGATACGATATTCGGACTCACCGAATTATACTACTTGTGGACAACCTGCTCTTGGGAGTGCAACAATCAAAGTCGCAACAAGTTTTTGGCGCCGTTGCCGGGGAAGTATAATTTAATTTCAAGTCTATTTAATTTTGTTTATATTTTATTTTTCTTTTTTTGAATTTTTATTGCTTTTGTGTGTTTTTATTCTTTTGCATTTGCATTTGCATGAACATTTGGTCACGTACACTTAGTGGTCGACTCATTCGAAATAACCCTTTATTTTTACAAAGCATGGCGGAAGAACCCATCCAAGAAAATGAAGATGAAATTCAATCTCAACATGATCATGATAGACGAAGAACACTTAGAGATCACATGAATCCTACACGTACTAGTGCACCTTCATGTCTAGTTTTTCCCCCTGATGCATCTCATTTCAATTTTAAGCTTGGTATTATCCAACTTTTACCCAATTTTCATGGCTTAGATTCTGAAAATCCATACATGCATTTACGAGAGTTTGAAGAAGTGTGCAACACATATAATGATCTAAATTGTAGCATGAACACCATTCGACTTAAGCTTTTTCCTTTTTCTTTAAAAGATAAAGCTAAAACTTGGCTACAAAATCTTAGATCGGGATCCATTCGAACTTGGGATGAATTGCGACAACAATTTTTGAAAAAGTTTTTTCCACCTCATAGAACAAATTCTTTCAAAAGGCAAATCATCACTTTCACTCAAAAACAAGGAGAAACTTTTTATCAGTGTTGGGATAGATACAAAGAATTGCTTAATCTTTGTCCACATCATGGTTTTGAAATTTGGAGAGTTGTTTCTCAATTTTATGAAGGCTTAACACCTAAAGATAGGCAAATGGTTGAATTTATGTGTAATGGAACATTTGAAGATAAAGATCCAAATGAGGCAATTGAGTATCTCGATTCATTAGCTGAAAATGCTCAAAATTGGGACACTATAGGTACAATCGAACCATCAAACAAGATTCAATCTCCTACATCTAGTGGAGGTATGTACACTCTCAAAGATGAACATGATCTTCAAGCTAGATTTACCTCTTTGGCAAGAAAAGTTGAGGCACTTGAATTGAAAAAGAATGGTCAATTAAAATATGTTCAAGAAATTGTATGTCACATCTGTGATACAAGTGATCATTTTACAAAAGATTGTCCCACTTTGCCCTCTTTTAAAGAATGTCTCCATGAACAAGCCAATGTTTTGAACAATTTCAAAAGGCCAAATTTTGAACCATTTTCTCCAAATTACAATCCAGGTTGGCGAAATCATCAAAATTTTAGTTGGAGGGATGATAATGCTGCACAATTTTCACAACCACATTTCCAAAATCAACAAAATTTTCAAAATTATGCACCTTATGTTCCTCCACCTAAAAGAAATTTGGAAGATACATTGAATTCTTTCATTGCAAAGCAAGAGTCTATCAATACTCAAACTGCTCAAACCATGACAGATTTGAAAGATACTCTTGCTAAATTTGCATCTGCACTTAATGTTCATGAAAAAGGTAAATTTCCTTCACAACCTCTGCCTAATCCCAAGGATCATCATTCACAAACTGGAACTTCTGGAACTCAATCGATGGATCAGGTAAAATATGTTATTACCCTTCAAAGTGGTAAGGTTGTGGAAAAATCCATTCTTGAACCTTGTGAAGATGATGATAAATCAACTCCAAAGGGTAAGGAAGTGGAACCCATAACTTGCGAAGAGGAGGTTCAACAGACACTGTCACCACCATTCCCTCATGCATTGAAAAATACAAAAAAATCAAATTTGAATTCTGATATATATGATATTTTTAAACAAGTAAAAGTTAATATTCTTTTATTAGATGCAATAAAACAGGTACCATCATATGCCAAATTTTTGAAAGACTTGTGCACTGTGAAAAGAAAATTGAATGTGAAAAAGAAAGCATTTTTAGCCGAACAAGTAAGTGCAATCATTCAAAATAATAATACTTTGAAATACAAAGGCCCTGGTTGTCCTACTATTTCATGTATTATTGGAGAACGAAAGATTAAAAAAGCCTTGCTTGATCTTGGAGCTAGTGTGAATTTACTTCCATATTCAGTTTATCAAGAACTCAATCTAGGCGAGTTAAAATCTACTTCGGTAACACTTTTACTTGCCGATAGATCTGTTAAAGTGCCAAGAGGTATGGTAGAAGACGTATTGGTCCAAGTTGATAACTTTGTATATACTGTCGATTTCATAGTTTTAGATACACAACCTATCGAAGCTTGTAATGCAATTCCTGTAATTCTGGGTCGTCCATTTTTAGCAACTTCTAATGCCCTTATAAATTGCAGGAATTGAATAATGAAGTTGTCATTTGGTAACATGACCTTGGAGCTCAATGCTTTTAATCTTTGTAAGCAACCACATGACAAAGGAGATGAAAGTTAAGATGAAAATCTTATTGAAACTCTTGTGGAAGAAAACATTCAAGAAGGGAGTACTCGTGATCAATTAGATATTTGTTCAATTGAAACTGTTAAAGAAAATATTGAAATTGATCTTGATGATTTTATCAGGTATCACTCGTTACCAGGATCAGAGAAACAATTTGAGGCAAAATATGAGAACAAAGACGAACCACCCATAATGGAATTAAAACCCTTGCCAGAAGAATTGAAGTATGCATTTCTTGGAGAAGATGAAACATATCCGGTGGTAATTTCTTCCAAACTAGCAAGTGATCAAGAAGGTAAATTAGTTGATATGCTTAAAAGACATAAAAATACAATTGGTTGGACACTAAAAGATCTCAAGGGCATTAATCCACGAATTTGCACTCACAAAATTCACTTAGAAGAAAATGCAAAAACATCTCAACAACCACAAAGAAGATTAAATCCACACATGAAAGATGTTGTGAAAACTGAAGTTCTCAAACTACTTGATTTTTGGATTATCAACCCTATTTCTGATAGTAAGTGGGTAAGCCCAACACAAGTAGTTCCAAAAAAATCTGACATCACAGTGATAAAAAATGAAAAAGGTGAATTGTTAACAAGTCGAGTCCCATCTAGTTGGCGGATGTGTATTGATTATAGAAAATTAAATGACGCCACTAGAAAAGATCATTTTCCATTACCATTTTTGGATCAAATTTTAGAAAGAGTAGCAGGTCATCCATACTACTGTTTTCTTGATGGATATTCAGGTTATTATCAAATTCCCATTGCACTCGAAGATCAAGAAAAAACTACATTAACATGTCCTTTTGGAACATTTGCATTCAGAAGGATGCCATTTGGTTTATGCAATGCCCCAGCAACATTTCAAAGATGTATGCTAAGTATTTTTTGCGACATGGTTGAAAATTGTTTGGAAATTTTCATGGATGATTTAACTGTCTTTGGGAATACATTTGATAATTGTCTTGAAAATTTGGAAAAAATTTTAAAAAGATGCTAGGAAAAAGGTCTTATTTTAAATTGGGAAAAGTGTCATTACATGATTACTTCTGGAATTGTTTTGGGACATGTCGTGTCATCTCATGGAATTGAAGTTGATAAAGCAAAAGTTGATGTCATTGCCAATTTACCCCCTCCAAAAACCATTAAAGAAATTCGCTCATTTTTGGGACATGCTGGATTTTATTGGAGGTTTATAAAGGACTTTAGTTTAATCTCTAAACCCATTTGTAACCTCTTAACAAAAGATACTACATTTGTGTGGACTCAAGAATGTCAAAATGCTTTTGATAAAATTATTCAACATTTAACATCAGCTCCTATCATTCAACCTCCTGATTGGTCTTTACCATTTGAAATCATGTGCGATGCGAGTGATTATGAAGTCGGTGCAGTACTAGGTCAAATAAAAAACGGTAAGCCTTATGTGATATATTATGCAAGTAGAACTTTAAACAATGCTCAAATGAATTACTCCACAACTGAAAAAGAACTACTTGCTGTAATATTTGCATTAGATAAATTTCGTTCTGATTTGATTGGATCAACGACTATTGTGTTTACTGATCATTCTGCTATTAGATATTTGTTGACCAAACAGGATGCAAAGCCACGACTGATACGATGGATTTTGTTACTCCAAGAATTTGACAATGTGATAAAAGATAAAAAAGGAACCGAGAATGTCGTAGCCGATCATTTATCGAGACTAGTAACAGGATCATCTTGTGAAATGACACCAATTAACGATAATTTTCCCGATGAACATCTATTTTCAGTGACTACTACACCTTGGTTTGCTAACATAGTAAATTTTCTTGTGACAGGAAAAATGCATCGCAATGGAGTTCCAAAGATAAAAGAAAATTTTTGAATGAGGTAAAAAAATTTTATTGGGATGATCCGTATCTGTTCAAGTATTGTTCAGATCAAAATTTTCGACGTTGCATACCCGACAATGAGGTAAGTAGTGTCATTAAATTTTGTCATTCGGAAGCATGCGGAGGACATTTTTCTTCAAAGAAAACGGCTGCAAAAATCTTACAGTGTGGATTTTATTGGCCCACTTTGTTTAAAGACACCCACGAAATCTGCAAGATCTGTGAAAATTGTCAAAAATTGGGTGCAATTTCAAAAAGAAACATGATGCCTTGTAATCCTATCATTGAAATTGAAATCTTTGACTGTTGGGGAATTGATTTTATGGGACCTTTTCCATCTTCGTTTGGATACTTGTATATTTTAGTTGCAGTTGATTATGTTTCCAAATAGATAGAGTCAATTCCATGTCGAAAAAATGATCATAAAATCGTCATCAAATTTTTAAAAGAAAATATTTTTAGTAGATTTGGAATTCCTCGAGCCATGATAAGTGATGGGGGAACACACTTTGTTAATACACCATTTGCTTCATTAATGAAAAAATATGGTATTACTCATAAAGTAACTACTCCTTATCATCCTCAAACAAATGGACAAGTTGAATTAGCTAATAAGGAGATAAAGCAAATTTTGGAAAAAACTGTTAACTCAAATAGAAAAGATTGGTCTCTGCGACTTAATGATGCACTTTTATCGAACAGCTTTTAAAACATCATTGAATATGTCTCCCTATAGGTTGGTTTATGGAAAACATTGTCATTTGCCTGTGGAATTGGAACATAAAGCTTATTGGACGATCAAAACTTTAAATTCAAGCATGGATGATGCCAACAAATTGCGTAAATTGCAACTTAATGAACTTGATGAACTCAGAAATGACGCGTATGAGAATTCAAGAATTTATAAAGCAAAAATCAAATCATTTCATGATAAAACAATTCTTAGAAAATCTTTTGAGATTGGTAAAAAAGTTTTGCTTTATAATTCTCGACTTCACATATTCCCAGGAAAATTACGATCAAGATGGACATGCCCATATGTTGTAAAGCATGTGTATACTTATGGAGCTGTGGATATTGAAAATCCTAAAAATGGTGATATTTTTAAAGTAAATGGACAAAGGCTTAAACCATTTTTAGAAAATGAAATCTTTCAAGAAGAGTTTATTTCCCTTTCTGATCCTTGATTTTTTTTTTATTTTTTTGGTGTTGCATTTAAGTTTGTTTGTTTTTATTTCAGGTTTTCTTAATCTTTTTATTTTTCCGGTTAAATGGCGGATAACGGTACTCCGTGACTCTCATAGTCGGTTAAATCAGTTTCACACAATTGCTGATACAAAAATAAAAAAAAATCATTTCTTTTCTTTTCAAAATGAATGAAATTCTCTCAAAAATTTGTAAATAATTTCCCTCTGTTTCTGAAAATGTTCTAAGAAAAATTTATGCAGGAAGGTGTGAAAGATTGAGATTGCTAATGCAAAAAGGAATTCCAGAAGATATTCGTCTTGTAATAGAAGCTAAGGTCCGATTTGGAGGAGAAGTTCCACAATCATTGCTCATTCGGTATTTGCCTGGATTAGGAAAAAGCACTTATGCGAAAAAACGAAGGGCCAAAAGTTTAGGGGTTTGTCATAAGTGTGCAAGATGGACTTGTGACAAACGATGCAGATCTTTGGGGTGTGTTTCCAATAACAGAGAAGATAAAATTGGTTTCATTAAGAATGGGCTGAGTAAGGAGTCTTTAGATAACATCTTATTGACTCTTGAGACGCATTCTAGTGGACATGTGCATATTGAACTTATCCGTTTATGGAAACAATTTCAAGATGAGCGTCATAGTCTTGGGAATCCGACTAAAAAAGACCCTGTTTGCCAATTTATAAGAAAATTGGATGGGAAGCATATCCTCGACTCATAGAAGGCGTTGAAGCTGTTTCTGGACGTAAAACCAGAGGAAAATTGTGAGCCACAATCACAATACTGTTTATATGCACGTGTGTCATTATTGTTTTTACTATTTATCCTGTTTACAGCTATGACCCATAGTTTTGTCATGATAACACATTATCCCTATAAAATCTCTCATATTTTTCTCTATTTTCGCAGAAAAAAAAAGAAAGTAAAAACATGGCTGGATCCTCTGCACAAACATTGAAAAATATTTGTGTATTTTGTGGGTCGAGTTTTGGAAAAAATAAAGTGTTTGTAGAAGCAGCGAATAATATTGGAAAGATATTGGCTGAGAGAAAAATTCACTTGGTATATGGGGGAGGTAATATTGGGTTAATGGGATCTGTTTCAACATCTGCTCATCTTGGAGGTAGTCAGGTTTTGGGTATTGTTCCTACAGCTTTAGCTGAAGGAAATATTACAGGTGTTACGATTGGGGAGAAATTAAAAGTTTCTTCTATGTATGAAAGAATCACTCAAATGATTGAAAATTCTGATGCTTTTATCGTACTACCAGGTGGTTTTGGTACATTTGAAGAAATTTTTCACACTGTTTCTTGGGCACAACTTAATATCCATAATAAACCTATGGGCTTGTTGAATATCAATAATTATTTTGACAGTTTGTTGACATTTCTTGATAAAGCTGTGGAACAGAATTTCATTTCAGAAAATTCACAACGGATGCTCATCTGTGCTTCGACTGCCGACCAATTAATTGATGATTTGGAAGCTTTTGTTCATAAGCCTGATCCGATGATTACAAAGATCAATTGGTCGCAATCAAGCAGTAAGAAAAGGAAGTTGGATCATTGATTCAAAAGTCGTGGATTGGTTTGCGTTTGTTTCAGTTTGTTATCTTCAATAAAATTCCGGGTGATATCCCTTTCATTATGTACTCTTTATTAATAGTTATTTTGACATTAGGGACAATGTCATATTCTGATTAGGGGGAGAACAAACTTATAAAAAAAAAAAATTTAAAAAAAAAATAAAAAAAATAAAATATTATTTTAAAATAAAATCATGTTTATTGTTTGTATCTTAGTAATTTTTGCAAAAATGTCATACATTACATGTTTGAAAGATTTAAATTAGAACATGCATTAATCTATTTAAGAATGTTTAAATTTTTATTTGAAAAAAAGTCAATTTTAATATTCTGATCAATATAAAAATATGATTTATGAAATCTTTTTGAGTGATTAACCATTGTGATAAAATCAGGTATTAAAGTATATGGCCCAAGATATACCTTATAAGAGTGCCTATAATTTTAAACTCACACATATTTTGTGAGTGAGTGGAGAGGACTGAGAAAACAGCTTTCGAGCCTTTATTGATCATGAGAGAGACTATCTATTGTTTAGATCTTGAGTTCTTATTTTGAAGAAAAAAAATGATATTTCCTGAAAAAAAAGGGAGAAAAATACAAAAAGAAAGATATTGAAGATCTATGTAATTTTTAAGTTATATGCTACGACCCATATATCTCTCATAAAAAAAAAACAAAAAACAAAAAAAGAGAGAGAAATTTATTGTACAAATTAAATAAATATGTGGTCAAGAAGCATAAACTTAGTCTGATTCCATGATGTTATGCAAAAAAAAAAAAAATAAGGAAAAAATATATAATAAGAACAACTAGATTTTGAATCAATGGATTTTCTATCTTTTGATTAGTTTGGCTCGTTTGTCTGTCTGCATTCTGTAAACCATTTTTCTGAGCATTTATCTGTATTCCAACTCCATGAGAGAAATCGTTGCCATAAATTGAAACATTTATTAGCCTGTGAGGATATGGAGTTGAGACTCTTACTAGGAATTTCTGAAGGCCGTGTACATTTAACTACCTGAAATAAGCTTTGAATTGATCATCTCAAATTATTTCATAAATTATAATTATGATGATCTTGATATAACTTTGACAGTTTTCAAATTTAATTTAAACACTTAGATAGTTTTGATTACATTTCTATTTAAATTAATCAATATGTTTTGTATTGCTATTAACGCTTAAATTGCTATGGACTAGCAATAAGCTGGTTGGGAGGTGTGATAAACATAAAAATTGTACATTAATTAAATGTTTTATAATTTAACTATATAGTTTTTGTTTTATTAAATGTTTAAATATTATATGTTTTATAATAAATTGTATAAAATATAAGTTGTTGTGTAATTACAAGTGTTTACTATTTTTTTACAGATTCGATAAAACAAGAATAAACGTGGCGTTGCAAATGGGATTAAGATGATTTTTGGACCTGTAGAAAGTTGATATTAATATCTACAATATTGGTGGCAAGCATGAGATAAAAATCCTCTCACAATTGGGATCAAATTAAGCAACAAATAAAGTTACCAAAGGAGTGGTAGTTTTACCATGCTCTAGTATTTTGACCATATCTCTCAAATTGCTTGGTCAAATGGTTTGAAAAAAATACCACAACTAGACAACTCAATTATCCGCATGTTTCTTTTTATGTAAAGAAGCAAATTCGGAGAAAAAGATTTTCAAAAGTGATGTGTAATATAATATAATATCTTGGAACACCAATGAAGACTTTTATGTAAAAAATAATATTTTATTTGTGGTTGTCTCCCCAAATTTGGCTGTAAATAGGGGTGCATTGTAATGTATTGAGATATCCCTCATTTTATGAACAAATCTTTGAGTTCATAATATTTCTCTCTATATTTTTCTTTTATTTCTTCATTTAAATATAATTAGCATGTTAATTTCATATTCAAAGTTTTACATTTTGAATAATGAATAGCTAACTTCCTAAAGTTGAGATGAAAAGGTGAAACTCTTGGCATGATAATAAAGTTACTAAAAGGTAAGAATCTATGTTTTATATTATTTAATCATTATTTATTGATCTCCATCGATGCTCCAACTACTCTCCCATATGCTAGACCAAAATGAGTAGTCATCGGGGAGAAAATAGATACAACTGCATCAAGACTAAGTATCTGTCGTTTCCTAACTGACCCAAAAGGGAAGGGCAAGTTGACTGAGGAGCCCCGACCAACAAACTCAATTCAAACTCACATCGACCTGATTTGGAACGAGGTCAATGATTTTGCTGAATCAAAAGATGAAAACTTCCAATGAGTGGGTAAGTTTTCGAACTGAGGTTTTTGCGAAGCAGTTACAGAAGAAAGCAGTTTTGAAGAAATTTATTTCTTTGGAAACTGTGGTCTTAAAGGTGGTCAAAGCTGCATCAATTGTTCAAACATTGGAAAGAAAAACATACTTCTTTGATCTGGTGCATGTCAAGAAGCTTGCCCAACTGATCACTCAGCTCCGCCAAAACTATAATCCAACCAGCCCGACTGCTTTCAATGACAAAGCAGTGCATGATCAACTGGATACAGATCTTTGATCACTGCAGATGAAGATAAAGTGTTGGGAAATGGATTTGGAGTTGATTATTCCAGCAAATGCTCCGAGTCCTTTATCTGAAGAGAAAGCTGAACAATCAGTTCCAGATCAAGAGCAATCCCACGAACCACTTGCTGAATCAACTGAGCCAGCAGCTGCTCCTACCTCTAAGGATGATCAACCATTACCTTCAGTTCCACCATCCTCTACTACTGATCTTCAGCTCTAAACTGATGCTGAGTTTTCATTGGAGAACATCGACGAAGTCATACAATCATCCGTCATTGATATTCAGCTGAATATTTTATCTACAGTAGCAGCTGAAGAACCAAACGTAACTGAACAACTAACCGCAGAGGCTGTTTTGCAACATACTGAAGAACCAGTTCAGTCGGTTGCCACGACTGAACAAGAAGTTCTAGCTGACCCTGACATGGCTCAGTTGCACATGGAACAAACTGAAGAAGTGCAAAGTGAAGAGCCAACTACTCGTTTGATAAGTCATCAAAATTCAAGATTTTCAATGCCAGTGTTCATCTGCCAAAGGTCAAGCTGGACGTGTCACCTGAGCAGTTTATCAAAGTGAAGAAGGAGATTGGGACACAGGATTCTCCCAAATCATTCAAGAAGACAACTCAGAAGAAGACAATCAAAATGAAAATGATTGTTAGTGAGACTGATTCTGAGAAAACTCCTTCTCCCAAAATCCTGAAGAAGCCAAGAACTCTTAAGACCAAACCGGCAGCTGTTCTGAACACAATCCCAGATGATGGATTGACACTTACTAGAGCTGAACAGCTTATCAGCGCCATATCCTCTAAGGGCAGTTCCAGTCGAGTCTTCAACTGAGGGTCAGTTACCTCCACCAACTGATCCATCCAAGAAGATTATCATCAAGTCTGGTGATAAGAAAAAAACAACAGGAGTCCAATCTCCAATGATTTCCATCAATGCTCCAACTACTCTCCCATATGCTAGACCAAAATGAGTAGTCATCGGGGAGAAAATAGATGCAATTGCATCAAGACTAAGTATCTCTCGTGTCCTAACAAACTCAAAAGGGAAGGGCAAGTTGACTGAAGAGCCTCGACCAACAAACTCAATTCAAACTCACATCGACCTGATTTGGAACGAGGTCAATGATTTTGCTGAATCAAAATATGAAAACTTACAATGAGTGGGTAAGTTTTCGAACTGAGGTTTTTGCGAAGCCGTTACAGAAGAAAGCAGTTTTGAAGAAATTTATTTCTTTGGAAACTGTGGTCTTAAAGGTGGTCAAAGCTGCATCAATTGTTCAAACATTGGAAAGAAAAACATACTTCTTTGATCTGGTGCATGTCAAGAAGCTTGCCCAACTGATCACTCAGCTCCGCCAAAACTATAATCCAACCAGCCCGACTGCTTTCAATGACAAAGCAGTGCATGATCAACTGGATACAGATCTTCGATCACTGCAGATGAAGATAAAGTGTTGGGAAATGGATTTGGAGTTGATTATTCCAGCAAATGCTCCGAGCCCTTCATCTGAAGAGAAAGCTGAACAATCAGTTCCAGATAAAGAGCAATCCCAGGAACCACTTGCTTAATCAATTGAGCCAGCAGCTGCTCCTCCCTCTAAGGATGATCGCTTATCACCTTCAGTTCCTCCATCCTCTACTACAGATCTTCAGCTCTAAACTGATGTTGAGTTGTCATTGGCGAACATCGAAGAAGTCATACAATCAGTCGCCATTGATATTCAGCTGAATATTTTATCTACAGTAGCAGCTGAAGAACCAAACGTAACTGAACAACCAGTTGCAGAGACTTTTTTGCAACAAACTGAAGAACCAGTTCAGTCGGCTGCCACGAATGAACAAGAAGTTCTGGTTGACACTGACGTGGCTCAGATGCACATGGAACAAACTGAAGAAGTGCAAACTGAACAGCCACCTACAGTTTCAATTGTTCAACAACTGAAGAACCAGCTACAGTCTCAGCTGATAAGAAAATTGACTAGCCTTCCAGTTCAACTGATCCTCCGACTTTCTTCTTTCCTCCAGAACTACAACAGGAAGCTATACCAGAAGAAGTTTCAGAAATGGTCACTATTGCGACTGAACAAAATGATAGAGCCATGATAATATTTCATTAAGAAGACAAGGAGTAAGAACCTGAATAATCTGAAGCTTTGTCTCCTAATATACCAATGGACACTGAATCCATGATCAAAGATATTCAGTCCAACCTTCACGATGTGATGTCCTCCATCTCTGATATCTAATCAACTCAGCTGCTGCACACCTTAAAGATTGATTCTATAAAGGAAATGATTCTCTAGAGTTCATAACAAGTCAGGAAGGATATTACTTCACTATTTTTCCAAATAGATCAGTTCAAGAAGGACCGAGTGATGATTCAAGCTCATTTCCAAGCTCAAGAAGTGTTTGCAAACCGCATGGATTTCCTCTAGAACGTGGTCACAAAGAGATGGACTAGTTGCAAGAACATATAGTGCACGCCTTATCAAATGTCACTTCCGAGGTCCGTGCTTATCCAGCAGAGTTGACAGGTTTGACAAAAAGGAGGAAGAAGAAAAAGAAGAAGATCGGCAGGCGCAATCCAAGAAGAGACCTGTGTACTAACTGATCAAGGTCCAAGTGATAAAATAGAAAATATATAAACAGATCCAGATCAGTTAGAAGACAGTCTCTATATTCTTATTCAGTTGAAGAGTTTGGTAGATTTTGAAGTATTATTTTTAGTCAGCAGAAGATTTTTTTATTCTTTCATTCTTTGTAAGAATCTGTACATTGAAAGAGTTGATTAATAAAATATTATTTTACCTACAAAATATTCAGCTTGATCAATTCACTTTTCTAATTTTGTCGAACACCAAAAAGAGGGAAATTGTTGGAAACTTAATTTCGGAAGTTTGACAAACCAAAAATATAAAGATTTAACAAACTGAAAATAATTGATGCCTAACCGAAGATTAGTGCGCAGATAAGGCAACTGAACTAAGCTAACTGAACTATGTAGTGGAATGGATGATCAGTTGGAGCATTTTATCAAACACTTGGTATCCAATATTTTGGTATTTGAAGAACACACAAAATGTTTCAACAATGCATACTTAAAACAATGGAAATGATAAGTAAATGCAATAAAAAAATAGACACGAATTTGTTTATTGATGTTCGGAGACTTCAAATGCTTTTACGTCTCCCCTTCTTCCCATTGGGAAGGATTCACTAGAAGACTTTGATTTATACAACTCTTTGTACAAACCCACTCATCTTAAGACTTACACTACTGTTTAAACTTAACTCCTAGTACTCAAGATGTTAAAGTAGGTGCCCGTCGAGGCAAGTGTTGGCCGAGTGTTCACAATGAAACTCTATGTATAAACGATCTTTATTTTAATAATATTTGAAATTACTATTTTGGCACATCTTTATCTGTATACCCATGCTAGTTGCATAGATAAAGCCCTTGAATATACAAATAGTAGAAAAATATAAGATGCTCATATGATGAGTATCTTGAAACTCATATTTGGAATATTGTATATTCTAAACAGTTCCTAGTCGATTCAGCCGCCGCTAAGAAGGATATAGGCCGCTCGAGTTCGAGACTAGTATCTGCGATGTGAGTACCATTTTTCATTGGTAGGGGACATTGTGATGTCCGAGCATGCAGATAGGTGCTCCTTGTAGAGTGCATTGAACAACCTTCCATTAAGGACTTTCCAAGTGGTTGTCACTTATCGAGTGGAAACGTCCTAGTTTATGGTTGTACACCATTAGTCCTTATGACCCGGGACAACATTGAGACTCTATATGCTAGCATTACACTTTGACTTGTTTACCTGACTCTCATGGGGTCGTCAGGTGGCAAGGTTGGGTGTTTTGTCGAAACATATAGGAGTCGATGCATTGTAGTCGGGGCTTCACCACTTACCTTCGGGTATGGATATCCTATGTGAAATCATGTGTGTGTAGTATGAAATCTTTGATCAGAGTATGGTGGTAATTATGAAAGGGGTTTTGTAGATTACACCATCGATGCAACTATGACATGACACATAGTATCGATTCATTGACAACTCTCGATATACCAATGGTTATCGAATCGGTCGGGATATATGAGTTGAAGGGACCGTACTGTACGCTAACCATAATAAAATGGTTCTTGCAGACACTATCATTTGATACCTAAGGAATCATGTAAGCGAAGCTGCTAGGCGTTTAACATGATTGGTTGGATACTATCAGACTTGTGTTCTGACGTTCTTGTTATCAAGGAGTTGATAATTAAGAATGGAGCAATTGGGATATGCTCGAATAAGGACATGTTTAGTCCGAATCACATGGAAATGTGAACCCACGTCTAGTTGTATCAATGAACCATTGAGGGCCACACAAGTGCTAGCTTTCTAGATCCTATTGAGAAGTAAAATAGTTCAATGTATTGAACGGCTTATAAATGAGTTTATAAGCGTAAATAAAATAGAAGTATGACTTCTATAAGGAGAATGTAACTTTTAATTTGAGGAAGTGTTCCTAAATTAAAAGTTGGCCAAAGAAATAATGTATTTGAAAATTGTGATTTTCATAAACATTATTATGGACTAAATTATAGTAATTCAAGTGTTGAATTAATTAAACACTAGTGGACCTAGTAGAGTCCAAATAATTATATTAATTCAAGTGTTGGATTAATTAAATAACATTAGGCCTTGTGAAGCCCAATTAGAAATAATTATTAAACTAGTGGGCTTGAGTAAAATCAAGTAAATGTTAAATGGTCTCAAATATGTTTGGGACAATTAAATAAAAGTTCATGGGCTTTGTAAATGTTTCAAGCCCACTTACAAAAGCATGCTTGTGAGGTGAAGGGTTGGGGAATACTTTTTATTAAAAAATTTCATGGCATGCAAAAGGTTGTCTCTACTTTTTCACACACAGAGGCAACTCATCCCTCTCTCCCATTACACTAGTATGGCCGAAATTTACACACAATTCTCCTTCAATTTTTCTCTCATATTTCTTCTTCAATTGTTGAGGAAAGAAAATACTTCTCCTTGAATAATCATTTTATTTTTCTAGTGCAAAATAAAAGGGGATTTACCTAGTTGGTGGTGGGCTTGATTTTTGAATAAGGAGTGTTCAAAGGAAGGCTTGTAGATTGTCTACCATTGAAGAGCCAAGTTGTTTACAACTTGGTTGGAGCCAAACATCAATCTCAAGAGATTGATAGGTATACTTTCTTAACACCCTATGTATGACATAATGTGTTTGGTATTTGCTACACACTTTGTTAGGTGCTCGGTTTTCTTCCCTATAAAATATGATTTTTGAAACTTCCGTTGCGCAACCGGCACTGTAACCGATCCCCTTTCAAGTGGTATCCGAGCTATGGTTACAATTTTGGTGTAGCAAATACATAATATTATATTGAAGTCGATTTCTAATCGCTTGAGATAAATTTTGCAACAAAAAATCAAGGTTTTTGAGTGGGGATTTCGTGCAGCTTGTGGGCTGCCCATTTCGAGCAGCGAGGGCAGCCCGAGGGGCTGCCCGAACGCCCTCTCTAAAATAAAAAAAAAAATTTTGGCCGGAATCCAGCGACGGAGCTCCGGAGACGGCGATGACGACTAGGGTCCAAAAGTGTTTTGAATTATCAAAGTATCATGGGCCTTGATGTTGTTGGGCCATTAGATGGCTAACATATTTGTGAAATTTAAATGGGTCAAAATGTTTTTGGTGAAAAATTATTTTTTGGGCCCCTAAGTTTAAATTTACAAAAGTTGCAAATATTTTCTCATGAAATAAATAATTTAAGTTGAACTTTAATTATTTATAGTAAATGGTGATTTACAAGAAATTCGGTTATAAATAAATTAATTATAAAGTAGACAAAGGTGTTTGTATACTTTGTTAATTTAGTTTATAATCGTGGCGGTTAGTGATTAGATTCAAGATATATAATATTGGATCAATTAATTATTGTGATAATTAATTGATGGTATATAATATGTGATATTATGCATGAAGGATGATCAAAAGCCCAAGCCCAATTTGCTAGGTGTATGCTAGGATATTTTGTGTTGAATGATTGTAATAATTATCAAATTTAAAGTGGGCTTGGTTTATGGACCGTTCCCACCCCATGAGATGTATCCCTATTTGCCATGGATATTTATTTGTAAATATTAGAATAGTAGAAGATCAAGATTGGAAGATGGTGGCCTTGATGATTATGAAGATCAAAGACATGTAAATATTGGAAGCTTATGTAATAGTTGCATTTGCATCCCTTGCATTTCCCTAGGATTGGACCTAGGCCCGTGCTTAGCTCACACGGGCCATTAGTTTTGGGGCGATTGATCATCCTTGTTTTGTTTGCTCTTTATAATATATGCATGATATGTTATAAATAATGAGTATGTGCGTTATTATTATGATAATAACAAAGTTGCATGAATCCGGCAAACATACGATCAAACATGGAGAGCTTTTAAATAAAATTAATGATGAGACCTTTCAAAATTAAAAACCCTAATTTTGAATAAGATTCAAAATTAATATCAAGCCCGAAAAGGGGAATTATAAAGTTGTTTATAATTTCCATGTCTTCCATCGACAATGGATGCATGATGAACGCTACCCGTGCTCGGGGCTCGGCTCATATTATTGGGGGGGCCCTGGGTGCCGGAAAGCTGTGACATCCATTGACATGGTGATGTGAACTACGTGGAACTCCCATGATTTCGGCTCATATTATTGGGGGAACTCATGGCGACTGTCCATTAATGTTCAACATCGATGGGTAAGGCTTGACACGTAAAGATGAACGACGTCATATTATTGGGTCCTAATCAAACGTGAGACAAAATTTTACGTAGAGGGTTGCATTGTGATGCAATTGGAAACTACCTTTTAGGAATTGTGATTGGCTGATATTATTCGGGATCATAATTCGCTAATTGGACCTTGCGTACCTACTGAGGAAAGGAGTTTCCCGTTTTCATTAGAGGGTAGTGAAAGATGTTAAAACAGTGGGAGTAAACATTTATAAAGTAAAAGTCCATACTTTATATCTTACTAAATATTTTAAAATAGTCATTAACATTTATCGGTTTACTTTTCAGTACAATTTTTGACAATGTCTTCGATTCGCAATCCGCTGTCTGCTATACTCGAAAAACACGTTTTAACCGAACCTAATTACATCACTTGGCTAAGAAACCTGAAAATCGTCTTGAACTCGGAAAAGATTGCATATACACTGACTGAGTCGCCCCCTGTTGAGGCTCCGACTAGCTGCACTCCTGAGGAATTGCAGACTTACAAGGATTGGTGTGACCATGACTTGAAAGCCAGGTGTTATATGCAGGCTTCTATGAATGATGAGCTGCAGAGGCATTTTGAGGATGCAAAGAGTGCTGCTGACATTCATTTGCATCTCAAGGAGCTCTTTGGTGAGCAAACGCGGCCTCTTAGGCATGCTACCGTCAAGGAGCTGATCACTTTCCGCATGCGAGATGGGGCCTCGGTCCATGAGCATGGCGTGAAGATGATTGGGATCGTGGACAAGCTCGTTGGCATGGATCTGGTGTTGCCTTCGGAGTTTACCACCGACGTGTTGCTTTTGTCACTGCCTAGCTCATTTGATCCTTTTGTGGTGAATTTCAATATGAACAAGATGGATCCGACCCTTGAGGAGTTGGTGAACATGCTTGTGACCTTTGAGTCCACCATCAAGAAAGAGAAGCCGGTTCTTTATGTGGGTTCTTCATCTGGTACGAAGACCGTTCCACGTGGGAAGGGAAAGAAGTGTTCTTTCCAACGTCCCAAGAAGAACGTGCCCTTGAAGAGGCAATCACCGAGTCCCATTGTGGCAGCCATACCAGTGAAGGCTGACAAGACTGCTGATATATGTCATCACTGCAAGAAGCCTGGACATTGGAGGCGTAACTGCATGGAATATCTTGCCCAGAAGAGTTCTGGAAACGGTATGTTCTATATTGAAGTAAACATTTTAATTAACTCTACTTCTTGGGTATTGGATACCGGCTGTGGCTCACATCTCTGTAATGATTTGCATGTGATGGGAAGAAGTAGGAGGCTTAGGGAAGGTGAGACCTTCTTGAGGATGGGCAATGGAGCAAGAGTTGCTGCCAAGGCCATAGGAGATGTTTACTTGCTTTTGAACAATTATTTTAAGTTAATTTTGAGAGATGTTTTGTTTGTACCAGATTTGGTGAAAAACATTATTTCCATTTCTATGCTTGATAAAGATGAATTTTCTTATTTATTTAGCAAAGGTGTTTGCAACATTTACAAGAATGAATGTTTAGTTGGTACTGGAGAACTTGAAAACGATCTCTACACCTTAAAATTGAAAGATATTCCACTAAACAATGTCCAAGCAATAACAACAACAAACAAACGAAAACAAGATACTCTAAATTTGGCACAATTGTGGCATGCTCGATTAGGACATATTTCCCTAAGAATGATGAACAAACTAGTGGGAGTGGGCATGTTTGATATGTCTGATATTAATGCTCTCACGACTTGTGAATCTTGTCTAAAAGGAAAGCAAAATTCCCTTTAAGGGCCATGTGGAGCGAGCCAAAGGGCTATTGGATTTGATCCATAACGATGTGTGCGGTCCACTTAGCATCACCACTAAGCATGGACATGCCTACTTCATCACCTTTACCGATGAATTTTCGAGGTATGGGTATGTATATTTGATGAAATACAAGTCTGAAGCCTTTGAAAGGTTCAAAGAATTCAGAAGTGAAGTAGAGAAACAGTTGGGACGAAGCATCAAGACACTTCAATCGGATCGAGGTGGTGAGTACTTGAGTGTCGAGTTCCAAGAGTATCTTAGGGACAATGTGATTCTATCGCAGTGGACTCCGCCCGCTACACCGAAGTTGAATGGTGTTTCGGAGCGTCGTAACCGGACGTTGATGGACATGGTTCGGTCTATGATGGGGTTCACGGAGTTGCCGCCATCCTTTTGGGGATATGCGCTTGAGACAGCGGAACTGTTGTTGAACAATGTCCATTCCAAGGCATTTGACAAGACACCATATGAGATATGGATGGGTAAGCCTCCCAAGTATTCTTATCTTAGAATATGGGGGTGCCCTGCTTATGTGAAGCAGGTAGTGGGAGATAAATTGAATAGCCGATCCATTTTATATTACTTTGTGGCATATCCAAAGAATTCTGTTGGATATTATTTCTATCATCCCCAAGAAACAAAGGTGTTTGTTTCTAGGAATGCAACCTTTTTGGAAAAGGAATTTCTATTGAATAGAAAAGGGGAGATGATAGAACTCGAAGAAGTTCGAGAGAAACCCACAATTATAGAACCCACACCCGAAAAGCCAAGAGAGGAGATACAAGCTCTTAGAAGATTCGAGAGAGTCTCGAGACCACCTATGAGGTATTTTCTGCTTCTTGAAGAGGGCCATGATGAGCCTAACCATGGATTTGATCCAAGGACCTTCAAGGAAGCGTTATCTGATGCCGATTCAACCAAGTGGCTTGAAGCAATGGAATCTGAGATGAATTCCATGCATTCGAACCAAGTGTGGAATCTCGTGGATCCACCTGAGGGAATTGTTCCCATAGAGTGTAAATGGATTTACAAGAGGAAACTTGGGGTGGATGGGAAGGTATTGACCTTCAAGGCGCGATTGGTAGCAAAAGGATTTACTCAAAGACAAGGAGTTGACTTTGAGGAAACCTTTTCTCCAGTTGCAATGTTCAAGTCCATAAGGATATTGCTAGCCATAGCTGCATGGTATGACTATGAGATATGGCAGATGGATGTCAAGACAGCGTTTCTTAATGGGGATATTAAGGAAGAGATTTACATATCTCAACCTAAAGGATTTACATCCGTCGGAAGTGAGCATATGGTATGCAAACTTCAAAGATCTATTTATGGTCTAAAGCATACATCTAGGAGTTGGAACCTTAGATTCGACAAGTACAATCAAAGAGTTTGGTTTTACTAAGAATCCTGAGGAACCCTGTGTGTATAAGAAGGTCAGTGGGAGTGCTGTGACATTCCTAGGTGCTTTATGTTGATGACATTCTACTCATTGGGAATGATGTAGGAATGTTGCAATCAACTAAGATATGGTTAGCGAATAAGTTCTCGATGCAGGACTTGGGTGAAGCATCTTTTGTATTGGGAATACAGATCTATAGAGATAGATCAAGAAGATTGCTTGGTCTCACCCAGTCCACATACATTGATACCATCGTGAAGAGGTTCTCGATGGATGAGTCCAAGAGAGGACATCTACCAATGTGTCATGGCGTGTCCCTATCCAAGTCTATGTCTCCCAAGACTGATGCAGAGATAGAGGCGATGACACACATTCCATATGCATCAGCGATTGGTAGCATCATGTATGGAATGATATCAACACGTCCTGACGTGGCTTTCACACTAAGTGTAGTGAGTAGATATCAATCGAACCCCGGTCTACCACATTGGAAAGCTGTGAAAGACATCCTCAAGTATTTGAGAAGGACCAATAAATTGTTCTTGGTCTATGGGGGTGGAGAACTGAAATTGGAAGGCTATATCGACTCTAGCTTCCAAAGCGATATCGATGACTCGAAGTCAACCTCTGGGTTTATATTCATGCTCAATGGTGCTGGTGTCTCTTGGAAGAGTTCCAAGCAAGACAGTACAGTGGATTCCACCACTGAGGCAGAATACATTGCTACATTAGCTGCAGCAAAGGAGGCTGTTTGGATAAGGAATTTCGTCCAAGAGTTGGGCGTCATTCCTAATGGAGTTGCTTCTGTCCCGGTGTTTTGTGACAACACGGGAGCCATTGCTCAAGAAAAGGAGCCAAGGTCTCATCAGAAGTCAAAACATGAATTGAGAAAGTACCACATCCTCCGAGAGATTGTGGAAAGAGGAGATGTCTCGATTGACAAAGTCGGCTCCGCAGATAATGTTGGTGATCCACTTACTAAGCCTTTACCTGGACCATTATTCGAGAACCATCGCGAATCGATAGGTTTAAAGCATATGGGTAGTTGGCTCTAGTGCAAGTGCGAGATTGTTAGAGTAGGTGCCCGTCGAGTCAAGTGATGGCCGAGTGTTCACAATGAAACTCTATGTATAAACGATCTTTATTTTAATAATATTTGAAATTACTATTTTGGCACATCTTTACCTGTATACCCATGCTAGTTGCATAGATAAAGCCCTTGAATATACAAATAGTAGAAAGAATATGAGATGCTCATATGAAGAGTATCTTGAAACTCATATTTGGAATACTGTATATTATAAACAGTTCCTAGTCGATTCAGCCGCCGCTGAGAAGGATATAGGCCGCTCGAGTTCGAGACTAGTATCTGCGATGTGAGTACCATTTTTCATTGGTAGGGGACATTGTGATGTCCGAGCATGCAGATAGGTGCTCCTTGTAGAGTGCACTGAACAACCCTCCATGAAGGACTTTTCAAGTGGTTGTCACTTATCGAGTGGAAACGTCCTAGTTTATGGTTGTACACCATTAGTCCTTATGACCCGGGACAACATTGAGACTCTATATGCTAGCATTACACTTTGACTTGTTTACCGACTCTCATGGGGTCATCAGGTGGCAAGGTTGGGTGTTTTGTCGAAACATATAGGAGTCGATACATTGTAGTCGGGGCTTCACCGCTTACCTTCGGGTATGGATATTCTATGTGAAATCATGTGTGTGTAGTATGAAATCTCTGATCAGAGTATGATGGTAATTATGAAAGGGGTTTTGTAGATTACACCATCGATGCAACTACGACATGACACATAGTATCGATTCATTGACAACTCTCGATATGCCAATGGTTGTCGAATCGGTCGGGATATATGAGTTGAAGGGACCGTACTGTACGCTAACCATAATAGAATGGTTCTTGCAGACACTATCATTTGATACCTAGGGAATCATGTAAGCGATGCTGCTAGGCGTTTAACATGATTGGTTGGGTAGTATCAGACTTGAGTTCTGACGTTCTTGTTATCAAGGAGCTGATAATTAAGAATGGAGCAATTGGGGTATGCTCGAATAAGGACATGTTTAGTCCGAATCACATGGAGATGTGAACCCACGGCTAGTTGTATCAATGAACCATTGAGGGCCACACAAGTGCTAGCTTTCTAGATTCCGTTGAGAAGTAAAATAGTTCAATGTGTTGAACGGCTTATAAAGGAGTTTTTTTAGCGTAAATAAAATAGAAGTATGACTTCTATAAGGAGAATGTAACTTTTAATTTGAGGAAGTGTTCCTAAATTAAATGTTGGCCAAAGAAATAATGTATTTGAAAATTGTGATTTTCATAAACATTATTATGACTAAATTATATTAATTCAAGTGTTGAATTAATTAAACACTAGTGGACCTAGTAGAGTCCAAATAATTATATTAATTCATGTGTTGGATCAATTAAATAACATTGGTCCTTGTGGAGCCCAATTAGAACTAATTATTAAACTAGTGGGCTTGACTAAAATCAAGTAAATGTTAAATGGTCTCAAATATGTTTGGGACATTTAAATAAAAGTCCATGGGCTTTGTAAATGTTACAAGCCCACTTACAAAAGTATGCTTGGGAGGTGAAGGGTTGGGGAATACTTTTTATTAAAAAATTCAATGGCATGCAAAAGGTTGTCTCTACTTTTTCACACACAGAGGCAACTCATCCCTCTCTCCCATTACACTAGTATGGCCGAAATTTACACACAATTCTCCTTCAATTTTTCTCTCATATTTCTTCTTCAATAGTTGAGGAAAGAAAATACCTCCTTGAAAAATCTTTTTATTTTTCTAGTGCAAAATAAAAAGGGATCTACCTAGTTGGTGGTGGGCTTAATTTTTGAACAAGGAGTGTTCAAAGGAAGGCTAGTAGATTGTCTACCATTGAAGAGCCAAGTTGTTTACAACTTGGTTGGAGCCAAACATCAATCTCAAGAGATTGATAGGTATACTTTCTTAACACCCTATGTATGACATAATGTGTTTGGTATTTGCTACACACTTTGTTAGGTGCTCGGTTTTCTTCCCTGTAAAATATGATTTTTGAAACTTCCGTTGCGCAGCCGGCACCGTAACCGATCCCCTTTCACAGGATTGTATGCAGCACCTCACAATCAGCATATTGTTTAATGTCTCATATGGAAAGAGCACAAACACGATGTTTTACGTCTTTGTGTAAAGACTCACTCAACTAATATTTGAAGTTCAACTCTCTTGTATATGTGTGAGTGATTGTGTGTGAGGAATTTATTCTTTACAGTGTACATCTTAAATGTATCCTCACATAAAGGCTTGTGCTCTCAACTAGCTGATATCTTCATGCTAACTGCCCATGCTTTGAATTCACTTCAAAAGCTCTTGTTTGATCTTCAAGATGTTGTATTTATAGGCTCCAGCAATGATATATATGCTAGATACAAGAATATGACCGTTTGGAAAGTTTCTGTACTGTTTCTGAAGTTGCAATGGTCAAATTCGCCTTGCTGGACATTTTCCCGACTGATCAACTCTGGTCAACTCAACTGATCGTTCAGTTCAACTTGTCAGCAGCTGGTTCAGTTGGTCAACTACTGGTTCAGATCAGTTCCGCTGGTCAGCAGCTGGTTCAGTTCAGTTGATCAGCAACTGGTTCAGTCAGCTTCAGTTGGTCAGCAGCTGGTTCAGTTGGTTCAGTTTCAGCTAGTGTGCTGAAATCAGCCTAACTGATTTCAGTTTGTGCATAACCAGTAGCTTCATCGTCATTTATCAGCATCTTAAGCTTCGATTCAGACTTTGACTTCTGACGATGATTTGTAGATCATCGTCTTATCTTTCCAACGCATACTGAATCACTTCATTTCGATAATGGAGCTGAGAGATATGGCTAAAATACCACAACTCCTCAAATCCAACTAATTGTTGTCTTCGTGCGATCAGTTGGACCTAGATAACATCCGATTTTGCCCAACTGACGTGAAATACGACTTGTTCCACATTTAGTTTTCTGATCAGTGTAGTTGGTGGATTGTCATTTGGATCATCTAGTTGAGAGATATCATCAAAACACCGAAGCTTGCCATAATTCAGTTTGTGCAAAATTCAGTTTCAGCTTGCTTCTTGTTTTAATAACTTCAAACTTGAGTAAATATTTTACAAACAAAATAACAAGTTTTTTTAACATCAAAATCAAGATTGCGAGCATGAAATGTTCCAACACATTGAGCTTACAAGCACAAATATATATTGTTGTATTATTCGATCTTAAAGAGATCAGTTGTGCTAAGTAGTTTCAGATCAGTTGAGAACAGATAAACTGTATTGAAACAAAGAGTTTCAGTTTGGCATTGCTAAGTCTTGTATTGATCAAAGTCTTTTAGTGAATATTTTATCTTATAGATAGAAGGGATGAAGTAGGAGTGATTGAAATCTCTGAACATCCATATATCTTGTGTCTCTTAATTTCAGTTATATTCTATCTGTTAGTTAGTTTATTTCCGTACTTTCATTAGTTAACTGATTGATATTGACATAACAAGATTCTCGAGTTCAATTTATCACTAAACTGACTCATTATTCGAAAAGGTGATATAATTACCTAGTGTTATTCAATCCTCCTTCTAAACATACTTTTACCTACCAACGGATCCTATCATAGATAGATAAAAAAATTTAAAAGATTTATGTTAATGATTTTATTAAAGATATTTTTATGCTTTATTTTATTGTTAGTTGATTTTTTTAAAGGTCAATTTAGGAGTTTTGGTTAGTTGGTGATTTAAGATTTTTATGCATTTTAGATTTCATTGTAAAATTATTTTTATTGATGAATTATGTCAAGTATTTTATTTAGAATTTTCGAGTTTATGATGTATGATTAGAAAGAAAAAAGTCGAGGTTGTTTCAGTTGGTATCAGAGACAGATTTTCCCCAAAGGGTTGTGTACTGTCACTCCGAGAAGCTCAAAAAGTCACGCCTCAAATATGTGAGTTTTTACTGCTTAATATTTTATATATATGCTAAAGTTCTTTTAAATGCTTATATGATGCATGATATAAATGTTAGTTGCATGCTGCATGGAAAATAATTAAATGCATGTTGGGTAGTGGAATTGATTGGGTTAATGAAGAACTTAGGAGAATAGGCTGCATGTTCTACCTGAACTGGATTTAAGAGTCGACGTTGAGAAAATTTTGCGTAAAAAATGCAATTTTCAAGATTTGGAGGACCGAATTGAAGAGTAAGATTTAAGTTAGAAGTTATGTTTGAGGTGGATAAGGGAATCTAACTTTGCAATCATTAAGTGAAGGAAAATTTCGAAGATGAAATTCTATTTAAGGGGGGAGATTTGTAACGTCCGAAAAACCAACATACGCAAATCACATGTATGCAAAATTATTTTAAATGTTTAATTGTTTTATTTAATTGATTTTAAATGCTAGCATGATATTTATTAAATGATTAAAGGTATGATTGCATCCTTAAATGATAATATGATATGATTTAATGAAATTGAAGGATTTTACCCGAATATTCGATAATAAGCGAGGGAAAGGAGATCAGGGACGACCAAGACGAGAATATTTATTTTTCATTAAATAATCGCAACGCTTCCTAATATGATTAAAAATTATTTAATTTTCCTAAAAATGTTAAAGTTATAATTATTTTACGAGTCGAGCTTGAACTTTCCCGGGAAGCCGGTTTTGGGCAAACAAGTAGTTTTTAAAAGATCAAAAATATTATTTTTGGGAAATAATTTTATAAACTTTTAAGTTTTAACTAAATAAGAGTTATTGGGCCCAATTTAATTATTTTAATTAGGCCCAATTGCTCCTAAACATAAAGGCCCAATAACATGTTGATTAATTTATAAATAGGACTCATAGGCTATCAAAACACCACAATTCAACCTTGTTTCAGCCGAAATACAAACCCACACACACACACCATATTTTTGAAAAAAGGGAAGGGAGAAAAGGCTAGGATTTTTCGTCGTTCGGTCGTCCAACTTCGCACCCTCGCCAACGATCGTCTATTCTAGCGTTATAAGCGCCAAGGCACGTTTTTCTAAACTCTTTTAAACATCATACAAATCATAATATGCATGATTTAATTGTTTATATATGAAAAAATAGGTGTTTGAATATTTTATGGTATGACGTTTATTTTCAAAAAAACGATTTTTTACGCTTATATGAAAAATGTTATGAATCCAAAGAACACGCTGCCAACGTAGGATGAGATATGAATGAAACTTGAACAAAAATTAAATGGGAACAAGCTGGAATAACCGAAGGGGACAAGAGGAGAACCGTGGGTTTTGGTATGGTTTGTACAAGATTCAAGGGATCAGGCTACTGTACATGGGGGTTGGGGCTCGGCCAGGGCTGGTTCAGGGGACGGGCTGGTCTCGGTCTAGGGCTGGGTTGAGTCCTAGGAGGGCTAGGGCTCGAGCCTTGGGCTGTGGAAGAGTCCACGTAAAGAGGGACTCTCCCCCACACATGCATTTGTGCAGCAGCGGGGGCGGGATAGGTTGGTCCAGTAGGGTCAAGGGAGGTTGGCCAGGGGTTGGGTCATGGGTTGGTGCAGGGTGGCTCGACGTGGCTCGTGGAAAACGTGAGAGAAGCTCCTTAGAGCGGCTATTATTGTTTTTGAGCAGATGGCTTGCTGCTTGGGTTCAAGGGTCTAGGTTGGGCTTGGTCGGGTCTGTGCATGGTCTAGGGTTGGTTGGGCTCAGGTGGGCTCCGTGGTGGCTCAGCTGGAAGAGTCCTAGTGGGCTTTGAGTCTTAGTGAAGGTGAAGTCGTGCAGATTTGTGGGGGCTTCGGTGCGGAGTTGTGTGCGTGAGCTAGGGACATGTTCTAATGACCAGGGTCGGTCAATATGGTGCCTAGGTGGGTTGGCTCTGGTTTGGCTCGAGGTGGCTGGACCATGACTCGGGTAAATAGGGAGATAGCTCGATGCGTTCGATTAAGGGTCATATTTCGAATTTAAATGAATATAATTGGAACTATGGGTCCACGGTTGTGGTTCATGGCTCGAAAGAGTAGTTTAGGTAATAAAAATTCTATGTTTAAAGTTTGAGAAGAAAATATTAAGTTTTAAATTTATTCGGGAATTAAACGTCTGACGAATCATTAATTAAATAATTAATTGAAAAGCCTAGCATTATGCCGAATAAAAATTACGAAAAATTATATTTAACCTTAAGTAATTATTTGGGAGAAGTCCATGTCATTAAAATTAAGAAAAAGATATAGTCGATAATTTTTACATCTAGGGGCAAAACGATCATTTTACACTTGGGTAATACGTAAAAGCTTGGCATCGTCCCGAAGGATCATAACGTAAGTTAAATGATATTTTATGATTTTAAATAATGATTTTTATAAAAATATGTTATTTTATGATTTATGGTAATATTGTGCAATTTTTACTTTTTAAACTGCTAATTTTGAAAAACTATGATATTTTATGATTTTTTAAAGGAAAGGAAAAATATTTTGAGAGATGTGAATTGATAGTGACAAATGATATATGATATGTGGGGGTCCGTTTTAAGAAGGAACGGTGAACTTACAATTTTGTGGAGATGTCGTGAGGGCCAAGGCCCCAAAGAGAGCCCATATACGGGCCAAGGTCCCAGAGGGACCCCGTTTACATGCCAAGGCCTCAGAGGGACCCCGTATATGGGAAAAGGTCCTAGAGAGACCCAATTGATCGTATTTCCATGGTGGAACCTAGTGCCCACCCCCGTGGGCCATGTGGAGCTGAAGACTGAATAGTCGACCGGAGGATAAAAACTAGTAACTTTCAAGGATCAAACTTTACCCAAAATGATATATGATTAAAAGCTTTATGATGAAAATGATTTTACGATTTTATGATATATGATCTATGCTTAAAGCTATTTTAAAATGATTTATTTATGCTCAAAATGATTTGAAATGGTTTATTTATGTTCAAAGCTATTTTAAATAAAAATATGATTTTTAATGCATGTGATTGTATATGTATTACTTGCTATTCATGTTTAGAACGTGCTGAGTCATTAGACTCACTAGGTTTGTATGATGCAGGATTTGATGATATTATGAGAGGCGATGACGATTGAGTGGATCGAGTGCATCAGTACACTCCTGAGGGCCATTTATGTTCCGCACTAGCTGGATAGATAAAATGATTTAAAAGATTTATGTTAATGATTTTATTAGAGATATTTTTATTCTTTATTTTATTGTTAGTTGATCATTTTAAAGGTCGATTTAGGATTTTTATGCACTTGAGATTTCATTTTAAATTAGTTTGATTGATGGATTATGTCAAGTATTTTATTTAGAATTTTTGAGTTTACGATGTATAATTAGGAAAAAAAAGTCGAGGTCGTTACAGTTACCATAACACTTAAAACACACTCATGAACCTTTCTTAGTCGTAAACATAAGCCTCTCGACTGAATTTCATAATTCGTTTTAAAACTTGAACCGAAGTTCTAGTTTTAACCAGAATCAACACGAATCTTAACAGAACTTTCACCATAGATTACTAACACCTAACCAACCCCTATGCATCCCAATTAAAGCCATTTAGAACCCTCAAAAATTCCTAGCAAGCTACTAAACTTTTATGCACCTTTGTCCTAACCCTAGTCTCAACCAATTCTTATGTTCTTCTACCCTAACCCCTAACCAACGAGACAAGACCCTAACCAACCATCCTAGGTCCATGACCAAACCTTAGGGACGCTGCTGGACTAGCCCTAACGCGCCACGTACGAGGACGTGCATGGTGCGATCCAACACACCCGCGCAAGGATACCCTCCAGCCATGCATGGAACACCAAGGCTCGATTATAGGACCCTCACACGCCCAGCCTCTTGCCTGGAAAGAAACCCGCATGGCCTCCTCCTTTAATTTTTCAAAAACTGTGCCCAAGCCCTCGTGAACCCAAATTTCCATTCAGTCCTTTCCCTTCCTATCCAGCCCTTGTACAGACCCATCTAGGGATCCTAAACCACTCCCAAATCAAGCCCCTAACATCCCTAACCTGGTAGCCCCTTGTGCATCATCAATACAATGAGTTTCATGTCCAAAGAATATAAGTTTTCCATGTATAAACGAAAATATAAGAAGGATATCTGATTTTTCATGCTTGAACACAAATTCACATATAATATGCAATGAAAAATTAGAAAAGAATGAATAAGGCGTGCATTTGCGTGATTCACGCACGAATAAACAATTCTAGGCACGAAGAGACGTTGCCGGAGAGACGGGGAAAACCTTGCTGAGTTTCCCTTCAAAAACCAACATGTAGAAGCCTTAATCGTGTGTGTGTGTGTGTGTGTGCGTGCATGTGACTAGTTAAAGAAAACCCTAGGATTATTTAGTTCTTGAGGCATGGTGGTGTAGGAGCTTTAGGGCTTGGAAATTCCCACTTTGGTTACAAATAATAAATTAGACAAATGAGCCTAATAACCTTAGTACAATAGGCCCATTAAGAGTTAAGAAAAATATTTCGTTTAGGAAAATTTTCGAAAAATATTAATCGAGCCTCGAAAAAGTCCTTGTTTTCGGCAAAAATCGATTACCGGTTTAAAAAACAACTCGGCATGTAAAAACATCTCAAAAGATATCATGTTCGAAAATTACCTTTTAAATATACCAATAATTAAAAATAATCATTTAATAAAAAAAATTTCTTTACAGTCCCCGGTCTCCATTCCTTGGTCTGTCCTCGAATAACCTTAAAAACATAGTTTTACACATTCTAATAGAAAAAACATATTTTTAACATGTAAACATGCCTACCACATATAATTAATTGAATTATAATGATTTAATTAAGCATTTTTCATTTTTTCTAGATTTGCATATATTTGGATTACATTATCGTATTTTAGACTTTACACCTAAACACAACACCCCTGAACACCTACACACACATACCTCGAAACACACACAAAATCACGTGAAGTGAAGGTAGAACAAAGCCGAAACTTGGAGGCTTGTCAAGGGGGAAGATTTCTTTTTTTTGCTTATTTGTTTTTCAATTTTATTTATCGTTCTTTCTTCCAAAAATGATCACTCGACTCCCTTGAATCCCAAGGTGGTTTTTGGTGGGGTTTTGACGAGAAAAAATTGTAGAAAAATGGTAGAAATCGTCCTTCATTTGTCAACGACGTTCCACCGCTTCAGTATTCGTATTTCGAGCGTTTTAAACGCAAATGCACGTTTCTTAGCTTTCTTTTCACCATTCAAATCATAATATGTGTTTTATGTTTTAGAGCACGAAAATTATATTGATCAAATTATTTGACGGTTGGATGAACATTTTTCAAAGTTTTGACGTTTTTTGCGCTCGTTTGAGATGTGTTATTTGAAAGGGTAAACAAAGGCTGGACAGTAGCAAAGGAAGTTTATGGTAGAGGCTTGAAAGTTAGGGTTTTCCTTGCATGTTTTAGAATCTTTCCATGGGCTAGGTTTTGGGGAAGCAAGGTGCGTGGCTGGTGGCTAGTTCAGTAGGGTCCAGTAGGGTAGGCTAGGTTTTGGTCAAGGTCTGGTCCAAGAGGGCTAGAGGGTGGCTCGATAAAATAGGCGCGGGCGGCTTGGTTTGGGAGAAAAGGGTTCGAAAATGGTTAGGGAAGAGATGGGGATCAAACCATGGTCTACAGGGGTCGAATCGTGGTTCACGGTGGTAGTTTAGGAATGAAAAGATTATTTTTAAAGTTTGGGAGGAAAATATTAAGTTTGGAATTAATTCGGGTTTAAAACGATTCACGGTTTAGTTATTAAGTCATTCAATCGAAAGGCTCGGGTTTAAGTCTAAGGAAAATATTAGATGTCAAATTTAAGCTTATATGATGCTATGGGCTAGGCTCGAGTTATGAAAAGTAAGAATAAGTCAAAATTGGGAATCTGATGTCCTGGGGTAAAATTGCCATTTTACGTCCTGGTAGTTCGAAAGTCTAGCAGTGTCCCGAAAAATCATGATACATGCTAAATGAAATTTTAAAAGGTTTATAATGAAAATATGTTACTTTTATTATATATGCAAAGGCAATAGTATTTTTGCCAAATAAAATGTTATTTTACTATTTTTGAAGGATAATATATTTTATAAATAAAAGAAAGAAAAAATACTTTGAAGGGTGTTAATTGACTTTGACACCAAATATATAATGGCGATATCATGATAAAAAAATGCCTCAGAGAGAGCCCGTTTATCGAAAAATGCCCAAGAGGGAGCCCGAAGATCGTATTTCCATATTTGGCCACGACCCAATGACGAGAGTTGCTGATGCCCCACCCCTAGGTACTTGGTATATCTGTATTGATCATTCGAACATGATGATATGATATGTGATAGTCACTTTCAAGGATCAAACTTCACCCAAAATGATAAATGATGATAAAAATCTTTATGATTTAATGATTTATGATTACGAGTTTTCAGGCCAGCTTATTTTATTAAAAGATTTATTTTAAACCTGCATGTGCCTGTATATATATTATTTGTTACGTATGGTTAGAACATATTGAATCATTAGACTCATTAGGTTTGAATGGTCGCAGGTGAGGATGATTTTGAGGGAGGTGCTGAAACTTGAGTGGATCAAAGACGGCAGTACACTCACGAGGGACTTTTGTTTTTCGCATTAGATTAAGATCTAAGATTAAAAGTAAAGATTTTGAGGATTATTTTTTAAAATATTTTATGCTTTATTTCTAAGTTTAGTTTTTGATTATTTTAAAATTGACGTACGATTTTGTGGTTGACGATTTATGGAATTTTATGCATTTGAGTTTTTTTAAATTATTAGTTCTTATGTTACATGGTTTGAAGTTAGAAGAATATATTTAAAAAAAAATCCTAGAATTTATGTATAATTTAAATTTAAAAAAGTAAGGACGTTTCACAAAGATTTCATACACTACTATTTCGTTAAATCACATAGGATAACCACACTCGTAGGTGAGTGGTAAATTCCAGACTACAATATACTAGCTCCTACACATGTTGCAATTTCACCCAACCTCGCCACCTTGTGACACGTGGAGTCAGTCAAAAAGTCAAATCAAAATCCTAGTATGTAGAGCCTTAATGTTTTCCCGAGCCGTAAGGACTAAGATATACTATCATAACTACAAACTTTTTCTCTAGATGAATGATAACCACTTAGAAAGTTCAATGGAGTGTTGTTCGGTACAATCATAATATGATTACTCATTTGCATGATTGAACATCTTTATGCCCTTACCATGAAAATGGTACACAACACACAGATGCTAGTTTCAAGCTCAAACGATCATTCTCCTTGTTTTTAGGCAGCGGAATCGACTAGGAACAAATTTAGAATAATGTTTACAAATGAGTTTCAAGATCGAAGTACGATTCATTTTTATTAAAGTATATCAAGCCCTTTATCTATATTTTTAGCATGGGTACATAGAAAAAGTAAAAAAAAACCATGAAATATAAATTATATTAAAATAAAGATTGTATATTACAAATGAGTCAATAAATTTCTTAGTTTGGCTTACATGACATCTACTATAACAATCTCCTAATTACCCTAGAGCCAACTACCTATAAACTTTGATCTCATTGTTTTGCGATGCTTATCAAACAATGGTCCTGACAAGGGCTTTGTAAATGTATCAGAAACATTATCGGCAGAGGTGACTCTATCAACTGAAATATCTCATCTTCCCACAATCTCCCGGATGATGTGGAATTTCTTCATTATATATTTGGATTGCTGATGAGACTTTGGTTCCTTTGCTTGTGCAAAGGCACCATTTTTGTTGCAGTACACCATGACTGGATCATCTCCATTAAGAATAACGTCCAAATCTTGGACCAAATTCCTTATCCAAATTGTCTCTTTGGCTGCAGCAGAGGCGACAATGTATTCAGCTTTAATGGTGGAATCTGTGGCGGTGTCTTGCTTGGAACTCTTCCAAGAGATAACGCACCATTGAGCATTAATATAAAACTAGAGTTCGAATTCGAATCATATACGTCACTTTGAAAGCTAAAATCAGTGTATCCTTCAAATTTTAATTCTCTACCCCCATTGACCATGAACAAGTTCTTAGTCCATAGGTACTTAAAAACATCTTTCACGGTCTTCCAATGAATTGGACCAGGGTTTGTCTGATATCTGCTTTTAACATTTAGAGTGCAAGAAACATTAGGCTATTGATATCATACCATACATGATACTACCAATGGCTGAAGCATATGGAAAATGTGTCATCATCTCAATCCCTTCATCAGTTTCGCACATCACTTTAGATAAAGTAACATCGTGATACATTTGTAAGTATCATCTCTTGAACTCTTCCATAGATAATTTTTCATAATGATATGGATATAAGTGGCTTGGGTGAGCCCCATCATATTTTTGTATTTATCTCTATAGATTTGTATTCCCAATATATAGGATGTTTCACCCATGTCTTTCATAGAGAATTTACTTGCTAACCATACTTTAGTTGCTTGTAGTAATCCTATATCATTTCTAATGAGTAGGATTTCATCAATATAAAGCACCAGCAATGTCATTACACTCTCACTAATTTTCTTGTACACACATGGTTCCTCAAGATTCATAGCAAAACCAAATTCCTTGATAGTGTTGTCAAATCTAATGTTCCAAATTTTTTACGCCTGCTTGAGACCATATATTAATATCTAAAGTTTGCATACCTTATGCTCACTTCTTACTGATGTGTATCCCTCAGGTTGAGACATATAAATATCTTCTTTAATTTCTTTATTGAGTAATGTTGTCTTTACATTAATTTGCCATATTTTATAGTGATATCATGATACTATGGCTAGTAGTATTCTGATGGACTTAAACATAAAAACTGGTGAAAAAGTTTTCTCATAGTCAATCTCTTTCCTTTGAGCATAACCTTTAGCAACCAGTCTTTTCTTGAAGGTCAATACATTCCCATCCGCCCCAAGCTTTCTTTTGTAGATTCATTAGCATCAAATGGGAATGATTCCCTTAGGTGAATCCACTAATGTCCAAGCTTGGTTTGAATGCTTAGAGTCCTTTTCAGACTGCATGGCTTCAAGCCATTTGGATGAATCATTATCTGATATCGCTTCTTTGAAGTTCATTGGATCACATACATCACAAGGCTCATCATGTTCTTGTTCATGAAGAAGCGTATATCTTGCAGGTGGTCTAATTATCTTATCAGACCTTCTTGGTGCATGTACTTTCAACTACTAGCTGTCGAGGATTAGGTTCAACTTCTACAGTTGAAGAAGTATCTTAAATTTTTTCAACTTCTTTCATCTCACCTTTCCTATCAATTAAAAATTCCTCCTCTATAAAAGGTGTAATTTCTTGAAATAAACTCTTTTGCTTTCTTGGGATAAAGAAATAACATCTAACAAAATTCTTTGAATATCCCAAAAAGTAGAACAAAATGGATCTACAATCCAATTTGTCTACCACTCTCTGCTTTACGTAAGCAGGACAACTCCATATTCTCAAGTAAGAATATTTGAGAGTTTTTCTCATCCATATCTTATATGATGTTTTATCCATTGCTTTTGTATGGACATTATTCAACTATATTTTAGCACTTTCAAGCGCAATGACATAAAATGATGTAAGCAATTCAGTAAATCCCATCATAAATCAAACCATGTCCATCAAAGTTCGATTACGACGTTTAAAAATACCATTCAATTTATGTGTCGCTGATGGAGTCCACTATGAGAGAATCTGTAACGAACCATACTTTCTTATACTACTCAAAATATGCGGAAATAAAAAAAATTCTTACTTAATAAATACTTAATAACTAAATAAACTAGAATTTTTGAAATATTAAAATAATAAAAACTACGTCTTAAATATTTTAAATGCAAACAAATTAACTAAAGTCAATGCATTAAAAATATTAATATGAAATCATCCAAGAAACATTCAAGTGCTTGAAAAATAAATTTGTTTGCCAATAATCTAAAAATAATAAGAGTATTTTAATATTTTATCAAGCACAAAAAAACATTTCATAAACTGAGCGGCCCTCGGGTTTGCCCTGCACACAGTCCGAGCCTGCTCACTGGCCATCGCCTCCAGCCTCCTCATCAGTATCGTTTGCACCAATCAAGTATAGTGAGTCTAAAGACTCAGCATGCATAAACCGTGAATAACAAATAATGCGTAATAAAAATCATGCACTTAAACATAATTGTACTTAAAATAACTTGAGAAAAAAAAAATAAATATGATGTGACTTTCATGCATAAAATATTTTCATAAAACATGCTTGTGCCAATATAACTTAAACTTGAACATTTTGCGTAGAGTTTCGGTTCATTGAAATGTGGCACATAACATAATTGTTTGATCAAACTAAACCATAGTACTGGGCCGGCAGGGATCATCACAACCCTTAGACTGGATGTCCACTCCCTAACATAACATAAATCCTATGAAGATGTTGGAGAGGTCCCCGGATACGTTCTTCGACTTCCAAAACCATCAACATAATTTCGCAACAAGGCAACTTACATAGCTCAAAAATATTACTCCTTTACACATCATACTTACTTACAAACGACGATAAACTCATTGGATAGCCCCCGGACACACTGCCACGACATCTAAAATAAACAACCAAAACATCCCCTAAACTTGCATATTACCCATATGAATCCCGAATTAAATAAAACTACTTACGACTTACCAAACGACTCGGGACTCGCCACACACTTAGACAACATGCTAGCCCATGACTCAGACTAGTGAACCACCTCTGGACCATGGCCGAACCACCAGCCCAAGCCATGCAACCCAAGATTCAAACACGAGGAAACAAGGAAACCCATTCGCACACATGCACTCCAACTTATACGAACCAATCGTGCACCTGGACAAGACCCAAACCGACTACACCAGGCTCACCTTAGGACCCTAAAATATTGTCCAGACCCTAGCCATGAGCCCTAGCCCAACCCTTGCCCTGAACCAATTGACAGAACACAAACAGGCCCTCACGGTCGCATGCAGGCTGCCTGTGAAACATCTTCTTATTCGTTTTGCTTAAAAAGTACTAGAAATTTTTTTTAAAACCCTTACTAGCATCGACCGAACACTTGCATAAAATAATTAAAATATTTTTGACGCCATTTTAAAATAACCCAACCTACTAACATTTAAAAATCCAAAGGTTAATATTTTAAATCGTCAAATGTTTATCAAACCTAAAAACATTATTTGAAGAGTATAGCCCATACTATAACCTCTCAAAACCACTCATAAATATAAATAAAAATCATAAAATATCTTTAACATACTTAAAATTATAAATCATAAACTAGTGCGGAAACTAGCGTCGGTCCTCGGGTTATGTGCACCTTAAGTCCAGCAAAGTCAACCATCAAGACCTCCATAATCATTATTATCATAATCACCTACATTAATCACACCTAGTGAGTCTAAAGACTCAACACACCATAATCTTGATAACAAGTAATACATATAGAGATCACATGCAACAGTGAAAAATATTTGTACTTAAAATATCGTTTTCATGAAAACTCATAAACCTTAAAACAATACCATTTTCATAAACATTTTCATGATGCATAAATTTTAAACAAACGCTTTTCATAATGATGCATCAGCTTTGAACATAAATATTTTCATAATAAACTTATCATAAACATTTTCGTAAACCTTTTCATATCATCCTCAACATATTCATATGAACATGCATAACTTAAACATCAACCTCTTCCTTTTCCTCCTTTCATAACATATATCCTTTCATCATGAGCTTAAACATTTTCTTTTTATTGAATTCAGATCGTTAATTATTACTTTCCTCATGCTCAAAAAGTCGATGGATTCATATACATGTAACCATAGTACTGGGTGGCGGGGACATCAGCGGCGATCTCTCGTCAACTGAGCCTTGGTCTATACTCGTCGAATGAAAATACGATCGTAGGGCTCCCTCTGGGGCCTTCTCCCATAAATTAGCTCCCTCTGGGGCCTTTTTCCTCACGATATCCTCATTGTTATCCTCATATCCTCAATAGTCACAATTACTTCCTTCCTTCAACGTTTTACATTTTTATCACTTTATAAAAATCATGAATTTAATATCTTTTTTCCTTTTAAAAACAAGCATGCAGCATATCCTTTTTAACGTTATCGTTTTATCATAAAAATCCATAATAGTTTAAATTAAACATTTTTAACATCATAAACCTTTAAAATAACATTTTGAAATTTAAAATCATAAACATTTTGACATAAAAATCCCTAAACACGTAAAATTTCATAAACATTTAAAATAATCCTTTTACCATATAAAATTTCATAAACATCTCCATAAACATTTAAAATAATCCTTTTACAATATAAAATTTCATAAACATCCATAACCATTGAAAATAATCATATTAGCACATAATTGCATTCAGGGCACTGCCATGACGTTTACTAATTTTCGGGTGTAAAATAACCGTTTTACCCCTGGACGTAAAATTTCACGTTTTTGACTTTTTCTTAATTTCATTAACTCTAACATGTCTCAAATAATTATTTAAGCTTACATGAATTTTCTCATATTTTTTTATTTAGCTTAAATCAAGAACTTTTAAATTATTCTTTAAATACAACATATTACAGTGTTTTAATCTCAAATTAAACCAAACCTTAATATAAATTTTCCAAATTAAAAATTAGACATTTAATAATTATTTGAGCTTAAACATAATTTTTCCATAATTTTATAAAGCTTAAAACTAGGCATTTCAATTAATTCTTTATTAACGTTTTGTACGGCGATTAAATCTCGGATAAATTCAAAACTCATCAACTTGATCCCAAACTTTAAATATAGCATTTTTATTATTTATTCTACCATTCCAAATCATGAGCCACACCCGTTGACCCATGGATTCAATTTTTTTGTCCCTAAAATCTCGTTTTTGACCTCGTAACAAACCACCCGAGCCATCTCCCGATTTACTCGAGCCACGCCCAAGACACCTCGAGCCAAAACCGAGCCAACCCACCTACGCACCCTCCTGACGAAGCCCAGCCTTAAGAACCATCATTGGCCTTCTCAAAAACCCCCTGCCTGTGACCTTATTGTATGCATGTGTGTAAGTGTGTATCATAGTTGCTCTAGGACTCTTCCAGCTGAGCCACCACCGAGCCCAACTAACCTTAACCTTCCCTGGACCATGCCCAGACCCTGACCAGACCATCCCAAGCCCGTGGACTAGCGCACAAGCCACCTGAAGAAGGCAACAACCTGTGTGTGACCCTATGATGCAACCCTCAAGTTTTATGTTGCTAGCCACCTAACCATCGAGCCACCCTTTGAACCAGCCCCCCAAGCACTCTCCTAGGACCCTAAGGACCTAACCTAGCCCAGCCCAAGCCCCCTGGCTGAGCCCCTTCTCCTTGCACCAATTTTTGAAACCTGCGCAGCCCCTTTGCTCTCTCTCGGGTGGAGCCCTAACTTGCTAGGACTCCTCCCCAGCCCCTGGTCTCGAGTCCTAGCATGGCTAGGACTCTTTCGTTGACCCCTCACGTGACTCTAGCCCAGCCCTGGTTCAATCGAACACAAGCCAAGCAACCAAGTCCACAAAACCGTGCCTTACATACTCCTTGACAGATTTCTGGTTCCAGCTTTGTTTTCCCTAATTTGCTATGTTTTGGTTGTGTTCTAAGAATCTATATTTCATGTAAAACCATCCTTGATCATGTCCTGATCATGGCAGCCCCTTCTAACACATAAAAACATATTTTTGGAACCAAAAATCAAGGATTTAGAACACTTATATGCATGGATACGAAATCAAAGGGTTGTATGACTTGTTTTCATGTAAATTCATAAAAATTTCATAATATGATGTGTGATGAGTAAAGGGAGAATATGGTGTGCCTTTGCGTGTAAAACGCATGAATTATCGTTGACGATTTGAAGAACGGCGACGAGGAATGACGGCTTGAAAACTCTCGCAAACTTGATGCTTTTTCCTTCAAAATTTTGTTTGTGTGTGTCGTGTATTTGGTGTTGAGAGGAGAGTTTTAAATTAGTTGGGGAAGTGGGCGTATATAATAAAAGGTTAAGGGGTAGGTTTTGTACTTTTAATAATAATAAAATCCTAACTAAACTCTAATTACTAGCTTAGGCCCATTAATCATGTTAATTAAGCCCAATTAGTCCATTAGTGTTTAATTAAAATATTAAAAATAATTTGGTTAAAATAATTTTGTGAATTAATTATCCGGGTTGTAAAAACGTTCGAATTTTTGTTGAAAAACCAACACCGATAAAATTTACGTCCCGACGTATAAAATCACCTCAAAATTCCTTATTTTCAAAAATATGAAAAAGCATAAATCATATTTTAAATAATTAAAAACAATTATTTAATAAAATCATTTTCTATTTTTCAGCCCTCGTTCTCCGTTCCTCGATCGCAACTCGAATAACTTTTAAAAATAAATTTTAATGCAACCATGTAGAAAATATATTTGAGACATGTCAATATGCACAACATAATTAATTAATGAAATTAAATCATTTAATTGAAATGCGCAAGGAATTTAAATAACTCAAATGCATGTGATTCGCGTGGACCCTCAAATTTTCGGGGCGTTACAGCCTGCATTTCCCACGGTTACTTGCTCGACCAGGCGACCTCCTATTATTCAAGGACTGCTAAATAACATCAAAACACATCCTAATACATGTCCATACACAGCAGCAACAGCCCGGACGATCTACACGAAGCTTGCAACCAAAAACTTGAAGAAAACGTGAAGAACTTTCACATAATATTCACAGGTTGTGCGGTTTTACGATAAAAATCATATCTTCCTTGGTTGTTATCAGAAAATTATGAATTTGCTATCAAATCAAAGATAATACAGAGTACTACAGATCATATGTCGAAATTGTTTCCAAAAAACAAATCTAAATAACAGAGGATGACGGGGTTTTTTTAATATACCAATGTTTTTCATGCATATTTTACATAAATAAACATATATGACATGCGTCAAGAAGGTTTAGAACATGCCTTTACGTCCAAACGCTTGAATAAACGAATACTGGCGAGGGTACGTGGAGGATGAATGGAAGACGATTCCTTGACATTTTCTTGACAAAAACTCATCAAACTCTCTAGAATATTGCTAGGATGAGTGTTCAAGAGGTTGCAGCTCAAGGGAGGCAAAACCTAGTTTTCTAAGTGAGTTCTAGTGTGTGAAAAAGTGAGAGTATGTGTGCGCATCCACTTTAGTGTGTGTGAGTGAGTTTTTTTTAACTTTAATTTATTAAAAGGCTAAACTACTAATTAGGATTAATAATTAAGCCCACAAAATTTATAAAAAATAAACCATAAGTTAAAGAATTAACTCCTAATTATCGAAAATTGCAAATAAAATGCTTAAATATTTTAATTCATCTAATAAATTAAATTTGACCTTAAACTGCTATATTTCATAAATAATTAAAAATATATAATTTCTTAACTTAATATAAAATATAACATTTAATTTTATCGCCTTAATCGTCTCGGGTGTCTTATCCCCGGCGAAGCATCAAATATTCACCTGAAAAACTCAAACTCAAGAAAATATTTAATTTTGCAAAAACAAGGGCATATAAACACATAAAAATAATTTACATATGTTACATTCATCATATAAGTCATTTTAAATTAATTAAAAAAGTTAAAAAATTTACTCATGCATGGGGTTTACGTGTACTGATTTTTGGACACTGTAGAATCTTTTTCTCTTTTAGATAATCCAAGAATTCAGTACTTAAGTCTTCTCCACCTCGATCAGATCGAAGTTTCGTAATAGTCATTTCTAATTGTTTTTCCACTTCTGATTTGAATTCTTTGAACTTTTCAAATGCTTCAGATTTGTGTCTCATCAAATAGACATATCAATACCTCGAATAGTCATCGATAAAGGTAACGAAGTACGATTGCACATATTTTGTGCTAACACTTAGCAGGCCACAAACGTCTGTGTGGATCAAATCCAGTAGACCATGTGCATGTTCCACATTTCCATTAAAGATAGTCTTGCTAATTTTTCCTTTTAGACATGATTCACAAGTAGGTAGAGATTTGTATGATAACTCAAACATGCATTCTTCCACTAGTTTGTGCATCATTCTTTGGGAAATATGACATATTCTAGTGTGACATATTTGTGTTGGATTTGGATCATGTAATTTTCTTTTGCTTTTTATTGTTTTCATATGTGCTTGGATATTGTTCAATGAAACATCTTTTGACTTTAAGTTATAGAGATCGTTCATTAATTTGCCTTCTCCTATCAAACATTCATTCTTATAAATATTGCAAATATTTTTTAGCAAAAACACTAGAACAATCATCCCTACACCTCTCAAAAGTAATTTAAAATTATTGTTTAAATTCAAATAACATCTCCAATAACAATTGCAGCAACCCGTGCTTAATTTCCTAATATCAGAAATGTCTCGCCATCTCTAAGTCTGTTGCTTCTTCCCATCACATGCAAATCATTGCATATATGAGAAACTCATCTGGTATCAATACCCAAGAAAAAGAATTGATTGAGACATTTACTTCAGTGTAAAACATACCATGCCCACAATTACGCCTCCAATGTTAAGGTTTGTTGCAATGGAAACAAATATGTTCTGATTTGTTGTCCTTTGTGGGCCCTTAAATTGTTTTCTTGTATGGCTTCTTGTTAGGCTTGTTCTTCTTCGGTGGGGCAGAAGGCTTCTTCCCTATATATTGGTCCAAGTAAGGCTGACAACCCTTATGCATAAGCTTCCTCACCTGAATGCAGGATATCATTCGAGGTATATTTCTGCATCAATCTGGCTCGAATACAAATTTCTCTCTTCCCAATGGTGTAACTAAACCGACCTCCTCTGAAAGTAAATCAACACCCTATTCTTCACCAATCAATCCATTCCTAGAATAATATCACTATGGCATTGGCAAAACAATAAGATTGGAATAGACTGTGTGGCCCTGTAGCTCGAGATTTGTGCCTCTAATCACACTAGAAGTTGACAATTCTTCCTTATATAAGACCGTCGCAGAGTAATTCACATCGAGTCTAGCGGACTTGACACCTAGAAGATACACAAAGGTGTCTGAAATAAAAGAGTGAGTAGCCCTAGAATCTAACAAAGCCTTCGTGGCTATTCCGGATATAAAAATCCTTCCTGAGACAATAGCGGCATAACCAAACTCAAAAACTCTTATAAATATCAAACTATGCTGAAACCACTATCCTAAAAATTTCCTATAAGAAATTCGAAAATATAGCATACCAATATACCAAAAATTCAAACTAAGCACTAGATTTCCAATAAATAATAAGGCACCGAATATTACTTAAAATACCTGTGAATAAAGTCATGTCTGTGTTTTCCTCCTCGGCTTGCGTAGCGAAGACTCTGTCCAGAGTTGGCTACTTCCATTGCAGGCAATTTTTCAGCATATGACCCAATGATCCACACTTGAAGTACTTGTCTGAACCATATAAGCAAAGTCCTTCGTGCATGCGAATAAACTTTGGGCACATTGGATATTCTGCAGGCCTCTGGGTAGCCTACTTTTGAGGTTGATGTTCTTTTCCCTTGGATGACCCCTGAAAAGGCTTCTTATTTTGCTGTTGTGAGTGGTTCTGAGGATACTGATAGGGCTTATTGCCCTGCCTGTCATTCTCAATATATTTTTTTATCCTAATCAGCCGCTAAGGCGCTAGACACTACAACATCATAAGTAGTAGGACCAGCCACATGAACATGACAGTGCAAGATCTGTTGTAAACCATCAAGGAAATGTCTCATCTTCTCTCTTTCATCATTAGCTATAAGGGGTACAAAATGACGCCCCTGCTCAAACTTCCTCACAAACTCCACCATACAGAGGTCTGCCTGTCTCAAAGTCATAAACTCTCTAGTCAGTCAAGAGCAAACCTCATCAGTGAAGGACTTGGAGTAGAACACTTCCTTTAAGCCCTCCCAATTAAGGGTCTCAAGGTTCACTGCAACTGAAGCACTCTCCCACCAAAGCCTAGCATCTCCTAAAAGAAGATAGGTAGCGCATCTAACCTTGTCAGCATCTCCCAAAGTCGTGAAGGTAAGGATCACCTCAATGGATTTGATTCAACCCTCTGCTACAATCGGATCTGTCGTCCCTGAAAACTCCTTAGGTTCCATCTTGCAAAAGCGTTCATACACTGCTTCTAGTCTAGCCCTCCCGTCCATCAGCATTGGTCCCAGTTAACTGCGCAAAGAACTAGGCCATGCCAGCAAGCATCTGCGCCTGAAACTCTAGGTGGTGTAAGTGGAGGCGCAATCCTCTCCTCCTCCTCACGATCTTCACGATCAACACCACGTCTGGGAGGCATACTGTTCCACAATACAACCCAACACGGAACCAACATGCATGACAATGTTATTCATATAACATAATATACGTAAATCAAAACTTAAACATGCATATACTAAAATCATATATTGTTTCTTACTACATTTTAAAATCGTAAGAACTTACATACTTGAGGCGTGACTTCCTGAGCTTCTCGCAACCGGCAGTAGGCGCAACCCTTTACAAGATCACCACTCTGATACCATTTGTAACCAACCATAATTTCTTATAATACTAAAAATATGCGGAAATAAAAAATTTTCTTACTTTATAAATACTTACTAATTAAATAAACTAGATTTTTTGAAACATCAAAAATAATAAAAACTATGTCTTAAATATTTTAAATGACAAATTAATTAAAGTCAATCCAATTAAAATACTAATCCGGAATCATCCAAGAAACATTCAAGAGCTTAAAAAATAAATTTGTTTGCCAACAATCTAAAAATAATCAGAGTATTTAATATTTTATCATGCATAAAAAAACATTTCATGAACTGAGCAGCCCTCGAGTTTGCCCTGCACACAGTCCAAGCCTGCTCATTGGTCATCATCTCCAGTCTCCTCATCAACATCGTATGCACCAATCAAGTCTAGTGAGTCTAAATAATCATAATGTATAAACCGTGAATAACAAATAATATGTAATAAAAATCATGCATTTAAACATAATTGTACTTAAAATAACTTGGGCATAAATAAATAAATAAATATGACGTGACTTTCATGCATAAAATATCTTCATAAAACATTCTCGTGCTAACATAACTTAAAACATTTTGCGTAGAGTTTCTTTCGATTTAAATGTGGCACCATAACATAATTTGTTTAATCAAACTAATCCACAGCACTAGGCCGGCATGGATTACCATAGCCCTTGGACTGGATTTCCGCTCCATAACATAACTTAAATCCTCCGAAGAGGTTGGAGAGGTCCCCGGACAGATTCTCTGGTTTTCAAACCCATAAACATAATTTGGCCACAAGACAACTTACATAGCTCCAAAATATTATTCCTTTACACGTCATACTTACAAAAGTCGAGAACCTCGTTGGATCTCCCCCGGACACTCTGCCACGACACCTAAAATAAACAACCAAAACAGCCCCTAAATTTATATATTACCAGTACGACTCCCGAATTAAATAAAACGAATTACGTGTTACCAAGCGACTCGGGACTCGATGCACACTTAGACAACATGCTAGCCCATGACTCAGACGAACCACCCCTGGACCATGGCCAAACCACCAGCCCAAGCCATGCAACCCACGGTTCGAACACAAGGTGTGGGGCCCTTAGCTCCTAAGCGTTATTACAATGCAATCTGATTAGGGTTAACTAATTACAGCGGAAAACAAGTTTAAAATTTCTTTACAATGAGCCCGAAATATTTCTTCTATAATTTAAATACTAAAACTAGTATTTAATCTCACATCATAAACATGCCCACACGAAATCATAACCAATCATATACAAACAACTCATATCCTCGGGACATGCCCCGTTATATAAATACATATACATATATACTGGGAACAAGACATAAACATAAAACATCAGCCCAAACTGTGGTTCCCTCCAGAAGTACCCTCTCCGGTCTCCTGATATCCTGGAGTACCTTCCATTGTCCACACACAAAGACAACAACAGCCCCCCTTGGGGTGAGCAAAGCTCCGTATGGAACAACCAATCATATATACCACAGATATCTAAATAATGATATATGGTATGCAATGCATGTATGTCGTGGAGGTATCAGGTCAAATGCCCATCCACTGAGCACATGTCAGAATCAAACGAATCGCTATCAAATCAATGCTCGAGCTGGCACACCGGCCTCAATAAGGGATTCTCGTATGATAGCGTCGACAAAGCGCCATCAAATCCCAAATCTCATATCCAGTCATCGGGGCCACAATTGTCTATGGGTCATATAATACCAACATAGCAATTGTGTTCACAAACCCCAGAATCCAATCAAATCATATCAGGGTATCCAAGGATCATAGCTCAACGTGCATGTCATGTATCGATGTATGCATCAAACGATGTGTGTTAACAAAATATTTATTTTATACATCGATATCTCAAGTCTCAATGTCATGTATGCCACATCAATCAACAAATAAGGCATATAGACATGTATTCTCATTCCAATCAATCAAATCAATCCGACATATATCATATAATACAGATACCTGTTGTATGTTACACGGTCGCAACATACCTCAATTCTTCGTTCCAGTTGATGTAGCTTGAAGATATCAGTATAATAATCTATCTACATCAATAGCATATTCATTTCAATCAATAACATCATTCAAATTCAATAATATAAGTTTCAAATATCTTTTGAAACTTCGAAAATTCATATCGAATTCAAATCATAACATAATTCAATTCCGACTTCAAAATTTAGTTTCTTGTCGGTTATTCTACCGCATATATTTATCAGAATTAATAATAATAACTGAAAAATAATTATTCAATCTCAACCCTACGATTAAAATTCTCTAATTATAATAAATTGAGAATAATTCAAAATAACATCACTATAATCTTCTCTACTCCGTTAAAATCATACACTACTCAACAATCTTCAATTTCTGTATGATTTCACAATTTATCGGATTTATTTCAAAAATTGACGGATTTCAAACCTCACCAAAACTATAAAATTTATACCTCAAATCGAAGACCTCGTGTCAACGATCCCAGAACTGAAGTCGGTTCGTCGATTAGATAAACCGATAAGTCCTCTCTCTCGCGCGTCTTCTGTTGAAAATGGTGATGCGGTGGAATTGCAATTCCACCGCCCCAACTTTATATATATTTTTTTTTTATTTTAATATTATATTATATTATATTAATAAAATAATATAATAAAATGATATATCCTTTTTTATCAGTCAAACGATCCAATTTTCCAAAACTCTAAACATGAAACTTCTCTATCTTTGAATTTTCTACATTATATTCAAATCTCAAATCATTTGGACTAATATTCGGACAATTATGTTAAAATCCATAACATAATTACCATTTTGCCCTTAAAATTAATTCATTATTTTTCAACTTATTTACGAAAATGTCATCAATGCTATTTTATATTCGGGATCTCACACAAGGAAACAAGGAAACCCATTCGCACACATGCACTCCAACTTATCCAAACCAATCTTGCACCTAGATCAGACCCATACCAACTACAACAGGCTCACCATAGGACCCTAAGACAATGTCAAGACCCTAGCCACAAGCCCTAGCCCAGCCCCTACCCTGAACCAATGGATCGAACACAAACAACCCCTCATGGTCTCATGCAGGCAGCTTGCATCTCCTACGGTTCTAGGCTCGACCAGGCGACCTCCTACTATTCAAGGACTACTAAATAGCATCTAAAAACATCCTAAGATATGTCCATAGCGGCAATATTCCAGACAATCCACATGAAGCCTGCAACCAAAAACTTTAAGAAAAAATGAAGAACAGGCACAAGATTTTCACAAGTTGTGCAGTTTTACAATAAAAGTCATATCTCCCTCGTTTCGCATCATAAAGTTACGGATTTACTATTGAATCAAAGATAATACAGATTACTACAAATCATATGTTCAAAATGTTTCCAGAAAACTAACCTGTAAATCGCAGAAATCGAAATAACAGAGAATGATGAGTTTTGTGACACAGAATTTTCAGAAATAGTTTAAATCATTACCCATCAATCTTTGCATATAACCAACATTTTTCATGCATATTTTACATCAAATAAACATATATGACATGATCGATGCGTCAAGAAGTTTTAGAACATGTCTTTCCATCTAAACACTCGAATAAACAAATACCAGCGCGAGGGTACGTGGAGGATGAATGGAGGACGATTCCTTGACGTTTTTCTTAAAAAAACTCACTAAACTCTCCAGAATATTGCTAGGATGAGTGCTCAAGAGGATTCTGCTCAAAGTAGGCACAACCCTAGCTTTTTAGGTGAGTTTTAGTGTGTCCAAAAGTGTGAGTATGTGTGTGAGTCCACTTTAGTGTATGTGCGTGAGTTTTTCTTTTATTTTTTCTACTTTTAATTAAATTAATTAAATGGTTAAACTATTAATTATAAATAATTAATCTCACAAAATTTATAAAATAATAAACCATAAATTATAGAATTAACTCCTAATTTTTGAAAATTGAAAATAAAATTCTTAAAATATTTTAATTCATCTAATAAATTTAATTTAACCTTAAAATGATATATTTCATAAATAATTTAAAGTAAATAATTTGTTAAATTAAAAATAAAATATAACATTTAATTTTATCACCTAAATCGTCTCCAATCCCCTATCCTCGGCCCATCATCGAATATTCACCTGAAAAACTGAAACTCAAGATAATATTTAATTTTGCATAAACAAGGGCATATAAAGACATAAAAATAATGTAAATATATTACATACATCATTTCAATCATATTAACTTAATAAAATAAATTAACAAATTTAATCATGAATGAGGTTTACGTGTATTAGTTTTTGGACACTGTAGATAATCCAAGAATTCAGTACTTAAGTATTCCTCACCTCGATCAAATCGAAGTGTCTTATTACTCCTTTCTAATTGTTTTTCCACTTCTGATCTGAATTCTTTGAACTTTTCAAATGCTTCAGATTTGTGTCTCATCAAATAGACATATCAATACCTCGAATAGTCATCAATAAAGGTAACAAAGTAGGATTGTCCATATTTTATGCTAACACTTAGCGGACCACAAACGTCTGTGTGGATCAAATCCAGTAGACCATGTGCACGTTCTACATTTCCATTAAAGATAGTCTTGCTAATTTTTCCTTTTAGACAGGATTCACAAGTAGGTAGAGATTTTGTATGATAACTCAAACATTTATTCTTCCACTAGTTTGTGCATTATTCTTTGGAAAATATGACCTATTCTAGTGTGAAATATTTGTGTTGGATTTGGATCATCTAATTTTCTTTGGTTTGTTATTGTGTTCATATGTACTTGGATATTGTTCTATGGAACATCTTCTAATTTTAAGTTATAAAGATCGTTCATTAATTCGCCTTCTCCTATCAAACATTCATTCTTGTAAATATACAAATACTTTCAGCAAAAATACAAGAACAATCATCCCTACGCCTCTCAAAAGTAATTTAAAATTATTGTTTAAAATCAAATAACATCTCCAATAGCAATTGCAACAACCCTTGCTCAATTTCTTAATATCATAAATATCTCTCCATCTCTAAGTCTTTTGCTTCTTGCCATCACCTACAAATTATTGCATATATGAGAACCTCATCTAGTATCAGTACCCAAGAAAAAGAATTGATTGAGACATTTACTTCAGTGTAAAACATATCATGCCCATAATTGCGCCTCCAATGTCAAGACTTGTTGCAATGGAAACAAATATGTTCTTATTTTTCGGGCTTTGTGGGCCCCTGAGTGGTTTTCTTGTATGGATTCTTATTTGAGCTCTTTTTTTGTACCGGACGACGAGCTCTTGATTGTGGCCTCATAGGTAGTAAGAATGTTGACCAACTCTTCAAGGGTGACCTAAAGCTTGTTCATATTATAATTGACCACGAATACATCAAATGAGGGGGGCAGTGACAACAAGAGAATATCCGTCGAGAGCTCACTAGGAATAACCACGTTGAGTCCCACCAACTTCTTAATAACCCCAGTCATCCTAAACCATTCTCATGGACCAAATTTCCATCTCGCAGGCATGTAGTCATGAGTTCTTTAACAGTAGCATGTCTCTCTGAGCGAGTTTGTATACCATACAACTCTTTCAGATGAAGGTGAATGTCAGCAGTATTCATTGCCTCTTTGAACCTCCTCGTCAATTCATTCGGCATAGAAGCTAACATGTTCCTTTTAGCTTGAAGATCATGGTTCCACTATTTCTCAAGCTTTGCCAATTCAGTCTCACTGACGTCCGAAGGTGCTTCTTTCTGTGGCTTCTTATCAAGAACATATGCAATCTTTTCTGAGTTCAGAACAATCTTTAAATTTTAAACCAATCATTATAGTTAGGGTTAGTCAACTTGTTTTGATCAAGAATGATTAAAAACGAGTTACAAGACGTCATCATAAATATACTGAAAACGAAAACAGATAATGGTTACTGATTTTTTTTAAATAATTTTAAGATATAAATTATAGATTTTTATTATATAATTTTTCCTCCCACTATTTGATATTTCCACTACTCTTTAATGAAAAAAGGAAATCATATTTCCTTAGTAAGCACGTAGAATCTAATTAGACAATTATGATACTAAATAATTTCAGACAATTATAATTTCTGAAAGGTAGAATCCAATTGCATCCCTATGCAACCTCTTTGTGTTTCGCCTCATGTTTAATAAGGATCAAATAATATGACGTTAATTATTTTTACGTGTCAAATCGACACATCAATGTTGAATTGTAGTAAAACGTCACATGAGTTCCCTCAATAATATAAGCCAAAGTCATGGGAGTTCCACTCAATTCACATCATATGTCGGTGGAATTCACAACTTTTGGGCGTCCATGCCTCCTCAATAATATGAGCCAAACATTGACCTCTCGTAGCATTCATCATGCCACCACGATTGATGGAAGGCAGAAATAAATTAAACTATTTTAATTTTTTCTTTTTCAGTTTGATATAAATTTTGAATCTTATCCACAACGAGGGATTTTAATTTTTAAAATTGTCTCATAGTTTTAATTTAAAATCGCGTACCGCGAGTTTATATGTTTTTCGGATTCATGGAACTATATTATTTAATAATATACATACATGCATACTACTATATATCGCATATAAATATATATCATAATATAACATTCAATAACAAATTAATAAAGATGATCGATCATCAACATTATTAGATCCATGTGAGCCTGACATAGATCCAGGCTCATAACCTAGGTGAACGAAGGGATGCAAATACAGTTTATTACAAGAGCTTGCAATATTTTATATGTCTTCATCTTGTGCATCAGGCCCACAAACTTCCATTCTTAATCTCCAAAATTTCTAATAATTACATTTGAATAGTAATGACACATAAGAGATATATCTTATGGGTGGGAACAAGCCATAAACCAGGCCATTTTAAATTTTAATAATATTAAAATAATAACAAAATGAATAAAATAGTAAGATATCTTAACATACACATAATCATATTGGTCAATGCTCTAGATCATTCTTCATGTATTTAATATCATATATTAACATCAATTTATTAAATAAATTTAATTAATTGATTGAATCATGCATCTAGTAATTTTATTACTAACCACTACAATTATTAAAGAAATTAATAAATTAAATATTTGATTTTTAGGAAAAAATTGAACAAATATTCAAAAAATATCAATTTTATCTAAATTTTTGTAAAATCAGAAAATCGCAACCTAGTCCCGAAAAATTCATGCCCATGACACAGCATGGTGCTCGAGACATTCCGGGAACCTGCAAGCGATGCCCGCTCGTGGCTGATCAGATTGGACGCTGGCGTGCACACTGTGCGAAATTGTTCCGGGGAGTTCGAATTTTTTTCAATTAAAAGAAAAAAATTTAATGGTCCTTCAATTTTCTGAATAAATTTCTTGCGTCGTTAGAGATAAAATACTCAACATGAAACCTAAACAATAAGATATAGAGAACCTGGCTCTGATACCACTGTTGAAAATCGGTTTTCTCGTGTCCAAAATGCTGCGGAAGTTTTAAAATTTAATTTGGCATTCAAATAACGTCTTTAGACACTCGTATGGTTTGAAAAAAATAAACATTCATAGGATGTTTATGAATTTATATTTAGTGAATAAATCACTTGACACCAACTATTCCGAGCTTAGTGAATATAGCTCTTGAAGTATTCCCTACAAATGATATTCTTGAAATCTTCTTTCTTTGATCTCCTATCAAATCAATGACTGGAATATTTGTTCCTCTTTTATAATGTAGTAGAAAACTTAGAAAAAATTTAACGTGGAGGTCAAAAGAACGTTGACGGATCAAAAGCTAAAAATTCTGTAAGGTGGCTTAAAATTAGAGAGATTTGAGAGTAGAATTTTTGGAAAACTACTATCATGGAGACCAGGTTTGTTTCCTTTTAAACAAGAGTCATTAACCTAATTTTCCTGATTATAGGTTTAAGGCTCCATGATTAAATAAAACACTAATGGGCTTAGTTAATTAATTTGACAAGTCAAACTAGTTTAATTAATTAATGTTTCAAAGACCATTATGAATTTAATTAATTAGTATGTCAGACTTATACTCCTACAAGCCTATTATGCAATCTCCCATTACATTTAATTTAATCTTTTATAAACTTAACGTTTGAGTTTAATATTTTAAATTATCAACTTTTTAATATTTTAAACTCTCAACTTTTCATAAATTCAACTCATTGAATTATTCTCTCCAAATTTTAATTATCATAAATTCAACTCCAAGAATTTACTATCTTTTAATTTATATAAATTCAACTATTTAAATTTATTGTCTCAGCGGGAACAGACGATTCAATACTTGTGTGACACACAATGGTTCAGAAATACAGCTAGCCGCGGGTTCACAACTGAAATTTCTACCGTTTTATAAGTGAGGAAATAATTTTTTAAAAAAACTCGCATTTTCGAAAAAACATTTAAACGTTTCGTATACATGCGCTCTACCGAAAAATATGACATTTAAAAATGATCTTAAATATTTGGAAGTAAAAATAGTGCAGTTTAAAATAACCAAACTCATCCAAAATCATACGTAAACAAAAACAAATAAAAAATCTTAAAATCATTGAAATTTTTAACTTCTCTCAAAACTCGTAAATCAAAATGCGGAAAAACATGCGGTCCTCGGGTCGTGTCACCGAACCAGGTCTGCCTACTCAGAGTTCGGCACCTCCAGTCCCCTCATCCTCAGGCTCACCTGCATCACACACGCCTAGTGAGTCTAGAGACTCAACACACCTGTACCAGGAATAACAAGTACATATACATGGCACACAACAGTGAAAAATATCATACTCAACATATCTTTCATTAACTTCAAAGCATAGCATAAACATGTCGTGTAAAATCATATCATGTCAAATCATGTCATCTCGTGTCATCATAAACGTATACAATTTCATATAATTGCATTCAGTTCATTAGTTGTGACTTTCGTAGTAGCTCTATCGTATCAGCCCTATCGATGGATCCATCAATAAAACCGTGATACCCGGCGGCAGGGGACATCAGCGACAGCATTACCCGCTAACTGAGCCTGGGCTTCAGCTCATCATATCTCATGTCATCGTATACATATACATCGTCAGTCACAATCAAATCCTATCCTTCAAAAATAGCATCATAATCATCTTAATAAAAACATGCATATACGTAACATTTTCTTTAAACCAATCATTCAACATATTTATCATAATTGCTTAAAAATTTTAAACATGATGCATAAGCATTTAAAATATCATGAATTTGTGCTCAGGGCGCTGCCAAGATCAAAATCTCACCCAAGGTGCAAAATGACAATTTTACCCCTGGAAACTTATCGTTTTACCCCTGGACCTCTAACATTGACCCGAAGCTTACCAAACTCCTTAAAAAGTCCCTAAACATATTTATAAACATTCCTAGATGTAAAATCGAGTCTATTTTACAACTTAATCGATTCGTCTTAAAACTTGGACCGGGGTCCCGATTTTAACTCGAATCGACTCAAAACTTAACCGAATTTTTCCTACTTGAACAATAACTTAAACAACTCAATCTAAAACATTTAATACTAAAATTATGTACTTAAATCAAAAGTCTTTCGGCCACTACCCACTGTCCTAAATAAAGCTCTCGGCCACCCCTTATACGATTATACTCCCAACACATGGCCTCCAAATCTTAAACCTTTCGGTCCCCTCTTATACCACCACATGTCCAGCCTTTAAAGCTCACCATTAGGACCCTAATGACCCTTCTAAACTAAGCCAAAACAACACTAAAAGCTGCTGCACCAGCACGTGCAGAAACAAGCCGAATTGTCACCTTGCGAAGCATACTCGAACAACCCCCACGTCCAACGCTCGAGCAGCTTCCCGTCTTGTCCCAGCTGTGTTCGAACCCCCCTTGACCGTGGTTCAGACCCTTCATGATCTGTTCCAGGTCTCGAGATGCTCTTTCACAGGCGTGACTACCCCAACAACCGATCTACTCCTCAAACTTCCAATCCCGCCTACTCTTGATCGTTCTTCGACTAAAATTTAACACCTCAAACTCTGCCCTTTGACATCATAACCACGACCTTAACAGAACTCAACAACCCCTCGGCAGACCCCTTGCACAAACTGAAGGAAAAACGTGAGTGACAAACCAAAAGAATGCAAGAAACACTTGAGAAATCGCAAACCATGCGCACTCACGCTTGGATCAGGAGTTTCATAACCAAATATACATATTACAGCAAGTATATAGCGTGTATGATGCGTAAAGGATGGTACAATGCATGCCTTATGAAGTTGGAGAGCAAGAACCATGCGAGGGAGACTCGGGATGATTTTGCCTTTGAAGAAACGGTGAGGCCGATGAAAACTTGGGACTGCTGGTGAGGAAACCGATGGGAAAAGGAGCTGAGGGGAGGGTGTCGGCTGCTATGGGATTTAGGTTTAGGTTAATGAGTAATTTAGGTAGTGATTAAATAGATAAATAATAGATAATGGACTTTAAATTATCAATTAAAGGTTTAAAAGTTAATTAAGCCAATAAGCTTAAAAATAGGCCCATTAAGTCCAAACATAATTCCAAAAAATATTTCGTGTTGAAAAGTTTTTGAAAATAATAGCCGAACCCTCAAAAAATCCCCCGATTCGACAAAATTTACGTAATGTTTAAATTTTCGGGACGTTACAATCTATCCCCTTAAATTGAATTTCGTCCCCGAAATTCGTTTATCCTCGAAGAACAAAAAGTTTAGACTCTTAAATCTAGTATCCCAATATCCACGCTTCCGCTGCGCTACTTTGGTAAAATAAGTGATAAGTTGTCCTTACGTCTCTTCAATCCTACTTAAATTTGCCTTCCAAAATCCTCATCTACGAATCGCAACTTAAAACGACTTATGGTGACTTAGTTCTATTTTTTTATATCCTCAAATTTCTGACTTTTCCGTAATTTCTCATACTAGAAATGGATGTCCAAATTTATTGCACCTTATTTTTCTTATACTATACCCAAAACATCCAGCGTCCTGTTACATTAGCATTTAAGCAGTTCAACTTAGGAAACCTTAGCCCCAAAATTTAATGACCGACTGCTATCCTCGGTGATATACTTAAAAGTTAAACCTTATCTTAACCCCATAACAAAATTAGCCTAAGATCATTGAATCGAATCTTTATCTTACGATACCAAACTTACGTAATTTAATTATTTATACCCCAAATATAAAATTGTTGCAAATCTTAAATCTCGAGTAACGTCGATCCACAGGACCCAATTATACAATATCGACCTTCTACCTATATATTAAAGCCCTTCAAGTCTCAATTACATTCTTAAACTATTTCCTTTCCCATTACAATATAATTGAGGCCTAAGACCCTTGGACTTTCCTCCTTGAAACAAATGTCACATTCTTATGTATCCTTAATGCTTAATTAGTTCTAGCGTATAAAACTTAATAAGTTATCCCCTGTTAGTGATAACTTACTCTAATAATTCAATTTCGCTTATGACATCCATAGAATTCTAGAATCCTCATATCACGATTTTTGACTCCTTACTCGGTAAGAATTTTAATACTCGTTCATTGGTAACTTATGTTCAACCCAATTTGTTTTTTTTCACCCAAAAATTTCGTACGAACACCTATTTCATAAACTTAAAATTCAAGCTTACGCGACCCAAATTGTATTAGATAACATAATTCCAACACAAATATTCACTTATTCTCAAGTTTTTTAATGGCTTTCAAAAATTTCTTAAAACCAGGCGTCTACCTCAATTCTTATATGCGTCTATCAAGTAATATAACCATCGATCATACCCAATTTTCTAGAAAAATTAAATTCCGACAAAAGTATAATCTTAACTCTTAAGATCATGATTAAAACTTATGACACACCAAACTTAAATTTCGAAAAATTTGGTACTAAATGTCTACTCTTATAAATTAGCTAACCGATCAACATCACCCCAAATTATTATCACTCTAAATTCTTAATTTGCCACAACATTAATTCACTAGCGCTTAAACTTTCAAGCCCAATGTTGATTTATCCTACGAAGCCCCTTGATTACCATTCCCTATAACATTATAACTCAGGTGTTTCAAAATTCTAAATATTTATTCAAACCTAAATCACCGACAATTCATATCATTTAAACCATTCAATTCTCACTTACTGCTAAACTAGTCCCCCAAATTTTTTTAAATTGCAACATTAATTCTTAATTTCCTCAAACATTATCCAATTTATTCTAAATTTCAAAAATTCCACAATTGCCCATAAGTTCTTGGCGTTCCTAATTCCATTTTATAGGTTTCCCGTACATAAATTTCAATGATTTTAAGCTTATTAGACCCAAAATTAATTCCCATAACCTCGAAAATTACTGATTTAACCCAACTGTCCCTCAAAATTTTGAATTTAATCCTCAAAATTTCAGAATTTGCAATTTGGTCCTTAACGTTATCGAAAATTACATTTTTGGCCCTACAACTCTTCAAAATTTGCATTTTTATCCCCCTAAAATATTCGACCTAGCCTTATTAAACCTTAAAATTCTCGAAACTCAGAATTTAATCTCAAAATTCGGCAAATTAGAAAATTGTCCCTTAGAATTTTATTTTTGCACTTAGGTCCTCAAATTATGGGTAATTACAATTATGTCCTTAAAATTTTCAATTCATGCAATTCAATCCTTAAATCCAATTAGGTAGAGCATGCATCCTAAATAAATTCTATGTTTTTATATTTTCAAAAATCTTCGTAGTCTTCGAATCATTATTCCTTTCGTTAAATCCTCAAAAATTTAATTCAACTAGTAGCCACGAACCATCAACAATTTCTAGGAAAATCTACAAGTCCCAAAAGTATTCATAATCTTCAAGATTAACTTATGACCCACAAGTAAAACATCAGTACTACTAATCAAAAATTAATATAGACAAATTATTTACAATCTTTTCTTAATAACCATTAGAAAAATTCTTATTCATGTCCAATTCCGCCACAAGGCTCACATGCATAAAAATCATATAATTTCTCGTTTCATGTCATAACGTGCATAAAAATTTTTAAAACATTAAATCTCAAAACATAACGACCAATAAACATGTATTGTAAGCATATATCATGTAAACATGCATGTGATAATATTAAAACATTTAAAACATGTAATATCATACAACTTACAGACTTGAGGCTTGAAGGCTGAGCGGCAGAAGATGACGGTAGCACAACCCTATACAGGACCCTTGCTCTGATACCAACTGAAACGTCTACCGTTTTAAAAGTGAGGAAATATTTTTTTTCAAAACTCGCATTTTCGAAATAACATTTAAACGTTTCGCATACATGCGCTCTATAGAAAAATATGACATTTAAAAATGATCTTAAATATTTAGCAGTAAAAATAGTGCAGTTTAAAATAACCAAACTCATCAAAAATCATACGTAAACATAAACAAATAAAAAATCTTAAAATCATCAGCGTATGAAAATGTTTAACTCCTCTCAAAACTCGTAAATCATAATGCGGAAAAACATGCGGTCATCGGGTCGTGTCACCGCACCAGGTCTACCTACTCAGAGTTCAACACCTCCAGTCCCCTCATCCTCAGGCTCACATGCATCACACACTCCTAGTGAGTCTAGAGACTCAACACACCTGTACCAGGAATAACAAGTACATATACATGACACACAACAGTGACAAATATCATACTCAACATATCTTTCATGAACTTCAAAGCATAGCATAAACGTGTCGTGTAAAATTATATCATGTCATCTCGTGTCATCATAAACGTATACATTTTCATTTAATTGAATTCAGTTCATTAGTTGTGACTTTCGTATCAGCTCTATTGATGGATCCATCTATAAAACCGTGGTACCCGGCGGCAGAGGACATCATCGACAGCATTACCCGCCCACTGAGCCCGGGCCTCAGCTCATCATATTTCATGTCATCGTATACATATACATCGTCAGTCACAACCAAATCCCATCCTTCAAAAATAGCATCATAATTATCACTTAATAAAAACATGCATATACGTAATTTTTTCTTTAAACCAATCATGCAACATATTTATCATAATTGCTTAAAAATAGTAAACATGATGCATAAACATTAAAAATATCATGAATTTGTTATTAGGGCGCTGCTAGGACCCAAATCTCACCCCGGTGGACAATGACCATTTTGCCCCTGGAAACCCAAAAATTACCGTTTTACCCCTGGACCTCTAACATTGACCCTAAGCTTACCAAACTCCTTAAAAAGTCCCAAAATATATTTATAAACATTCCTAAACACAAACTCGAGTCCATTTTATGACTTAACCTATTCGTTTAAAAACTTGGACCGGGGTCCCGGTTTTAACCCGAACCGACTCGAAACTTAACCGAATTTTTCTCAACTTGAACCATAACTTAAACAACTCAATATAAAACATTTACTACTAAAATTATGTCCTTAAATCCAAAGTCTTTCGGCCACTACCCACTGTCCTAAATAAAGCTCTCGGCCACCCCTTCCATGATTATACTCCAACACATGGCCTCAAAATCTTAAACCTTCCGGTCCCCTCTTATACCACCACATGTCCAGCCTTTAAAGCATACCATTAGGACCATAATGATCCTTCTAAACTAAGCCAAACCAACACTAAAAGCTGCTACACCAGCACGTGCAGAAACCAGCCGAATTGTCACCTTGCGAAGCATACAACCCCCACGTCCAATGCTCGAGCGGCTTCCCATCTTGTCCCAGCTGTGTTCGAACCCCCCCTTGACCATGGTTCAGACCCTTCATGATCTGTTCCAGGTCTCGAGATGCTCTTGCATAGGCGTGACTACCCAAACAACCGATCTACTCCTCAAACTTCCAATCCCGCCTACTCTTGATCGTTCTTCGACTAAAATTTAACACCTCAACCTCAGCCCTTAGACATAATAACCACGACCTTAACAGCACTCAGCAACCCCTCGGCAGACCCCTTGCACAAACTGAAGGAAAAACGTGAGTGACAAACCAAAAGAATGCAAGAAACACTTGAGAAATCGCAAACCATGTGCAATCACGCTTGGATCGGGAGTTTCATAAGCAAATATACATATTACAGCAAGTATATAGCGTGTATGATGCGTAAAGGATGGTACAATGCGTGCCTTATGAAGTTGGAGAGCAAGAACGATGCGAGGGAGACTCGGGATGATTTTGCCTTTGAAGAAACGGTGAGGCCGAAGAAAACTTGGGATTGCTGGTGAGGAAACTGATGGGAAAAGGAGCTGAGGGGAGGTGTCGGCTGCTATGGGATTTAGGTTTAGGTTAATGAGTAATTTAGGTAGTGATTAAATAGATAAATAATAGATAATGGACTTTAAATTATCAATTAAAGGTTTAAAAAGTTAATTAAGCCCAATAAGCTTAAAAATAGGCCCATTAAGTCCAAACGTAATTCCGAAAAATATTTCGTGTTGAAAAGCTTTTGAAAATAATAGTTGAACCTTCAAAAAGTCTCCCGATTCGACAAAATTTATGTACCGTTAAAAATAAAATCTTGCGGATAAAAATACCCTATAAATCTCATTTTTGAAAAATACACTTAAAAACATCTTAAAATAATTAATAAAAACTAATTATGTAGTAAATTAATTTTTCTGATAATTCTCCGGTCTCCGTTCCTCATTCGAGCGTGAAATGCACATAGAAACCCTAATGCCTGAACTTTTAAAATTTCATGAATTAAATTTTATCATGCATGAATTATGCATAAAAAAAATTAAACACAAAATTAATGAAATAAATATGCATTTAATGCTTTAAAACAATTAAATAAAATGCCAAGAAAATTTAATAACTTGCATGCATGTGGTTCACGTGGACCTTCAAATTTTCGGGACGTTACAACAACTCTTTGTGATTAAGGACATTGTTATTTATTCGGGCTTACCCTTATTTGGATCATTCTATATACCAACATTTGATCATATGAATGTCAAAAAAAAAAATTTTAGATTAAACCCATCAAATCATGATAAAACATCTAGTAGCATAGCCCCATGATTTCATAAGTATCTTTGATAGTGCCTACAAGAACCAATCCATTATTATTAGCGTACATTACGGTCCCTTTATCTCATATATTACGATAGAATCCGCAACCATTGGTTCATCGAGAGTTTCATATTATAGATTCGATATCTATGTGATACTCATGAATTATTCATAGTGTCATCACATGCATAACTAGAGAACTCTTGTCTTTAATATACATCTTACACTCTGTCCAGAGATTTCATATACTACTGTTTCGTTAGATCACATAGGATATAAACACCCGTAGGTGAACGGTAGATTCCCGACTACAATGCACTAGCTCCTACACATATCACAATTGCACCCAACCTCGCTACCTTATTACCTTCGCGGAGTCAGTAAACGAGTCAAATCACAACCCTTGTATGTAAAGCCTCAATGTTGTCCCGGATCGTAAGGACTAATGATGTACAATAATAACTACTAACATTTTCTTTCGTTGAACGATAACAACTTGTAAAGTACGAGAGAGGGTTGTTCAATACAATCATTATATGATTACCCATCTGCATGATTGGATATCTATATGCCCTTACCATGAAACAGGTACACAACATCACATATGCTAATATAAAGCTCAAACGGCCTTGATCCTTGTTTTTAGGCGGCTGAATCGACTAAGAATGAATTTAGAATATATGTTATTTTCAAATTAGTTTCAAGATCGAAGTACGATTCATTTGTATTAAAGTATAATCAAGTTCTTTATCTATGCTTTTAACATGGATACACAGATAAAGTAATAGAAACAATGAAATATAAATTATATTAAAATAAAGACTGTATATTACAACTGAGTCAATAAATTTCATAGCCAACCGTTGACTTCCAGGGCATCTAATATAACATGTGCAAGGCAGAGTTGCGTCAAGTGACCCATTTTCTTAGATAGAAGATGTGTTGCAAAAGTTTGGCTATACGAAGTTTTTCGTAAAGTTCTCTCGATTGATGATACTCCATCACTTCCTACTGCTCCTGAAGGTTCTATTCTCATCTCACATAAATCCATGTCCTCTAGGAAGTATTATCATAATAAAAAAAACCACAAGCCCTGTATGTGAATATAGTCATGGCCCCGGTCATAGAAAGAACAAATGTTGGGATCTCTATGGCAAACCTCCCAAATGGCAACTAAACGAGAAGAAGGATGGCAAGGCTTACCACACCCATCCTACAGTGTGCGATTCTGAACCAGCCTATACCCTTTTGTCCAACTAGCAGCTTGAACAAATATGCAAATTATTAATCAGTCCTCAGCAATCCAGTATAGAGTCTAACCCTTCTACTGGATCGTGTTCAATAGCATACTTTGGTAAAAATGAAAGTACAAAAATCTTCCTATTCGAATCATTGGATCATTGATTCAGGGGAATCTGACCATATTATAGATTGTTTGAGTGCTTTTTGTATATATGTTCTTTATGATATTCCTACCTGTTAAGATTGAAACTTGGACCTAACTCAACCCAAAAGCTAGCTCAAGGCGGGAGGATTGTCCAAGCCCATATATACAACTCCAAGGTTATTTATCCAACCGATGTGGGACAATTAACACACCCCTCTCACGCCTAGGAATGATCATCTGGAGCGTGGTGTTTACAAATGACCCAATTATGGGCAGAACGGGTGGCCTAATTATAGGCAGTCAACCACATAACGGTGGAACCCGGGCTCTGATAGCATGTTAAGATTGGAACTTGGACCTAACTCAACCCCAAAAGCTAGCTCAAGAGGGAAGGATTGTCCAAGCCCATATATACAACTTCCAGGTTATTTATCCATGCCGAGTTCTGAGATCTTCAGCTCGAGCTTCATTCTCTTGTATTACCAATCAATCGAAGTGAATCGATTGTTCTTTCTCCTTTTTTATCGAATGTGGATACTCTTTTAGACTCGAGATTGAAGGCTCGTGATTCCCAGTTATAACTATGTCATCAACATAGACCAATAAAATGGTTATGAATTCATGTTTCACAAATAAGGAATGATCATGTGATGATTGTTTAAAACCAGCATGCCTCATATGTTGAGCAAACTTCATGTTCCATTGTCTCGAAGCTTGCTTGAGACCATATAAAGATTTTGTTAGCCGGCACACTATCTCCCCCTCACTTCGAAGGCTAGTACAGTTAGTCGCTCTGATACCATGTTAAGATTGGAACTTGGATCTAACTCAACCCAAAAGCTAGCTCAAGGCGGGAGGATTGTCCAAGCCCATATATACAACTCCAAGGTTATTTATCCAACCGATGTTGGACAATTAACACTACCACTATTGTTCTTGTTGGTGGTTCTTTGAGACATGTTGTCGGAATTGGTAACATAAGATTATCCTCGTCTCTTATCCTAATCTTCGCATTTTATGTTCCTGCATTAAAATGAAATTTTATACCAGATACTAAATTAACAAGGGATAGAAATTATGTTTCTAAATTCATGCCTTCTTCGTGTCAATTTCATGACCTAATATCAGGGAAGACGATTGTCAAAGCTAAGTTTCATGATGAAACCGTACTATTTCAAGGCCTATTTTGGAGAGAGTGGACTTGAGTCTAGGTATATTTGATCCCAAATTATGTTTCCCAGATAAATTCAAAGCTCATTATTTTGATCCCAAATTTTAAACATAGCATTTTTATCATTTATTCTACCCTTGGGAGCCATGAACCACACCCGTGGACCCATGGTTTCAATTTTAGTTCTTAATTTTCGTTTTTGACACCTAGAAAAACACGCCGAGCCATCTCCCAATTTACTCGAGCCACGCCCGAGACACCTCAACCCAAACCCGAGCCAACCAATCTAGGAACCCTACTGACCAAGCCCAGCCCATTGAACCTAGCCCTATCTCGCTCAAACCCTGCTGGACAGTAGACCAGTTTGCATGTGTATGTGCGTGTAGGGTGTCCTAGTTGTATTAGGTTTCCTAGATGCCTTAGGACTCTACCAGCCCTTAACCACTGAGAACCCATCACCCTTACTGACCCTAGACCAGTCCCAGACCCGAGCCACCCACAGCCCGAGCTCCTGAGCCACGCACGAAGCTTTGCACCAAGACAGCTGCTCGCGCGTAACCTTGCTCCGTCAAGGTTGTCTCGTTTCCTCCCGAGCCAGCAGCCACCCAAGCCGCACCAGCCCTTGTCCAGACCCTTGTGCACCATCTTAGAACCCTAATAACTCGACCTAGCCCAGCCCAAATACTATGGTGTGATGAATGAGTAAATAAAAGAGTATGGCGTGCCTCTGCGTATTTAATTCACGAATTCTCGTTGAAGATTGTGAAGAACGATGACGACGGGACCTTGGCTTGAAATCCTTAGCAACTCTCGAATTTCCCTTGAAAATATGATGTGTGTGCCGTGTGAATTTTAGTGGAAGGAGTTTGGATTGCACAAGGATGTGGCGTGTGTTTACGGAAGGATTTGGGGTGATTTAACATATTATATACTTAATTATTTTACTAACAAGGCTTAGGACTATTAAGCATTCAAATTAGGCTCATTAGGATTAATTAAAATATTAAAAATAGTTTTGTTTAAATAAGTTTGTGAATTTATTAGCCGGGTTGCCCATAATTTCGTATTTTTGTTGAAAAACCAACACCAATAAAAATTACGTCCCGGCGTATAAAATCATCTCAAAATCCCTTATTTTTAAAAATAAGAAAAACCATCAACCATATTTTAAATAATTAAAAACAATTACTTAATAAAAACATTTTATATTTTTCAGCCCTCGGTCTCCGTTCCTCGATCGCAACTCAAATAACCTTTAAAAAGATATTTTTAATGCAACCATGTAGAAAAGTGTATTTTAAACATGTTAATATGCATAACATAATTGATCCTTGCAATTAGAACATTTAACTAAAATACAAGAGAATTTAATAGCTTGCATGCATGTGATTTACGTGAACCTTTAAATTTTCAGGGCGTTACATAGCAGTATCCCTAAACCATTTAGGGTCACACAAGCACTTGTTCAATTGTTCCCGTTGAGATATAAATTCAATGAGTTGAATTTATAAGAAATAAGTTTGATATGATCAATCGATAAGTTTATTAATAAAGTTTATAAAAGCTTATAGAAATTTTGAGAGCATGACTGCTAAAACAGTCAAAGGAGTACACCTGTCTTATTTAGACACTGGTGATCTCGAAATTAAAGTGTGCATCATAATAACAAATAAGTTGAAATTGTCACATCGATTACGCTGGATCGTCGATCGGGATTAAGATGATATTAAATAATGAAAGCATTGATCATGGGCTTGTAAGAGTATGAGCTTTAATAATTATATTTTAATTGAGTTAAAATATAGTCCGTTAAGTTTTTATAAAATATGGTATTGATTTATGTAATATGAAAATATTCATGATACCATAATTTAAAAACTTGCAACAAAGCAAAATAATATTGATGCATAATATTCTCAAAAATTATGTATTGATTCGAGATTAACCATGAATGAAATGCAATAAAAATCTTTCATTAACTTAATTAATTAAATTAATTAAGTAAAAGGAAGATTAATATAAAATAAAATTTTATTATTCTCATTGCACACGACATGCATTCAAAAGGGATTGACTTTGATTTGGGTATGCAAATATTTTTTTTAGAATATTTGATTGACTTAATTAATATAATTAATTAAGGAAATAGAAGATTAGAAAGAAAAATAAGAATTTGATTCTTACGTGAATGGAGCATCCGAGATTCTTGGCAAAAAAAGAAAAAAGGATTTCCGGCTCTTTCAAAAGAAGAGAAAAGGCTGCTCTCGAAAAACTCTCCTGTTGGGGGGACCCAGACGCTAATTAATTCCTTAATCGTCTTTAGGAATAATTCAAATAATTATAATAAACAGGGTCTAAATTTTTTTTTAAAAAATACAAAGCGGAAACGTAATGTAATTCAATTCAAATTACATATTAAACATAATTATACAAATCTTGTATTATCTACAAGAATTCAACTAGGTTCAACTATATCTCAGTGCTGAATCCTAAGTTGCTTCGAAACCCGGATCTCCACGCTATCTAGTCCAGCCTCGTTCTCTTCTTGACCCTGATCCTATCCCACCTGTTGTCATGCACACATACAAACAAGACAACAGCCGAATAACTCCGGTGAGAATTACATTCTTAGTATAAATCATGTATACATGCAATCATAAAAACAATATAAAAGAATATAACAGATATGTCTAACATATATTCAGATCAGAATATAAATCCACATCAAGAATAAATCCTATTCTAAACATGTATCATCATCAGGAACATAACTCATCATTTACCATATCTAGGAACATAATCAACATAACTCAATATAAACTGTCAATTAGACTCATGACGTCACATTTAAGACTAGACTCAATCCTAGTTTAGGGATCCCGGTTTCCAAAAGTTAGCATTTCCATATCGACCAACAGTAATAGAAAAGACTCCAGTTCTATCCACGTCAATAGGGTATCGATCACCAGTAATAGAAGAAATACTAATTCTATCCACATCGATAGGGTATCGATCACCAGTAATAGAAGAAGCTCGTTTTCTATCCACATCGGTATAGTATCGATCACCAGTAATAGAAAGAACTCCGATTCTATCCACATCGATATAATATCGATCACCAGTAATAGAAGAAGTTATGATTCTATCCACATCGATACGTTACCGATCACCAGTAATAGAAGAAGCTCCGATTCTATCCACATCGATATAATATCGATCATCAGTAATAGAAGAAGTTATGATTCTATCCACATCGATACGGTACCGATCACCAGTAATAGAAGAAGCTCCGATTCTATCCACATCGATATAATATCGATCATCAGTAATAGAAGAAGTTATAATTCTATCCACATCGATAGCCAAACATCCGGTGAAAGACTTTGGCACAATCGCCAATACACTATCTTGTGACATCGTGCAATGTGCCCGTGGCGATCCCACCACTATCAGGCACTTCTGTCACAAGATTACTCGTCTAATACCTGTTGTCTATAAATCAAGAGAACAAGTACATCAATCAAATCAATACAATAAGGTAAAGTATGTGATTTAGGGAAACTCGAGCCAAACCTCACTCGAGTTGTGCAATCCCAACTCAACATTAATTTATACCTTTATCTTCTCGGTCTGACGAAGACGAAGTATAGAAGTCAACTCTGTCCATACCCAATCTGATAATGACAATCGAATAGATACAATATCAGTATATCATTCAGTTCAAAACATGTTCTGATTAATATTCAAATCAAAACATAATCTAATCAATACCAATCGACATATGATATCACAATACCATCTCAACCAATATCGAGTCTGATCAATATCAATCAACTGATGTTTCGACGGCATAACAATATAGTCTCGATAACCCCGTCAATTCCAACAACACAGATATAATACCAGAACTCATAATCAATATCGGTGCGACTCATAATTTAAATAACAATACAAATCTGATATCGAATCTCAGTTAATGAATTCCAAAAATCATAACAATTCCATAATCAGTTCGTTTCTTAATCTGACTTCGATTCTATGATGTCTAACATGTCAAGAACATCATATATGAATTCCATTCAATTCTGGCAATATCATAATTTCAAGACATATCAAAACGTAGTAAAACTTACGTCCAGTTGTAGCCTACGTCGATAGGAACTTAATACTGAAGTCGGATTCAAAATCAGACGGGCGGATCTCGTAAAAATCGAAATTCTACGATTTGGAACCCTTTTTCCCTTTCCTCGAGCTTCTCCCTCGATTTCCTTTCAAGATTTACGTTTGTATGTATATATATATATATATATATACACATAACTCGTGCATGATAGAAACGTGGCATGTTCTTGTTCTGCATGACTCGCGCATATGCGCGACCCCAACCGGCGCATATGCGCGAGACCTACTGGTCTCGATGCGCTGCTTCACAACTTCTGGCGCATATGCGCGCCTCAACTCCGCGCATATGCGCCAAAGGTTCTATCTCACAACTTTGGCTACAGGACTACTCGCGCATATGCGCGCACTGACATCGCGCATATGCGCGAGACACCATTTCTCGGTGCATGTGTCTCGGCATCTCTCGCGCATATGCGCGCCTTCCGTTGCGCATGTGCGCCGAACTCACTGCCCTGCTCGCGCATATGCGCCCGTTCACGTCGCGCATATGCGCCGAGCATTTCCTTGGCTACTGGACACCTCGCGCATATGCGCGCCCCCACGCCGCGCATATGCGCGGGGTCTTCGGTCCACTCCGCGCAAGACTCGCGCATCACGTCACGCATGTGCGCGAGCACACCTCCTTGCACATACATTTTGCGTCTTTTCTTACCTTTCCCGGTCCACTCTGTTCCGTCTATAATTATCTTGATTAATCAATAAATCATTTCAGATTAATCTCAGATTACGGTAATCATACCCAAATCATGTCAGATTACGGTAATCAAATTATCGGGCCTTACATTTCTCCCCCCTCAAAGATATGATTTCGTCCCCGAAATCACAGACAATCAAATCAGATAAAGAAGAAATGTATACTAGAGGTTACTTCAAAAAATTCATTCTATCAAACCATTATGATAAAATTACTTGCAAATACTGGCTATACAACATCCGTATATACCAATCAACAGCTCATACCCAATCAATATCATCAGTTGTTATCAACTGCAATATCAGATATTACCATAATATCATTCCCATTCAGCGGAAATCCGCAGTACTCACTGTAAAATACCTCGACTAGAGCTATCTCGATACTCATCTAATAGCTATCATTATACAATAATTCATAAAGTGACAAGACATCAGGTCACTAGTGCTAAAATCCAGCACTACAGTTCCTGGATATACTCCAGTATCTAGATAGTTCACTCCAACTATCCATCAATCTATAAACCATAGATATAACATCATGTTATACATTCTGTCAAAAGTACACAATGAAGCAAAATCACAATATGATAAAATCAATTCTGGCATTTAATACCATCTGACCCCTTTTCTAACATACCTCTCAGTCCTCAAGTCATATCTGTATGTCATCCTGTACAATACACATATGCCGATTTGAACAATCGTTCAATCATAACCACATCCTGGTACATTCTTGGCACCATTTCGGTAAATCTATTACCAGATCAATAGAATTATACTCCTATTTCTATTCAGGAATCAATAATCTGTATAACCAATCTCCTGGTTTCTATCTTACTGTCTTCATCTGTCAGCGATTTAGACATTTCAATACAAATTCTGACAAAACTGATTTCATTTGTTTATATCAAAACTGTCCGTTTGTATTACCACATATCTCGTGTTACCAGAATAATACTGAATCTACTACTGTGTGCCTCTGACAATACCTGTCATTTCAAATTCGAAATATCTGGCTTAAACAATCAGCTAATTATATAGAATAAAGCATTACCTACCTGTATTCTGATTGACACACTGTTCTGACTATCGAAATCAAGTTCTGAACAATCTGATCAAACTTCGGAACTGCTGTAATTTTCAACATCAACTCTGGGCCGGCTTGAACGTTCTGAAGTTCTGCCATTATCAATGTCGTTTTCAGCCACTGATCACTGTCTCAACTGTGCTACAATCAATCAGTATACTATCTTCAGATATCACAGACTCTGAATACAATCTGTTGCAATCTGGATTCATAGCCGAATAATTCTGTATACAACAATCTCAGTTCCCAGAATATTCAATACAAATTTCAAATGTTCGATTCAATCAATCATACGCTGCGAATATATCAAGATCTCATAGATAAAACGAGCATAAGGTCATCAGAACACTTCGGAACACAGGATTTATCAACCCATACACAGAACTGAAGTATTTCCTAGAGGAACACATAATCAAATGTAACTCTAACTCTCAGACAGTAAATCTTCTCACTGACATTTCAATTCTTTCAATTCAATCAATATCATTATGTACAGAAATCTAAAATGAAATTCATACCTGATATCAAATCAAGGCTGAAGTCGCTCTCCCTGATATAAGACAAACCCTGAATTTCATCTGGAACGACTGTAGCAACTCTCCTGCTACTGACAAATCATTCCCAGATAGGCTCAACTTCAGTAATCAACTGAATACATAAGGAATTACTCCATTCTTTTCGATAATCATCGAATCATACATAATACGGATATCAAGGAATTCAAAATCGAGAATCCTTACAGTATATCAATCGTTCATCGGCCATTTCAGGTCCGAATCTTACCATCTCCTGGCAAGAATCTATAACAATTCTGTACTTGTTAGTATATTAATATCAATAATGTAATCAAAATCAGATAACACAAGTACAATACACTTTAATTCAATCTCATTCTCTTTTTACTGCAGTACACAATATATCACAGAACTCATTGATATCACTTCCTTTCTCCAAAAGGTAAAAGGATCAATACTACAGTAATACAGACCCAGCAGGTGCAACATATATCAATACAACTCAGTCAAAGATAATCGTAGGGAATGCATTAGTATATATCAATACATATGCAACATAATCATAAAAGATTATTACCTGCCACTATATCATCACGTGTGTCCTGGGTCTGTTCCTCGATCACTACCACCAGATGATTCTGCTCCCTGAAATCTTCGGGAACCTTTCTGTGGACAGACTCTAGCAAAGTGTCCTTGCTGTTTACAGGTAATACACCGACCAGTCACTCCCTGGCACTGCTCCATGGGATGTCTCCCTCCACAGGTTCTACACTTAACTCCGATATAACTCGGGCTAGAACCACTGGAGCTAGATGAACCGCTCCCTAACTTCTTGAACTGTTTCTTTCGAGCTTTCAGCAAATCTTGCTTTCCACTCGTTCTGCCGCGATCAAATCAGAGAGGGGATTGCTGTGTCTGGGGTTGCATTGCACACACCCTTTTTAGTTGTCTAATCAGGCTCGCCTCCGCTCTCTTCGCTTTACTCAAGGCATCAGCAAAATGATAAGGTCGCTGCATATTCATCAATGCAACTATCTCCGAGTTCAGTCCTCTGATGAACTGATCCGCTACAGCTTCATCATTCCCAATTACATTAGGAGCAAAACGCAGTAGAGTAGAGAATTTCGCAACATATTCTTCAATATTCAGTTGGCCTTGTCTCAAATTCTCAAACTCTGCTTTCTTGTCCTCCCGGTACGAAACTGAGAAAAATCTTCGATAAAATTCAGTTCTGAATGTTTCCCACGAAATCACTGTACCTCTCTGTTCTAACATTCTTTTACTTGTAATCCACCAACTCCTGGCGGCTTCTTGTAACTGGTTAGGCACCATTTTAACTCTCTGTTCATCCGTACAATCAAGTAAATCAAACAGTATTTCCATCAAAATTTCTGTCTCATCCATCTGATCAATCGAAGTACTACCAAATTCTCGAATTCTTCTGGGAGGGATATCTGATTACCACAAGGGTTAGTACCACATGAGATAAATCAATCTCAGTCCCTTCCTGATCAGCTTACCTTCTGATCAAGAATTGGTTCTAATTCATTTTCAAATCAAATACATTACCAAATCAACTCAGCTATTCAGGTAACATGTATTTAAAATCAGTAAACATAATATCATGCTAGCATACACAATGCAAGTCAACATTATAAGTAGATCACATGCTAGCAATCACATGCAGGAAAGAAAACTCAATCTACCCCGCTCATTCTCCTCTATCCCAATCTAAGGAACTTATAGTTCTAGAACCTACTGTCCTAGAACCTAATGCTCTGATACCACCTGTTGTGGGGACCCGTACGCTAATTAATTCCTTAATCGTCTTTAGGAATAATTCAAATAATTATAATAAACAGGGTCTAATTTTTTTTTTTAAAATACAAAGCGGAAACGTAATGTAATTCAATTCAAATTACATATTAAACATAATTATACAAATCTTGTATTATCTACAAGAATTCAACTAGGTTCAACTATATCTCAGTGCTGAATCCTAAGTTGCTTCGAAGCCTGGATCTCCACGCTATCTAGTCCAGCCTCGTTCTCTTCTTGACCCTGATCCTATCCCACATGTTGTCATGCACACATACAAACAAGACAACAGCTGGATAACTCCGGTGAGAATTACATTCTCAGTATAAATCATTTATACATGCAATCATAAAAACAATATAAAAGCATATAACAGATATGTCTAACATATATTCAGATCAGAATTTAAATCCACATCAAGAATAAATCCTATTCTAAACATGTACCATCATCAGGAACATAACTCATCATGTACCATATCCAGAAACATAATCAACATAACTCAATATAAACTGTCAATTAGACTCATGACGTCACATTTAAGACTAGACTCAATCCTATATTAGGGATCCCGGTTTCCAGAAGTTAGCATTCCCATATCGACCAACAGTAATAGAAAAGACTCCAGTTCTATCCACGTCAATAGGGTATCGATCACCAGTAATAGAAGAAATACTAATTCTATCCACATCGATAGGGTATCGATCACCAGTAATAGAAGAAGCTCGTATTCTATCCACATCGGTATAGTATCGATCACCAGTAATAGAAAGAACTCCGATTCTATCCACATCGATATAATATCGATCATCAGTAATAGAAGAAGTTATGATTCTATCCACATCGATACGGTACCGATCACCAGTAATAGAAGAAGCTCCGATTCTATCCACATCGATATAATATCGATCATCAGTAATAGAAGAAGTTATGATTCTATCCACATCGATACGGTACCGATCACAAGTAATAGAAGAAGCTCCGATTCTATCCACATCGATATAATATCGATCATCAGTAATAGAAGAAGTTATAATTCTATCCACATCGATAGCCAAACATCCGGTGACAGACTTTGGCACAATCGCCAATACACTATCTTGTGACATCGTGCAATGTGCCCGTGGCGATCCCACCACTATCAGGCACTTCTGTCACAAGATTACTCGTCTAATACCTGTTGTCTATAAATCAAGAGAACAAGTACATCAATCAAATCAATACAATAAGGTAAAGTATGTGATTTAGGGGAACTCGAGCCAAACCTCACTCGAGTTGTGCAATCCCAACTCAACATTAATTTATACCTTTATCTTCTCGGTCCAACGAAGACGAAGTATCAAAGTCAACTCTGTCCATACCCAATCTGATAATGACAATCGAATAGATACAATATCAGTATATCATTCAGTTCAAAACCTGTTCTGATTAATATTCAAATCAAAACATAATCTAATCAATGCCAATCGACATATGATATCACAATACCATCTCAACCAATATCGATTCTGATCAATATCAATCAACTGATGTTTCGACGGCATAACAATACAGTCTCGATAACCCCGTCAATTCCAACACCACAGATATAATACCAGAACTCATAATCAATATCGGTGCAACTCATAATTTCAATAACAATACAAATCTGATATCGAATCTCAGTTAATGCAATTCCAAAAATCATAACAATTCCATAATCAGTCCGTTTCTTAATCTGACTTCGATTCTATGATGTCTAACATGTCAAGAACATCATATATGAATTCCATTCAATTCTGGCAATATCATAATTTCAAGACATATCAAAACGTAGTAAAACTTACGTCCAGTTGTAGCCTATGTCGATAGGAACTTAATACTGAAGTCGGATTCAAAATTTGACGGGCGGATCTCGTAAAAATCGAAATTCTACGATTTGGAACCCTTTTTCCCTTTCCTCGAGCTTCTCCCTCGATTTCCTTTCAAGATTTACGTTTGTATGTATATATATACATAACTCGTGCATGATAGAAACGTGGCATGTTCTTGTTCTGCATGACTCGCGCATATGCGCGACCCCAACCGGCGCGTATGCGCGAGACCTACTGGTCTCGATGTGCTGCTTCACAACTTCTGGCGCATATGCGCGCCTCAACTCCGCGCATATGCGCCAAAGGTTCTGTCTCACAACTTTGGCTACAGGACTACTCGCGCATATGCGCGAGACACCATTTCTCGGCGCATGTGTCTCGGCATCTCTTGCGCATATGCGCGCCTTCCGTTGCGCATGTGCGCCAAACTCACTGCCCTGCTCGCGCATATGCGCATGTTCACGTCGCGCATATGCGCCGAGCATTTCCTTGGCTACTGGACACCTCGCGCATATGCGCTGCCCCCACGCCGCGCATATGCGCGGGGTCTTCGGTCCACTCCGCGCAAGACTCGCGCATCACGTCACGCATGTGCGCGAGCACACCCCCTTGCACATACATTTTGCGTCTTTTCTTACCTTTCCCGGTCCACTCTGTTCCGTCTATAATTACCTTGATTAATCAATAAATCATTTCAGATTAATCTCAGATTACGGTAATCATACCCAAATCATGTCAGATTACGGTAATCAAATTATCGGGCCTTACACCTTTTGCAAGAAAATTCGGCTAATCGCATTGAGTCGATTTTCTTCTTCGTGTTCCATCTCTACCCAAAAAATTCTTCTAATTTTCTAGTGCAAATTAGAAGAGGAACAAGTAATCTGGTCGTACCTGAATCGAAGATTAAAGAAGGAGATCGAAGAACGTTCTTAGGAATTTACATTAAGAGTTACGTGCGCTGATATTGGAGTGGTTGGAGCCAAATGAAAATTATTCACTAAAGGTATATTATTAAAAATCCTTTGTATGTTTATTTATTAAAATCATACGAGTGCTCAAAAATATCTTGAATATGAAGATCTAAAATTTTTAAAACTTCCGCTGCGTTTGGACGCGAGAAAACCGAGATCCGACAGTGGTATCAGAGCCAAGGTTTTTCTGAATCGTATGGTTTTTTCGATATTGAATAATTTATTTCTAACCACACAAGAAAATTTTTCAGAAAATTGTTGCACCTTAAAAAAAATTTATTTTATCAAAAAAAATATTTTTTGAATCTGCCCGGGCAGTGAGAGCGGCGCGGGCTACCCGGGAATGTCTCGGGCACTGTGCTGAATAATGAGCTTGAATTTTTTGGGCCTAGGGTGCGATTTTATGATTTTTCAAAACTTTGGATTAAATTGATATTTTATGAAAATTAGTTCAATTTAGCTTTTGAAAAATTAATAATTTTATTGTAAAATAAATATTTAGAATATGATTTTAATTATTTATGGTAAAAATGAGTTTTACAAGAAATCAATTATTATAGAATTAATTGGAAATTAAATAAAAGTGTTTATTTAATTTATTAAATTTTTTAGTAATTGTGGTGGTTAGTAATAAAATTATTAAATACATTATTTATCAATTAATTAAATTTGTTTAATTAAATTGATGTTAATATTTGATATTAAATGCATGAAGGAAGATCGAAAGCCTTAACCAATGTGTTAGGTATATGTTAGGATATTTTACTGTTTTATTCATTTTTTTAATATTTGATATTATTAAAGTGAGCGTGGTTTATGGCCCATTCTTATCCCATGATATGTATCACTTATGTGTCATGGGTTTTTAAATGTAATTATTAGAAATAGTAGGAGATCAAGACTGGAAGATGGTGGGCCCGATGCACAAGATGAATACATGTAAAATATTGGAAGTTTTTGTAATAAGTTGCATTTGCATCCCTACATTCACCTAGGTTTGGACCTGGATCCATGTCTGGTCCACATGGATCTAATAGTGTTGGTGATCGATCATCCTTGTTTATTGTTTTTGTCATGTTATGATATAGATGCGATATATATAGTAGTATGCATGTATTTATATTATTAGATAATATAGTTGCATGAATTCGGCAAACATACAAAGTCGTGGCACGCGATTTTAAATTAAAATGATGAGAAAATTTTTAAAATTAAAATCTCTCATTTTGAACAAGATTCAAAATTTATATCAAATTGAAAAAGTAGGAATTAAAAAAGTTTAATTTTTCCTTGGCTTCCATCAACCATGGTTGCATGTTAATCGCTACCCACGGACATTGTCTGACTCATATTATTAGGGAGGCCTGAACTCCGGAAAGCTGTGACTTCCACCGGACATATAATGTGAATTGAGTGGAACTCCCATGAATTCGGCTCATATTATTGGGGGAACTTATGGCGACCGTCCAATACAATTCAATATTGATGGGTCGGTTTGACACGTGAAAATAAGCGGCGTCATAATATTGGGTCCTTATTAAACGTGATGCGAAACACGCGGAGGTTGCATAGGGATGCAATTGAATTCTACCTTTTAGAAATTATAATTGGCTGACATTATTCGGGGTTATAATTGGCTAATTGGACTCTACGTGTCCACTAAGAAAATACCATTTCTCTTTTTCATCAGAGGTTGGTGGAAATGTCAAAATAGTGGGAGATAAATTTAAAATAAAAATCCATATTTTATATATTAAAATTATTTTAAAATAATCAGCAACCATTATTATGTTTCCATATCAGTATATTTCAGATTTCGTCACATAATCCATTTCTATTATTAACAAGCTAACTGAATCTAATTTTCAAGACTGGTTGGGAAATTGTTGTGAATTCGAAAAAAATGACATACACACTAATGTCAGTCCTGATGAACTTACAAAAAAGCAAGATGGTAGGACCATAGTATGCAAGCTAAAGTGTAACATGCTCGCTTCTATGTCAAATGAATTGTATGGACAGTTTGAGGAAATGATGAATGCTGCTGACATTCGAATGCACGTGCAAGAGTTTCATGGTGCATGAAACTCATACAATGATGCTCACCATTTTCAAGGAGCTCATGACTACATGCATGCAAGACCGAGCTTTGGCCCATGAGCGTGGCGTACATATGACTGGGCTTATTGAGAATGTGATGGGCTTGGAATATGTGATTCCTAACTAGTTACTTGATGACATCAATTTGTTGTCTTTCTCTTCCTCATTTGACGGGGTTATGGTGAACTTCAATTTGAATAAGATACATGATAGCATTTAAGAGCTAGTCAATACGCTTATGACTTATGAGATCACCATAAAACAGGAAAATATTGTTTTTCTAATGGGCCTCTCATAAGGACGAAAAATGGCCCACAAGGTAAGAGAAAGAAATGTTATGTCCCTCACAAGAAAAAAAAACCCGATAAGAGGCAAACTCTGAAGGACATTTAAAGGGCCTACAAAGCCCGATAAGTCAGAACATATTTGTTTCACTGCAAGAAGAATGGACATAAGAAATTATCTGGGCCAGAAATGTTCTGAAATGATAAGTGAATGTCCAAGTAAATAAGATTTCAACAACAAACAAAAGAAAGTTAAATGATCCAAATCCCTCACAAATATAGCACGCTAGACTATGTCACATTTCCCAAAGAAGGATGCACAAACTAGTGGAAGAAGACATGTTTGCCTTGTCAGGCATAAATTCTCTACCTGTTTGTAAATCCTGTCTAAAAGGAAAAATGACCAAGACTCCATTCAATGGAAACGTGGAACAGTGCGCATGGTTTACTAGATTTGATCCACACAGACGTTTGTGGCCCGCTAAGTGTTAGCACAAAATATGAGCAATCCTACTTCATTACCTTTACTGATGACCATTCGAGGTATTGGTTAGTTTATTTAATGAAACACAAATCTGAAGCATTTGAAAGGTTCAAAGAATTCAGATCTGAAGTAGAAAAACAGCTAGAAAGGAGTATTAAGACACTTCGATATGATCGAGATGGAGAATACTTGAGTGCTGAATTTTTGGGTTATCTAAAAGAGAATGTGATTCTCTCATAGTGGACTCCGCCAGCAACACCACAATTGAATTTTGTTTCTGAACATTGTAATCAAACCTTAATGGACATGGTTGATCCATGATGGGATTCACTGAATTGCCTAAATCGTTTTGGGGCTTTGCTCTTGAAACTGCGGCAATGTTGTTGAATAATGTCCATACTAAAGCAGTGGATAAAATACCATATGAGATATGGATGGGAAAACTCTCAAATATTCTTATTTGAGAATATGAGGATGTCCTTGTTATGTGAAGCAGATAGTGGGAGACAAATTGGATAGTATATCGACTTTGTGCTACTTTGTAGGATATCCAAAGAATTCTGTTGGATATTATTTCTATCGTCCCAATGAAGCAAAAGTGTTTGTTTCAAGAAATTTCAATTTTTTTGGAAAAGGAATTTCTATTAGATAGAAAAAGGCAAGATGATAGAACTTGAAGAAATTCAAGATACTCCCTCAACTGTAGAAGTTGAACCTAATCCCCAACAACCAGTAATTGAAGTACACGCTCCTAGAAGGTCTCATAGGATTGTCAGACCACCTGCAACATATACGATTCTTCATGAATAAGGCCATGATATGCCTTGTGTTGGATGTGATCCAATGAACTTCAGAGAAGTAATATCTGATACTGATTCATCCAAATGGCTTGAAGCCATACAGTCTGAAATGGACTCTATGTATTGAAACTAAGTCTGGACATTAGTGGATCCATCTGAAGGAATCGTTCCCATAGGATGCAAATGGATCTACAAAAGAAAGCTTGGAGAGGATGGGAATGTATTGACCATCAAGACAAGACTAGTTGAAATGTTATACTCAAAGGCAAGGAATTGACTATGAGGAAACTTTTTCACCAGTTGCTATGTTTAAGTCCATTAGTATACTACTAGCCATAGCAGCATGGTATGACTATGAGATATGGCAAATGAATGTAAAAATTGCATTCCTCAATGGAGACATCAAAGAAGAAATTTATATGTCTCAACCTCAGGGATACACATCAGTAGGAAGTGAGCATAAGATATGCAAACTTCAGAGATCAATATATGGTCTCAAGTAGGCGTCAAGGAGTTGGAACCTCTGATTTGATAGCACTATCAAGGAATTTTGTTTTGCTAATAATCTTGCATGAACCATGCGTGTACAAGAAAGTTAGTGGGAGTGCAGTGACATTCCTTGTACTTTATGTTTATGATATGCTACTCATTGGGAATGATGTAGGATTACTGCAAACAATAAAGTATGGTTGGCAAGTAAATTCTCGATGAAAGACATGGGTGAAGCATCCTATATATTGAGAATACAAATCTATAAAGATAGATCAAAGAGGATGCTGGGGCTCACCCAAGCGACTTATATCGATACCATCCTGAAAATATTCTCTATGGAAGATTCCAAGAGAGGATACTTACTAATGTGTCATGGTGTTGCTCTATCTAAAGCTATGTGTCCCAAAACCGATGAAAATATAGAGATGATGACACGTGTTCCATATGCGTCAGCCATTTGTAGTATCATGTATGGTATGATATCAACGCGCCCTGATGTTGCTTACGCTCTGAGTGTTACAAGAAGATATCAGGAGAACCCTGGTCCAATGCATTGGAAGGCCGTAAAAGATATTTTTAAGTACTTAAGAAGGAATAAGAACTTGTTCATGGTCGATAGAGGTAGACAATTGAAATTGGAAGGCTACACTGATTCTAGCTCACAATGTGACATTGGTGATTCGAAATCGACCTCTGGTTTTGTATTCATGCTTAATGGTGTGGCTGTCTCGTGGAAAAGTTTCGAGCAAGACACCGTTTCGGATTCGACCACTGAAACAAAATACATTGCTGCATCTGCTGGAGCAAAAGAGGTAGTTTGGATGAGGAACTTTGTCCAAGAGTTGGGTGTCATTCCTAATGGAGTTGATCAGTCCCCGTGTACTGCGACAACACTGGGTGCCGTTGCTCAAGCAAAGGAACCAAGGTCTCATCAACGATCCAAACATATACTGAGGAAGTTCCACAACATCTGGGAGATTGTAGGGAGATGAGATATATCAGTCGAAAGAGTCCTCTCTGCAGATAATTTTGCCGATCCATTTAAAAAGCCCTTGCCAGGACCATTGTTTGAGAAGCATCGCGAAGCAATGAGATTAAAGTTTATGGGTAGTTGGCTTTAGCGCAAGTGGGAGATTGTTAGAGTAGATGCCCTGTAAACCAACTGTTGGCTAGGGAATTTATTGACTCAAGTGTAATAAACAAACTTTATTTTAATAAAATTTAACTTTTTATGGTCTTGTTTTATTTTATCTGTATACCCATGCAATCAGAATAGATAAAGTCCTTGATTATACTTTAATACAAATGAATCGTAATTCGATGTTGAAACTCATTTATAAACACTGTATAATCTAAATTCGTTCCTAGTCGATTCAGCCGCCTAAAACATGGATAAAGGTCGCTTGAGCTCGAGATTAGCATCTGTAATGTTGTGTACCGCATTTCTTGGTAAGGGCATAGAGATGTTCAAATATGGAGATGGGTAGTCATATGATGATTTTGTCAAGCAACCCTCCCTCGGACTTTCCAAGTGGTTATCATTCATCGAGAGGATAAGTCCATGGTTATGATTGTACACCATTAGTCCATTACGACCCGGGACAACACTGAGGCTCTATATGCTAGGCTAGTGCTTTGACTCGTTTACCGGCTCCAAGAGAGTAATCAGATGGCGAGATTGGGTACAGTTGCGACACATGTAGAAGCCAGTGCATTATAGTCGGCGATTCACCGCTCACCCACATGTGTGGATATCGTATGTGATCTAATGAAATAATAGTACGTGGAATCTCTGGCTAGAGTATGAGATGTACGTTGGAGGAGTTCTCCAATGGTACATGTGATGCCACTATTTATATGTGTCACATAGTTATCGAATTATTATGCAACCCTCGATGAACCAATGGTTGCAGATTTGATTGGGATATATGAGATGATGGGACCGTACTGTACGTTAATTATAATCGACTGGTTCTTGCAGGTACTATCAGTGATACCTAAGGAACCATGGGGCGATGCTACTAGACGATCTTACTATGATTCGATGAGTTTTATCAGAAATATGATTTTTTACATTCTCTTGATCATTTGTTGATACATAGAATGGGGCAAATTAGGGTAAGCCCGAATAAAGGATTATGTCCTGAAGCACAAAAAGTTTTGAACCCATGGTTAGCTGTATCCCTGAACCATTGAAGGTCACGCAAGCACTGGTTTACTTGTTCCCGTTGAGATAATAAATCCAATGAGTTGAATTTATAAGAAATAAGTTTGATGTGATCAATCGATAAGCTTATAAATAAAATTTATAAAAGCTTATATAAATTTTGAGAGCACGACTGCTAAAACTGTCAAAGGAGTACACATGTCTTATTTAGACATTGGTGATCTCAAAATTAAAGTGTGCATCTTAGTAACAAATAAGTTGAAATTGTCACATCGAAGACGTTGGAATCGTCGATCGGGATTATGATGATAATAATATATTGGGAGCATGGATCATGTGATTGTAAGAGTATAAGCTCATCATGCTAATTTATTAAAGTTCAAATGAACTTTAATAATTATATTTTAATTGATTTAAAATATAGCCCATTAAGTTTTTATAAAATATGGTATTAATTTATGTAAGATGAAAATATTCATGATACTATAATTTTAAAAACCTGCAACAAAGCAAAATAATATTGATGCATAATATTCTCAAAAATTATGTATTGATTCGAGATTAACCATGAATGGAATGCAATAAGAATATTTCATTAACTTAATTATTTAGATTAATTACGTAAAAAGAAGATTAATATAAAATAAAATTTTATTATTCTTATTGCACACGACATGCATTCAAAAGGGACTGACTTTGTTTTGGGTATGTAAATATTTTTTTTAGAATCTTTGATTGACTTAATTAATATAATTAATTAAGGAAATAGAAGATTAGAAAGAAAAATAAAGAATTTGATTCTTACGTGAATGGAGCATCCGAGATTTTTGTCAAAAAAAAAAAAAAGGATTTTCGGCTCTTTCAAAAGAAGAGAAAAGGCTGCTCTCGACAAACTCTATTTTTGCAAGAAAATTCGGCTAATCGCATTGAGTCGATTTTCTTCTTCGTGTTCTATCTCTACGCAAAAATATCTTCTAATTTTCTAGTGCAAATTATAAGAGGAACAAGTAATCTGGTCGTGAACCTGATTCGAAGATTAAAGAAGGAGATCGAAGAACGTTCGTAGGGGTTTACAATAAGAGCTACGTCGTTGATACCGGAGTAGTTAAAGCCAAGTGAAAATTATTCACCAAAGGTATATTATTAAACATCCTTTGTATGTTTATTTATTAAAATCATACGAGTGCTCAAAAATTTCTTGAATATCAAGATCTAAAATTTTTAAAAATTCCGCCGCTTTTGGGCGCAGAAAACCGAGATCCAACAAATTTTACATCCAAAAAATTTTAAATCAAGTTTTTCTAAGGTCGACGAAATTTTTAAATCAAATATGAGTTAGATTGAAAATATGTTTTTATTGATCCACCGATAAATCCCGATCTGGCCCGGATCTGAGTGTTGTATCCCATTAATAAAAGTGACATGCCTATATTAAACACCATAAGGACCAAGAAAAAAGGCTCAATAACCTATGTGGTGTCCGGCTCACTTCTCTCTCTGCTCGGGATATTTCTGACCAATAAAGTTTAGGCATCCGAGCAATTTGTTGTTAAATAACTCATCACATGGTTGTCTAACATTTGAATTAAGAGCTCTCCTACGCGGATAAATGCCTGAACGAATATGAATAAAGTCCTATTTGGATAAAACTCTAGAACAAATCTTGCGTGAAAAGGAAAAAACCCTAAAAGTGAAACGTCCACTACTCGTTTTTTAAAAAAGTACTAAAAAATTTTTTTCTTCTAAAATTTCGGCCGAATGCTACTCTATATCTAAATATATTTTAAAATAACCTTGTATCATTTAAAAATAAAACCATCAACTATATTTGAAAATTAAAATGAAAATAATTCGAAACATAAAATCGTCAATCGTTTACCAAACCTAACTTAGCAATAGTTTAAAATAAAGCTAACTCTAACATCCTCTCAAAAGCCACTCAAAAAGCATCATAAAAATCTTAACATTTTTAACGTAAACTTTAAATCATAAATACGGAAAAACTAGCACTTGTCCTTGGATTATGTGCACCTTCAGTCCAGCAAGATCAACCATCAAGTCCTTCAACAACATCAATATCATGCTCACCTACATCGATCACACCTAATTCTATTGACTCAGCAAATCATAACCATAATAGCAAGTAATGCAGATACAATCACATGCAACAATGAAAATATTTTTACTTAAAATAAATTCTCATTAAATGCATAAACATAAACATTTTTCCTTTCATCATATACATTTACTTTTTTATCATATACGTTTATATTTTCTTTTTATTGAATTCAAATCGTTAATTGTGACTTAAGTATCCAGTCGATGGTCGATGGATCCATCCACATGTAACCACAGTACTGGGCGAGGGGGACATCAGAGACACTCTCACCCGTCAACTGAGCCTTGGCCTTACATATCATCATAATAATCATATTAGTCACAATTACTTCCCCTCCTTCAACTTTTCGTATTTTCATCACTTATAAAAATTCAAGCATATAATAATCGTTTTTCTTTTAAACCAATCATGTAACATACTTTTAGCATTATCATATCATCATAAAATTTCATAAACAATTAAAATAGGCATATTATCATTATTTACAGCCTCTAGGAAACTACCACTACGTTTACTAATTTTTAGGTGTAAAATGACCATTTTACCCTTAGACGTAAAATTTTTTGATTTTGACTTTTTATTACTTTCGTTGACGCTATACCCTCTCAAATAATTATTTAGGCTTAAATTAAAATTTTTACATTTTTATTTAGCTTAAATTCATGGCTTTCGATTTAATTTCATAATTATTAATTCGTAGAGCGTTTAATCACGAATTAATTCAAACTTTAATATTAAATTCAAAAATTTTAATCATAGACTTTTTATTGCCTAAAATACCCATATGAGCCATTAGCCACACACGTAGACCCACGCTTCCAGCCCTAACCTTTAAAACCCGATATTCGAACCCTAACTAGCTACCCTCGAGCCATCTTGTGAGTTCTTCGAGCTGAGCCCAAGCCACCCCGAGCCAGCTCTTGCCCAGTCCAGCCCATATAGGAACCCTCCTGGACCCACTAGACCCAACCTAACCCGCTGCAGCCCCCTGTACGATGCACACGAGCCACGCGAGTTCCCTACAAGAATAGGACTCTTCTCCCTTGACTAGGACTCCTCGCCCAAGACGTCTCCCGAGAGCAAACCCTCTTGACTTACCCTAGACCACCCTGAGACCTAGTCTAGACCACCATGCCCACGCCTGAACCCTCCAGGCGGCTGCTCCTAAATAACATGGGAAGAGTCCATCGATCATGGGATCTACACTAGCGACCAGCCATGGGTCTTAGCAGAACTAGGACACTTATAGCCCCTTAACCACGATCCTCACCGAGCCCAGCCCAGCTCTGGCCAAGCCCTCGGTGTATAACCCCTTATCCGAACCCTTATGAACCAACATGCAAAAATTTTCGTTCAGCTTCCTTCCGTATGTGTTCAGCCGTGGTGTAAGCTTGTCTAGGCCCTTAAACCATCTTAAAATTTACCCTTTTTATTGTCCTAGGATGGCAGCCCCTTCACGCAATAATATCATGTGGTTTGAATCATGAAATCATAAGTTATTCACATGTCAAGACATTAAAACGAAATTAATCAAAAATTAACATGTTTTTAATGCAAACGTAATCCAAAAAAATAATAAGGTATGATAGATGAGAAAAAAAAGTTAAGGCGTGTTTTGCGTAATTACGCACGAAAACGAATTGATCATGCGAAGAACTGACGACGTAGAAATCGTATGCTGAAAACCCTTTGAAAATCGATGCTTCCCTTGAAGAATTTCTCGTGTGTGTGTGTGTGTTTTGAGGGGAGGGGAGAGTCCTTGCAATTTGAGGGGAAGAGGCGTGGGAATTATGGGGTTAATGGGGAAGGTTTAGGCTTACTTATTTTCTAATTATCAAGTGTATAAGCCTAGGCCCAATAACATGGTTTAATAGGTCCATTAAACCCATTTACTAATAATTTAAATATTTCGTTTAAGAAAGTTCGTGAAATTATTAGCCGAGTTCTCGAAAAATTCATATTTTCGTCGAAAATCGAATACCTTTAAAAATTACGACTCGACAAATAAATCATCTCAAGACACCTTATTTTCAAAAATATCGTTTATCATCAACTTTATTTTAAATAATTAAAAACAATTATTTAATAAAAATATTTTTCCTTTTTAAACCATCTGTCTCCGTTCCTCAATCGCATCTCGAATAACCTTTAAAAATACAATTTCCATGCATTCGCGTAGAAAGGACATTTTATGCATGCAACCATACACATCATATTCAATTTATTCAATTAAAACTATTTAATTATCTATTTTCCATTCCCCTAGATTTGCATGTAGTTGGATTATGTCATCTTAATTTTGAACTTTACAAAAAGACAGGGATATGATGCTTGAAATTATGGGATAAGGAAACATCAGACACGATCTAATATTCAGGGTACCTCACCATGCTAGAAAACTTTTCATACTAGAGTTCTTGTCATAATAATATTCTTACCATACAAGATACATAGTTTCGTCTCTATAAATATCAGGTACTCTTTGAACTTACATTCATTACTGACACAAGCACTATTATATTCACAGTCTTAAGTTTTTCTCCGGACTGACTTAAGCATTGGAGAGGCTATATTAGAAGCACTTCTGGTGCCCTCTAACGTTTATTCGTCCACACAAGACCTAGCTCGGCTACAGTTAGGTTGGCCATATTCAGACATATATGCTCGGATAACATGACAACTACAAGGAACATTGAAGTATTTGGCTCACCAAACCGAACCCAAGGAACGTGAGATTTTTTTTATCATCAATTGTCATCGTCTGTGAGAAACTAAAGAAACAAGAGAGAGGAAGACGAAATGTAAAAAGATTCTGTGACCCAAATATAGAAGGTGAAAATAATGCTCCACCGCCTCCTTCGTCCGGTTTGATATGGCTTGGATCACCTAGTTGATCATTACCACTATAAATCATTTTTTGGCACAAAGACAAGCCAACTACCCTCCCCAGGCCAGAATGATGTTACGGAGGAAATTAGAAGAGTACGGGAATAAGTGCAACAACTACAAAAAGCACGTGGGAGGACTCTATCCACCCTCGCCACGAGCTATCATTTTTTAAACTGAAGAACTTACATATGCGCTACCTCTAAATTTTCGATTTCCTAGCATCAATGATTACAATGGGAAAGGGGATCCCAACGAGCATCTAGCTCAGTTTGGTAATTTTACCTTACTATGACAGTATACAGATCCCATCAAGTGATAGGTATTTCTCATCACCCTAACAGTTGTAGCTTAGCAATAGTTCAATCTGATTGAGCCCAAAAGCATTAAGACATTCCAAGACTTCAGAAGGATTTTCTTGCACAAATTTTCTAGTAGCAAGAGGCAACCACTCAATACAGTGAGTTTATTCAGCATGAATCAACAAGAGCAGGATAGTTTGTCAGCATATCTCCTGAGATTCAATGTAAAAGTGGTGGAAGTTCCCTCATCTACGCTGGGCTTACTAATCATCACCTTTATACAAAGTTTGAGGCCAGGGGACCTCTTTAATTCAATTGTGAAAAAACCTATTGTTATCTTCGAAAGATTACTGGCCCAGTCAAAAAAATACATCAAAATTGAGGAAGCACAGAAACTCGGGTGGAAGAGCCCAAAAAGTCCCTCGGCCACAAAGGAAGGCCCGATCAGAAATCTTCGCAACTCGGCCTACACAGCCAACCCAGCTGCCTTACTCGGAAAATTCGCTACATATATTCAGTTGAAAATGAGCAAATCTCGGGCTCTGGTAATTTATGAAGAGAGGTACCTCGTTCAAATACCACGAAGAATTGATAAGGGTCCTCGAGCATTTCCCTCAGACAGGTATTGTGATTTCCACAATGATTATGGTCATACCTTGAAGAACGCACACATTTGGCAAAGAAAATTGAGCGCATAATTCAAATTGATTTTAACATAAAAGCCATATTGGCCAACATCGTTAGAAGATAATTGGCCGCCCAAGTGAGCAAGGAAGAAAGGAAATGTTGCGATTGGAGAGGATATCATAATTCTCGAGGCAAAGACTGCAAAGCCTCACTCTACCCCTCGAGGAGTTATAAATATGATTTTTGGAGGACCTACTGATGGAGACTCTAACTGAGCAAGGAAGAGTAGCACACAGATGATGAATAACATAAAGATTGATGAGAGAAAAGTATGAACTAGGGCTATCCAAACCTCACAATGATGCTTTAGTTATCCCAGCTATGGTAGCGAATTATGAAATAGCTTAGATATTTGTAGATTCGGGCAACTCCGTAAACATTTTATTCAAAGAAGCCATTGATCAAATGGACTTGGGTAACTGTAAAGTAGAGCCGGTGGTGATCTGCTCTGTTCGAATTCACAGGGGACACTTTTGAACACATTGGAATTATAAACTTTCTCCACTCCATGGGTGAAGTACGTGAAGTACATGCATGGAAGACTTGAATAATCAATTTTATCATAGTCGAAGCCTCTTCTGCATACAATGTTATATTAGGTTATCCCGCTATGGCATCCTTTATGGTGGTAGCCTAGAATCTCCACCAAAAAATTAAGTTTCAAATGGGGAACACTATCGAGAAAGTTAAGGACGATCAAATAGTAGCTCGAAAATGCTTTGTGGAAGAAGTTCGAGTGGAGATAAAAGTGGCAAGGATTGAGCACCCGAGCCAATAGAAGCTACAGGGATACGATCACCTGAATCTAATTGAAGATGCAGCCCAAGTAACTACTGAGGAAGAATGTGAGGAAACAATTATATTCGCTCCATCACGTGCAGTTTGAACAAACAAAACATTAGTCGAGCCCTTGAAAGGTCCTCTTCTCAATCGCTTTCAAATAAACAAAGATATCATCGCATGGTCGGCCTCTGATCTCATTGGGGTCAGACCAAATACTATGGAACATTACTTAAATGTCCTGACGGACGCCTGACCTATATTACAAAAACAAAATACATTTTGGGTTGCAAATAGACGTAGTCTTACGAGATCAGTTGGAAGAATTATTGAAGGCCAACCACATAAAAATGGTAATATTTCTGAGTTGGCTATCTAATGTGGTACTCGTGCCTAAGTCTTCGGGAAAATGGAGAATGTGCATGGATTTCCGAGATCTTAATCGAGCCTGTCCGAAATATTGTTACCCCATACCATGAATCAATCAACTGGTCTATTCCACTGTCGGGCATTAACTGATGTGTTTTTTGGATGCTTTCCTAGGGTACTATCAAATCCCGACAAAGATAAATTAAATTTCATTACACAAAATTAAACTTTATGTTATGTTGTCGTCCCCTTCAAGCTCAAAAATATTGGTGCCACATATCAAAGGCTCGTGGACAAATTCTTTAGAGATCAAATCGACCACAATGTGGAGGTATATATGGATGACATTATGGCGAGGAGCTTATCACTAATTTGGAATAAACCTTCTCTAATTTTCGAAATTACCGACTGAAATTGAATTCAAACAAATGCAATTTTGGCGTCAAAACAGGAAAATTCTTGGGCTACATGATTACTTGAAGGGTTATTGAAGCTAATCCGGAGAAAATCCAAGCCCTGGACATTATGGGAGATCGCCTCGAAATATTAATGAACTGCAAAATCAGATGGGTCAAATTACAGCATTATCTACATTTATTTCTTGATCGGCTGATTGGACCTTTCCTTTCTTAAAAATCCTCTTAAAAGCCTCTATTTTTGATTGGAGCCTAGAAATTGAACGAGCTTTCCAAGATTTGAAGTCTTATCTAGGTGAACTGTCTATGCCGAACAATCGTACTTGGGGAGAAGTGTTATATGTTTATTTTCCTGCCACATCCCAAGCGGTAAGCTAGGTCCTAGTCTGAATAAAAAGCTTTGATCACAAATCAATCTATTTCGTTAGTCATGATCTAATGGAGCTGAGCTCAATTACACTAACAAAGAAAATTTGTCTCTATATCTTGTCATTACAACTCGGAAATTAAGTCCATATTTTTCATCACACCATATCTTTGTGCTCAACAACAACAGTTTTGGAAGGATTGTCTATAACCCATATGGTTCAGGAAGACTGATAAAGTGGGTAACTGAACGCAGTGAGTACGATTTAAAGTTCAAGCCCCGAACTGCTATTAAGGCCCAAGCATTGGCCAACTTCATAGAGGAAACTATTCAAGTAGATGAAGAGAAGTATAGGAAAATTTATGTGACGGTTCTTTTTGTCAAGTGGGCAGTGGGATCGACATTAAATGGGACATCAAGAGAAGGGCTCTCTATTTTGTCCTTCTAGACAACGCTTTGTACAAGAGGTCTTTTTCCTGACCTCTCTTAAAATGTTTAAGAGATGATGAGGTCAATTATGTGTTAGGGTAAATCCACGAGGCTTGTTGTGGGAATCATCTGGGCAGCGTGGTGCTAGCACGAAATACCTTGTTGTCCTGGTTTCTCTAGTCTACTATGAAGAAAGATGTAATGGACATAGTGAAGAAGTAACAAAATTGTCAAATACATGCTAATTTGTAGTTAAAACAAGTCGAGCTCATGAAAGAAGTGGTGTCGCGGTACCTTTTGATCAATTTGGTTTGGACATTGTAGGGTCTTTTCTTATAGCAACCAAGGAAAAAAGGTTTTTATTAGTAGCATTCGATTTATTTTCCAAGTGGATAGAGACTAAGCCGTTAGATCGTATCACGAAAAAAAAGTGTTAAGATTCATGTGTAAAAACATTGTATGTCACTTTGGCATACCAAGAAGACTTATACCGGACAATGGAAAGCAGTTCTATGGGTCAAAAGTACAAGCATGGTGCAGGGAAATGAAGGTTGAGTAGGTCTTCACGGTAGTAGACTACCCAAGAAGCAAAGGCCAATTAGAAGTTACCAACAGATCAATTGTTCAAGAACTTAAGATTAGGCTCAGGTAGGCCAAAGGCAACTGGGTAAATGAACTCCCAGCCTCTTTTGGTCTACGCACTACAGAGAGAACCGGCACATTTGGCAAGTGGGTAAATGAACTCCCCAGCCTCTTATGGTCTACGCACTACAGAGAGAACTGGCACAAGAAAAATTACCTATAGCATGGTTTATGGTTCAGACTCCATCCTGCCCATAGAGATCAGCCAAGATAGTGTTCTTGTAATAAATTATGGATTGGACAATGAAGACCTGGGAGCCATGGATATTGATTTAACATAAGGGAGAAAAAATCGAGCAACAGTCTGTCCTTAACACCTATAAGAAAAGAATGGATTGAGCTTATAATAAAAGGTCTGAACTCACGCATTTGAATAGGGAGATTATTTATGAAGAAAATTCAATGGCAAGGAGAAAGAGGAAAGATGTATGTTAAGCATGAGGACCATTCAAGATGGTGGAGAAAGCTAGAGCAGTTGCATATTACTTAGAGGATGCGGAAGGAACAAGGACCAAACGACTTTGGAATATTTGCTATCTAAAGAAATATTACTTATTGAAGACTCGCGGGTCAATTCAATGAAATTGACCCTTTTTTTAAATATTGTTTGCATTTTTCTAAATTGAGTTATGTTTGAACCTTTACGTTTTTTGATTTTTCCAATAAATTATTCAGTATAAGGGTTTTTATTAAATCTCCTAAAGAAAAAATAAATGTAAGTCCAACAATGGTTGGTCATCTCATAAGAATTCCCCTGGAAAAAAACTTGTAAATCTCGACCAGCTCAGCACTTTAAAGTCCATCTTAGCTTGGCACACTTTGTAAGTCCAACGGAGCTTTGCCAACCACAAAGCCCAAACAGCTTGACACTTTAAAGTCCAACATATCCTGACATATTTCGTAGGTCCAACGGAGTTGGCCGACCAAAAACCCCATTTAGTTTGTCACTTTAAAGCCCAGAACAGCCTGGCACATTTCGTAACTCCAATGGAGCTTGACCGACCACAAATCCCGACCAACTTGGAACATTAAATCTCAAAACAGCCTGACACATTTCGTAAGTGTAACGGAGATTGGGATTATCACAAATCCCAGCCAGCTCGACACTTTAAAGCCCAGCACAGTCTAGCATATTTCACAAGTACAACAAAGTTTGGCCGGCGAAAAAGCCCGACTAGATCGACACTTTAAAGCCCATCACAGAATAGCCTAGAACATTTCATAAGTCCAACGGAGCTTGGTCGACCAGAAAGCCCGACCAGCTTGTCACTTTAAAGCCCAATACAACCTGACACATTTCGTAAGTCCAACTAGCTTGACGGATCCCAATTTAGTTTCTCTATGTACTGATTTTTATTGGAAAATCAACATTAGCTATTCACACAACTTAAAGTTCGCAAAAAGTAGCATAATATTTTAAAGTGCTATTCACTCATTCCCTAAAACACATTTTCCATCCTACCAATGCTATTTAAAATAATAAATCATTAATTTATCAACATCTCTAAATTATAAAATTTCATTGGGGAAATTTTAAATCACTTCCCTTTTCAAACTCATCTTTCTCCTTACTCCCTACCCCTCTAAATCTTTGTTTTATCTCCCCATTTTTCCAAAATTTTCAAAAACATCCTTAATTCTTATAATTTCGGTACATGGCATTGTTATACCTATCGAGCCTATTCTTGAAGGCATATAGCCCCAAGACATACAGCTACGCAAGGTTTTCAGCCTATATACTATTCTCAATAATCGATTTTTATTTTTATTTTTTATAAAAAGCCCATCATGCTTCCGTATAATAAATTTAACAGTTTACCTCTTTGACCAATGTGCCATGGGATTATATCCACCAAGTTTTATAGACTACTCCTCATAGCCTAACCACGCAGTCGCAACAGATGGTTCCTGATGCAGATTCCCTCAACAGCACTTAGCACAACCCTGTTTCGTTTCCTATCTCAGGGTGTATAGTAAAATAGTTCAATTTTGAAACTAATACATTAGAGGGGCAAAAGCCTTGGTTCTTTTATTCAAACATAAATACTTATTATTACATAAGTAACATCCTGTAGAGGAGGAGAAACTTTTTTAGCTACTAATAGTAGCAGAACTTACAACACACATAAACTTGAAAGAGAAAATATTACAAATATTTTGAAGAAAAACGAAGATGTTGAGTGATCCTTCATCTTTCTTCTACCTGATTATTTATAGAAGTCCCTGCAGGATTTGTATTTCATACTTCAAACTCTCGCTATAATCTGATACCTTCCAGATGTGGTTTGCCCTATCTGGTTGAGTGGTTGAATGGTCCCTCCACTCAAATTGTCTTCTTCCTAGATTATTAATCTAGAAACAGCTCGTTCTTCTGAATTTATCTCCTGGCATAATCAGTGGATATGTGTTTGTATTATATCAGCTGAGATCTCGTTCCCTTCTTCTTTTAACAGTTTGTAGAGATCTTTAGTATTTACCAACTGCTTTCTTATTCTCTTGATGCGTCTTTTAGAAACCTCTAAATATGTATAATACATTTTTCTTCAGGTTTCGACTTTTTCCTTGTGTAATTTTACTGGTTCCCATTTACTCTATTTATATTTGTAATTGGGTCTAATTATCCTTGTTCATTTAGTGGATGAGTCACATGCCCACTATCTTTTGTCGGGGAATCTTTTGCTTTTGTTATCCCCAAAGAAAAGTGATTAGGTTCACATGTCCACTTATTTCTGTCGAGGAATATTAAACTTTTGATGTCCCCGAGAAAAACGTGATTGTGGTCCTTCACCACTTGGTCATGTTTCTGCAAGATGCTTCCTGTCAGACCGAGGTCTGAAGACCTTGCCATATTATGGCTCTTTTTGATTGGGGCACTCTGAGCAGATCTGTTCTGACCATCTTCCCACATGAGCCATATTGCAAAATTTCCACAGAATATTTTTCTTCTCGAATAGATCTTCTGCAAAACTTGTGGTTTTTCCTGTCATAGTATTTAACAAGAATGATCCGTTTACCGAATTATGATAAAATTTAAACGAAACTTGAATTTGTCCATCTCAGTTAGACAGACCAAAAAACCCCATTCCTCTTCTGGTATAAATATTGTCTTCAGTAATTGAAGCAACCAGGGGTGTTTCTTCTAACAGAGGATCCTTGATAAATTTCTGAACATTTGTATCTGGCCTCCTTAACTTGATAAAATGAAAGGCTTCGTGTGATCCTTTTCCTGTTGATTCTGGTGTTGTACTAAAAAAGTATTGCTCCAAAATATCTCATCTGGACGAATAATCGTTATTTGCCCAAGTTTCATGAACAGCTTCTTGGATCCATTTTGGTAATGCTGAAATTTCTGATAAGCTAGGCGATGTGGTATAAACTGAGGCAAGAGCCCCGAATTCATACCAAGTTTTGACCTCATTTGGATATAAATTTGGTTTCATCCATACCCTAGGATATTTTTCTGAAACATCAACCCTGATAGTGGCTGGGTTAATGCCTACTTTTGTTTTTAATTTCTTCCATTTTTGCTGGTAAACCTGAAATTGAGAAATTGCAGCTTCATTAGTATCAACCTTAGATTTACCCTTGTCAGTATTAGGTCTAAGATTGATCTTTCCCTCTTCAATCCCCGAGGTGATGGGTTGACTTGAGGACTCGAGATAAGAATCTGGAGTCTCAATTTTTGTTTCAGCCGACTCATCTGGAGATGATCCCGACTTAACACTTGTGCTAGGGGTATTTGAATCCCCTGCTCCAGGTATAGAGTCCTGTACTCGAAAAATATCCATTTGGGAAACCAATGGCTTCTCATTGTCTTGGAGGATAGGCCTTTTCATTACAAATCATAACTGAGTATAAGCATGTAAACATCCTATAATTCGATCAGAGACAATTCTCTTATCGTCCTGTTGTAGTCTTCCCGCAACTTCTGCGTTTAATACCAGCTTGTTAAACTCGTTTTGAAGTATTTCAAGGTTTTCCCTCAAATGCCTCTGCATCTTGATGGTGGCATCGATATCACCGCTGTCCATCTCTGTTTAAAAAATCTGCAAGAATTTTTTCATGAGATTTTATTATCACAATATCAAAAATATAATTCTGACATAGTGCTTGCCATCTTAATAATCTGGCCTTCTCAGGTTTAGACTCAATTCTTGTAGAGTCCAAAATCAATATACGTAAAATCCGTGCATTTATTTAATTTGTTAAATTAAATATTTAAGTTTAAATTGATTTTAGAGATGCATTTATGAAATTGCATTATTTTAATTATTTATGTTTATTTGATGCACGTTAAAATGTTTTCTCGAGTTTATGTTTCAGGCGAATATTCGATGCAGAATCGAGGGAAAGAGACCGGCAACGATTTTGGCGATTTTAAAATATGGTATTTTATTTTAAGTTAGGATTAAGGCATATTAATTGATTTATTAAGTTTTTAGCATTTTTTTAGAAGCCTAATTTAATTTATAAAGTGATTTTAATTTTTTTTAATATGAATTTAAAATATAGGATTTGTTTTGTGGTTATGAATATAAAACATAGGATTTATTTTGGGGTTCTATATCATGGTTTAGTACGATTATTAAATGAGGTCAAGTCCCGAGTGATATAGAATGTCATAAGCTATTTATTTACTTCGGTGGTGAGCACGAGCTACCTACGTCTAAGTTATGAAAAATAAGTATTTGAACTCATGATAGTATGTGCAGCAGTGGCCCCAAGCGAGATCCAATGAATCCCTCAATGCCAAGTAAATATGTTCGACGTGCAAAAGAAAATGCTTTTAAGTTTTTGAGTTATGCTAAATGTCTTGTCACCAAATTATGAACGGGTTTGGAAGTCGTTGAACGTAGCCAAGGACCTCTCCACCCCGATAAAGCATGATCGGGTTTAGATCAGGATTGAAAAGCGGTAAAGCATGACCAGGGACCAATCCACCCGTTAAAGCATGAACGGGGATCTCATGTATGTGGTAGTGGACTTTCCCTGCAAGCCCAGTAATCTGCTTTAGTCTGATCAGGCACTTTTATGTAATGAGTCACTTGCTTTGAAACATATCTCTATGCAAAATGATGTAGTTTATGTATGTACAAGTATGCAAGCATGTATAAGAAAAGTTTTACGTTGATGACACGTCTATGTTATGTATGTATGTTCAAGCTTTTATATGCATGTTCAAGTTTCAAGTATGTACGCTATATTTTTAAGATGCATGTGGTTTTATTACGTATTACTTGTTATTTCCAATTTATACATGTTGAGTCTTTAGACTCACTAGACTTGATCGATGCAGGTGAGGATGACCATGAGGAGACAAGGGGTGGGGACCAATGAGCCGACTTGGACTGCGCATGAGGCTAAACCCGAGGACTGCCCATGTTTTTAAGATTTTTATGCACGCTCCAAATACTCTGGATTTTTGAGAGGATTGTTTACGATGTTATTGATTACTTTAGCAAACTTTATTTGGCAACTTTTGTCGCAAATATTTTGGATGAATAGTATATTTTTATCGCAAATGGAAGGTTTCTATTTATTTAAGAAAATTTTTAATTTTTTCGTAAATTTTAAAGTATTTAAAAGTACGGTACGTTACAGTTTGTATCAGAGCGGTGTTCTTATAAAGGGTTATGCCTTTTGCCAGTTTCGAGAAGCTCACGAAGTCACACCTCAAGTCTGTAAATTTTAAAGTTTTAAATTCTTTCATGTAGTAAGCATCAAGTCACGATTTCAGCAAGTACATGTTTTAAGTTCAAATTTCGTGCATCCTACAATACTGATATTAGGTTATGGTATTATGGGTTATGTGTTGGGTAAAATTTAGAACGGTATGACTCCTAGATGTTTGGTTGCCCGTGGAGCAAGGGATGAGGACAGATAGGCTTGTGATGGGGAGAGGGCCACTCGTCCTCGCCCACCGCCAGATATGCAGGCACAGATACTTGCATGTATGACTCAGTTCTTCGCACAGTTTGCAGGGAACAATGCTGCAGTGGACACAGAGGCGAGGCCCAAACCAGAGGCTGTATATGAGAGGTTTAGGAGGATGGATCCGAAAGAGTTCTCGGGGACTACTGACCCGATGGTGGCTGAGGGATGGATTAAATTCATCCAGGTGATTTTTGATTTTATGGAGCTGCAGGATGCAGACAGGGTCAGGTGTGCCACATTCCTTCTGTCAGGAGACGCAAGGCTTTGGTGGGAATGTGCATCAGTGTCAGTGAACTTTCAAACACTGACGTGGAATGGGTTCAAAGAAGTTTTCTACTCCAAGTACTTCAATGATGAAGTACGATCCAGACTGACCAGGGAGTTCATGACGCTGCGACAGGGAGACAACATCGTAGCAGAGTTTGTGAGGAAGATGAGGCATTTTATTGATGGGTTACGGCCAATATTGCACCGTGATGTGAGGGTTGCTGGTCCTACTTCCTATGCCATTTTCGTATCTAGAGCCTTGGCGGCAGAGCAGGACCAAAGAGACATCGAGAATGATAGACAGGGCAAGAGGTCCTATCAGGCACCTCAACAACAGCCAGCAGCGACCTCAGTTTAAGAGACCTTTCCAGGGACAGCAGGGGAAGAGGCCATTTCAGGGACCGCCGAAGGGCAAGGGTCCTATCTCTCCGCAGAAGGCTCCTCAGAGGCCTGGTAATTTCCCGCTGTGCCCAAAGTATAATCGCCAACATCCGGGACAGTGTTTGTGGGGATTGGGCAAATGCTTTAAATGTGGAGCCAATGACCACATTTTGAAGGACTGCCCACAGTGGATGCAGCCGACCTAGAGAAGGGTGTTCGCCATGCATGCTCAGGAGGCGGACCCAGAAACGACCTTGTTGACTGGTAAATTATTTAATTCAGCACAGTATTAGTTTTGTCATTCATGTTTTGAATTTGATTTTTGGGATTATTAGTGTGCTAGTAGTATTTTGGTGACTTGGGTAGAGATTTTTCTACTGTGCTTGAGGTTAAGATTTGAATTTTTGGGAGATAAGTTTTTGTGTTGTACCAACGTCTCTCAGAAAATATTTTCATAAAGAGAGTAGCCACGAAGGCCTTGATAGATTCAGGGGTCACCCTCTCTTTTATTTCGGAGACAGTTCGCTAATCATCTAGACGTCAAGTCTATTGGACTCGACGTGAGCTATACAGTGACAGTCCCATTAGGGTAAGAATTATCAGCTACTAGCGTGGTCAGAGACATCGATCTGGAACTGCAGAGCCACATAGTGTATGCTGATTTGATTGTGCTGCCAATGCCTGAGTTTGATATTATTTTGGGAATGGACTGGCTGACGAAGAACATAGTTCTTATTGATTTACAGAAGAGGTCAGTGTTTGGAAGACCGTTGGGCATGTAGCAGTTTCTCTTTGAGCCAGCTAGATGGAGGAGTTTCCGTCGCATGATCTCTTACATGCAGGCGCGGAGACTTATACGCAAGGGTTGTCAGGCTTTCTTGGCCAGCGTTGTTTCTGCACCTGACGTACCCACTCCGTCATTATCTGATGTACCAGTAGTTAGAGAATTTCCTGACGTCTTTTCAGATGACGTCACAGGCCTTCCACAAGAGAGAGAGGGTGGAGTTTGCCATTGATCTTTTTTCAGGAACCGTGCCAATCTCTAAGGCACCGATCTTTTAGCTTCAGCAGAGATGTTAGAGCTGAAGCAGCAGATTCAATAGCTCCTAGACAAAGAATTCATCCGCCCTAGTTTCTCACCATGGGTGCACCAGTACTCTTCGTAAAGAAGAAGGATGGGAGCATGAGGCTGTGTATCGATTACCGAGAACTGAACAAGGTAACAGTGCCACTTCCAAGGATCGAGGAATTGTTCGATCAGTTGCAGTGAGCTGCAGTGTTCTATAAGATAGATCTTTGATCGGGATATCACCAGCTAAAGGTGAAAGATGCAGATATTCATAAGAAAGCCTTCAAAACCAGATATGGGCATTACGAGTTCTTAGTGATGCCGTTTGGACTGACGAATGCTCCAGCGATTTTCATGGATCTCATTAATCGAGTATTTCAGCCCTACCTAGATCAGTTCGTCATAGTGTTCATTGACGACATTTTCATTTACTCGAAGAGCCATGAGAGCATATTCAGCATTTGAGTACAGTGTTGCAAGTTTTGCAGAGACACAAGTTGTTTGCAAAATTCAGTAACTGTGAATTTTGGTTGGAGAAGGTAACATTTTTGGGTCATATAATATCTAGCAGCGGTATCGAGGTGGATCCAGCTAAGGTAGCAGCATTTAAGGAATGGGTTGAACCGAAGAATGCTTCAGAGATCCGTAGTTTCCTAGGCCTAGCAGGCTACTACAGGAAATTCATTTAGGGGTTTTCTTCGATAGCAGTACCACTCACTTCATTGACCAAGAAGAATGCCAAATTCATATGGAGTGATGAAGTCAGAATAGTTTTGACACTTTGAAGCAAGCTCTTATTTCAGCTCCAGTGTTAACCATGCCAGCAGGACAAGGTAATTTCGTGTTGTACACCGATGCATCTAAGCTCAGGTTAGGCACAGTTTTGATGCAGCACGGTCGGGTTATAGCTTATGTTTCCAGGCAATTGAAAGTGCATGAGAAGAACTACCCGGCTCACGATCTTGAGTTAGCTGCAGTTGTCTTTGCATTGAAGATATGGAGACACTATTTGTATGGCGAGAAATGCCAAATATTAACTGATCACAAGAGTCTCAAATATTTCTTCACGCAGAAAGAGCTGAACATGAGACAAAGACAGTGGTTGGAGTTGGTAAAAGACTACGATTGTGAAATTGGCTACCATCCGGGGAAAGCTAATGTTGTGGCAGATGCCTTGAGCCGTAAAGTTGCAGTAGTAGCACAACTGTCAGTACAGAGATCTCTTCAGTCAGAGATTCAGAGATTTGGGTTAGAAGTTTATCAGTCTTCGTTGCTAGATCAAATCCGTGCAGGTCAGCCTTTAGATGAGCAGTTACAGAAATGGAGACTGAAGGATGAAGCCAAGGGCAGTGTACTCTACACTATGTCTAATGGTATTGTGAGGTACAGAGGAAGGATGTGGGTGCCTAGTGTTGATTCGATCAGAGAGGATATTCTGACAGAGGCACATGTATCTCCGTATTCTATCCATCCAGGAGGTACCGAGATGTACAAGAATTTGCAGATTTTGTATTGGTGGCCAGATATGAAGCGAGATATCCGTCGGTTTGTGTCTGAATGCCTCACTTGTCAACAAGTGAAGGAAGAGCATCATAGGCCAGCATGAATGCTTAAGTCACTCCCTATTCCCGAGTGGAAGTGGGAGAATATCAGCATGGACTTTGTAGTTGGTTTACCGAGGTCAGTTAGAGGATTTAATCCTATTTGGGTTATCTTGGATCGATTCACCAAGTCGGCACACTTCTTGCCGGTGAAGACGACTTTCTCCATGACGCAGTATGCGGAGCTCTATATCAGGGAGATAGTTCGATTGCACGGGATCTCAGTTTCTATTGTGTCCGACAGGGACCCGAGATTTACATCGTCCTTTTGGAAGAGTTTGCATGCAGCCATGAGGACGAAGTTGCTATTCAGTACTTCATTCCATTCTCAGATAGATGGCCAGTGTGAGTGATTGATTCAGATATTGGAAGATCTGTTACGAGCCTGTGTGATAGATTTTCATGGGAATTCGGAATCGAAGCTACCTCTAGTGGAGTTTACCTACAACAACAGTTTTCAATCCTCTATAGGCATGGCTCCCTATGAAGCACGTGTATGGAAGGAAGTGCAGATCGCCGATTAATGTGGATGAAGTCGGTGAGAGATCAGAACTTGGCCCAGAGATTGTTTCAGCAGACTGCAGATGTAGTGGTCAAGATTCGAGATAGGATGAAGACCGCCCAGAGTCGTCAAAAGAGTTATGCTGACAAGAGGTGGAGAGATCTTGAGTTTGTCGTAGGAGATCACGTATTCGTGAAAATAGCACTTATGAAAGGTGTTATGAGGTTTGGGAAGAGAGGCAAGCTTAGTACGAGATTTATTGGACCGTTCGAAATTCTTGACAGAGTTGGGACACTAGCTTATCGTGTAGCCCTACCGCCGAATTTGGCCGGAGTGCACAATGTGTTCCACGTTTCGATGTTGAGGAAGTATATTGCAAATTCTTCGCATGCTTTGAGTTTTGAGCCGTTGCAGTTGGCTCTAGATATGTTGTATGAGGAAAGACCTGTTCAAATTCTAGACAGACAAGAGCGGAGACTTCGGAACAAAGTGACCAAGTTGGTCAAAGTCTGGTGGCTGAATCAATCAGTGGAGGAGGCCACTTGGGAGACCGAAGCAGATATGAAAAGTCGCTTTCCGGAACGGTTTGGTAAGATTTAATTTCGAGGATGAAATTTATTTAAGTGGGGGAGAAACAGTAGAGCCCAAAATCAGTGTACGTAAAACTCGTGCATTTATTTAATTTGTTAAATTAATTATTTAAGTTTAAAATGATTTTAGTGATGCATGATTTATGAAATTGAATTATTTTAATTATTTATGTTTATTTGATGTACGTTAAAATGTTTTCTCTAGTTTATGTTTTAGGCGAATATTCGATGCGAGATCGAGGGAAAGAGACCAGTGACGATTTTGGTGATTTTAAAATGTGATATTTTATTTTAAGTTAAGACTGGGGCATGCTAATTGATTTATTAAGTTTTTAGCATTTTTTTAGAAGCCTAATTTAATTTATTAAGTGATTTTAAGATTTTAAACTTTTGAGGTTCAAAATATGTGTATTTTTAATTCAAATTTAGGGATGTTATTTTTAGTGGGGAATTATTATTTTATTTAGGTATACTAATTGATTATTAGTATTTTTATTATATTAATTAAAACACTTTAATGCCATCCCCACTAACCCCCTAACGCGCACACACACACTCTTCTTTATACTCACACACGTACTGCACACACACCACACACATAAACATTTCTTGGTCCATTCCTTTATTTTATTATGGTGAGAGGAGAAGAGAAGTTTTCTTGAAACTCTCTTTCAGCAGCCTCCATATCACCACCTCCCTCTCCAAATTTCCTTCAGAAATCCTTCGTTGATTTAGCAGCAAAAAAATCGTGCCTCAAGTCGCTCAGATCATTTCCCGAACCGTGTCGCTTCGATATTCACCGTATCGTGAGTTTTAAATATCAAAGGCATGTATATTCTTTCGTTCTTGCATCGGTCTTGTCATATTATATGTTTTGTTGTTTATTATGCGTGAAAATTCATGTATGTTGTGCAAAGTTTGAGCAAAAATTTGTTGAATTGATTTTGAAATGATTTTTGGATAAAAAACTCGAATTCTGCTGTCTTTTCGTGTGCTGCGAATTTTTAGTCGTTTTTCTTGAAAAACTTTCAACATTTGAAATGTAGAACTTTTTGATACCTTCGATTTGACAGTAAATTCAAAATATTTGGATAAGAAATGAGTGAGTTATGATCGTTTTAGTGGGACTGCTCAAACTGCGACTTTTATGAAAATGTGTTCTTGACATGTTCTTTAAGTAATTTGTTGCAGGCTTCGTTGGGCATAGCCGGGCTTGTGCTACTACTTTTAGATATGTTATGGGATGTGTTTAGGTGTTATTTGGTGGTTCGTTTGGGTCAGGATTGGCTTGGGATGTAATAGAAGTCGTAGGAAGCGAAACGACGTTGAATTACAGTGTTATTGTTGTATTGAAGTTGCTTGTCGATGCTTGGGGACGTTTGGGGTGTTTGTATGGGTTTGAATCAATATAATAGCATCCTAGGATAAGTCTCGAGGTGTTGGTTCATGATCCTTAGGCTTGGATTGGGAGAATGAACCAATAAGTTAGTGAATTTTTGTGAGTTTCCATGTCGAGAGGCTACCCGGACCCCGACACGGAGTTCCTGTCATTTTTCCTTCAAAAATACGAAATTCCAGTGCCTACCCGGACCCCTACACGGGGTCCGTGTACCCCCCTTTATTAATTTTTTTAAATATGAATTTAAAATATAGAATTTTTTTTGTGGTTATGAATAAAAAACATATGATTTATTTTGGGGTTCTATATCATGGTTTAGTACGATTATTAAACGAGGTCAATTCCCGAGTGATATACAATGTCATAAGCTATTTATTTACTTCGGTGGTGAGCACGAGCTACCTACGTCTAAGTTATGCAAAATAAGTGTTTGAACTCATGATAGTATGTGCAGCAGTTGCCCCAAGCGAGATCAAATGAATCCCTCAACGCCAAGTAAGTATGTTCGACGTGCAAAAGAAAATGCTTTTAAGTTTTTGAGTTATGCTAAATGTCTTGTCACCAAATTATGAACGGGTTTGGAAGTCGGTGAACGTGGCCGAGGACCTCTCCACCCCGGTAAAGCATGACCGGGTTTAGATCAGGATTGGAAAGCGGTAAGCATGACCAGGGACCAATCCACCCGTTAAAGCATGAACGGGGATCTCATGTATGTGGTAGTGGACTTTCCCTGCCAGCCCAGTACTGTGGTTTAGTCTGATCAGGCACTTTTATGTATGGGTCACTTGCTTTGAAACATATCTTTATGCAAAATGATGAAGTTTATGTATGTACAAGTATGCAAGCATGTTTAAGAAAAGTTTTACGTTGATGGCACGTCTATGTTATGTATGTATGTTCAAGCTTTTATATGCATGTTCAAGTTTCAAGTATGTACGCTCTATTTTTAAGATGCATGTGGTTTTATTACGTATTACTTGTTATTTCCAGTTTATACATGTTGAGTCTTTAGACTCACTAGACTTGATCGATGCAGGTGAGGATGACCATGAGGAGACGAGGGGTGGGGACCAATGAGCAGACTTGGACTGCGCAGGAGGTTAAACCCGAGGACCGCCCATGTTTTTAAGATTTTTATGCACGCTCCAAATACTCTGGATTTTTGAGAGGATTGTTTACGATGTTATTGATTACTTTAGCAAACTTTATTTGGCATCTTTTGTCGCAAATCTTTTGGATGAATGGTATATTTTTATCGCAAATGGAAGGTTTCTATTTAATTAAGAATTTTTGTAATTTTTTTCCGTAAATTTTAAAGTAGTTAAAAGTACGGTACGTTACAATTATATTCCTTAAGAAAGCTTTTAGTGTATTATCAACTTTTAAAGTGAATTTCTTTGCAAGTACGAATAATGGCCATTTTTCAAAAGCCCTCTTTACCGCATAGAATTTATTTTTGTTGATAGGACATCTTATGACTTCTGCATCTGAGAATAGTCCACTGCAATATCTACATGGCTGTTCTCTATCTGGAGTGAGCTTTGTTAAGACTGCTGCCCACCAATGATCACTGGTATCCGTATGTAATACCAGAACATCTTCATCTTGAGCAATAGCCATTTTGGAAGATTTTTACAAATATCCTTTAGTTGACCAAGTCCATGTGTGTGTTCTTTTGTCCATATAAATTTCGCATCTTTTTTCAGTAATGGACTGAACACTTTTCTGTGTTTTGCTAGGTTTTTAATAAACATCCCAACAAAATTAAAAACTCCTAGAAAACTTTGAAATTGTTTTTTTTCTTTTTGTTCGTTTGGAAAATTTTGCACCTTTTCTGCTATATGATCCATCAAAATTATTCCAGACTCATCGATATCTATTCCTAGAAATTCGATTTTTTTTGTGGCAATGACTGCTTTCTTTTCTGATAGAACTAGCCCTTCTTTTTTACAAACATAAGAGAAAATCTCTAAATATTTAATATGTTCTTCTATATTTTTATATGCGATTAACACATCATCAATATAAACAAACATAAATTTGAAATAATCTTTAAATAGATTATCCATTTTCCTTTTAAAAATCTGAGGTGAATTAGCCAATGTCATTGGTAATACTTCCCATATATAGTTTCCTTGTGAAGTGGAGAAAGTTGTGAACTTCTTGCTTTCTTCATGCATTCGAATCTGATAAAAACCAGACATACAATCGAATTTAGAGAATATATTTGCATTGCGTTTGAAACTGATTAGATGTTCTCTGCTAGGTATAAAATACCCATCAAACTCGAATCTTATTAATTTCTTGATAATTAATAATTAATCTGGGTTTGTTTCTTTTTATTTCACCATGATTTATTACCACAAATCTTGGACTGCTGTATGTTGAAATTCCTGCTTTGATCAAACCAAGGTCCAAATGTTCCTTGATTATAATTTGCATATCCCCTTGATCAATTATATTCATTGGGATAAGGTTGCAAAGGACAAATTCATACTCTTTGTCTTCCTTGAATTTAAGGCAAGCTTTGAGTTAATTTTTTTCCACCATGTCAAGGGATCTTCATTGTAATTTTCTTTGATCCTTTTCTTAACATCATCCAACGATACCTTAGATTCAAACTCTACCTCATTTTTATGTAGAGATATCTTATGGCATACTATTTCTTCTGGTTGGAGATCTTTATCTGCTCTTAGTTGGATCATTGTTTCTCCAAACCGTCTAGAATCCTTTATTTTTGGGTTCAGAAGTTTTCCTTCATCACCACGCTTGCTGTGAAACTGAATTGGCAATTTTTGATAAAACGCCTCTCTTAGTCACTGGACTATAATTTTGTGATTGCAAGGTGTTGTGAACACTAATATTCTAGTCTCATTTTCTTGCTTATAGGGCTTAAACATTTGTAGGAAATTGTTTCCTAGAAAAATGTCAGATCCTATATCATGAAAATAAATTTGTGGTGTTTTTACCTTGTACAAAGGTGTTTGTCCAGCACCTCAAATTAGGATTTCAGTCATCTTTAATCCCTTTGCATAAAATCAAGATTCTTTTGGAAAAATCTCTTCCAGCAGTCTTTGGTAATTCTTCTTCCAAATTATTTGAAAAAACTCCTCGTTTTGCTGTATAGATTCCAACACCTGAATCAATATAAGCAGCAAAATATTCTGCCTTATATTTTCATATAACATTCCTACTGGAATGTATATCGATAATGGCTTGTGGTCATTGGATTTTTCACATTCTATCATCTGCCATAAACTCCATTCCATACTCTAGACGTTTCCAAGGTTTGTGTTCCTCAAGAAACTCTAGTCCAAAAACTAGTCGATCTGGTTCTTTCCTTTCCTGGAATTCCTTTTATATGAACTTCCAATTCTCCGATATTGATCATTCCTTGGAAAGTTCCTATCATAGGTTGTTCCAAATAGTATATGGTATTACAAGGAAATTGATTCCTTTGTTTTGTAATATCAAATACTATTTCTGCTTCCTTCCACCCTTCTAGGCATTTAAGTTTTCCTATGGTAGAAAAGCTTTTTGGCTCTTGTTGGGTTTCTTGGACATGTGCTTTTCCATACCTGCTTGTAATTCTATCTCCCTGAAAAGATAGTCTCCTTGATTCCAATTTAAGACTTTGATTCCTTTGTAGCATCGGTTTGTCTTGTATTTGGATATTTGTTTCCTGTATTAAAGGAAACTCAATTTTTTCTGGATAAATTGCCTGGACAACTTTTCCAAATATCTCAGGTATGTCAATGAACTCATTTATAATAAACAATTCTGAATGATGTGTATTAGATAGAGCATATGAAATTAATAGGTAATAGAATATAGTCTATTACCTTTTTCATTAGTGTTTTTTCCTTGAAATTCTGATGTAATGTCAAGGCTCAACTAAAATCTCGATCTGCTAAGTTGTAGGCAATTCTCGGATAAATTACTCCTACAATCTTTCCTGCGCAGAGATTTCCTGAGATAGTTCCCATTACTGAATCTTGAAGGTTCCTGATTCTTTTATCGCATATAGCAATATCAATGGGTGAATCTATTCATTCTTTGAAAGTAGCTATTATCATAATCTAGATTGCTCCGATATTAATCCATGACATAGTCCTTACTACTTTTATCTTGAGTTTTTGTAATTCCTCCTTAATTTCTTCAGAAGAAATTAATTGCATCTCCATTCTATTTCTGCTAAGTTCCATCGGGATTGCCATTTCTTTTCTAGATACTTTATAGATTAGATGATGCTTTCTGTTTCTTAGGCCAAGACTTCCTAAGAACTTTTCTACCTGTCTTGCAGAGAATTCTTGGTATCTCTGTAAACAAGGATTTTCTCTCATGATCCTTTGATCCATGTTATGAGATATTGTTGTCTTGCTAAAGAAACCAGACAAATCTTCATGTGTTTCATGTCGAAACACCTCATCTTCAGTCAGATTCCGATTAAGTTCCATCAGATTCTTTCTGACTCAAGACTTTTTCTTCTACATATATACTTTCGTCAGAGGCAATATCCTCAAACTGGTACAATTGAATAAGATCCTTGTAATAAATTGTTTCTTAAATATCCAGGGTTGGATCGAAGCATTTTATTCCTCCTCTTTTATTTTCTGGACAGTTGGTCGAAATATGACATCTTGCTCCACATGTCCAACAATTACAATCCTTAAAACTTTCATTATCTCGAGTATGATCTCTTCTAAAAATTTTCTTTGTAGGTGTTCTTCCTGTGCTTCGAGAGGTACTCGATGCTTGGGATGATATCCTACTTCTGGATGGTCCACTTCTTTGTCCAGATTTATAAGATTTGGCCTTTTGTGCCAAGACTTTCTTCCACTTCGAGCATAATGATGAGTCCTAAAACTTTTTCTCTTATGCTTCTGTGGTTTACTTTCAATAATTGTTGGAAGATCATTTTCTTTACAACACAAAGGAGTTCTTTTATTGATACCCCTTAAGCGTTTTTAATTCTTTTGTAATGCTGTCATATGACATCATTCTGCCAATTTACCCTTGAGAAAAGAGGCTCTTCTTGGCAACGTATGTGGACTTTCAGAGACATATTCTCTTATAAGCATTTCTCTCCAGGGACTCGGTATTTTAGCGAAGAAAAGCTGCATACCTATATTTTCTTCGACCCCTGAATTTCATCTATATTTAGTGAATAACATAATATATTCATCCATCAAACCTATGTCATGTAATTCAAGACTATACAGAGCTTGAGTATATTTCTTCCTCTTCTCTGTATCTTGACTATTGAAATAGTCTACCCCTATAAATTGTGCTTTAAATAGGGTAACCATTTTTCCAGCTATCTCAATAAGAGATTCTCCAACTAGGACTGCCTCTTTGGTTTCTAATGAAATCATGTCCCAAGAAATTTTAACTGATCTCATAAGACTCATTTCCAGGAGTTTAATGAATCCTTCTATGTTGAGATTAAGTGTTCCTACAACGATTCTCATAGCAGATGTCCAGTCATCTATGAGATCTTCTCTTTTTGAAATCTAGTACATCAAGGTTAAGCATAACCCCATAAGGATGTATAGGTTATAAAACAGTTTTCCCATAGGGTGTTTGGTGCAAGTGAATTTGATTTCTCCTTGTCCTCGTTCCCGCTGGGTGTGATTATCCACCAGTATGAAAATGGGTTTGAAATACTCTCATATTTATATTCTGAGATCCCACACTTTCTCTTGGTGGTTTATGAGAAGATGACCAAGTTATAGAAGGTGGTTCCCCTCCCGTTGTGTTCATCTTTAGATCTACAACTCTGAGATTTGCGAAAGATTCCGCAAGCTCTTGTAGATCCTCTAGGCAAATCCTTTCTCAAGTTGTCATCATATTATTTTCTTTTTTGAGACATATTTAATTAAATTGAACATTTTTTCTTCTTCAGTCGAAGGTTTTGACAGTACTTTGACCTTCCCTTGTTGATGTAACAGGGGTTCAGTTCCAAAGGATGGTAGTAACCTTCCTTCTGAAGTTCTCTTACTAGAACTTGGTTGTTGTTCTAGAATTTAAATTCTTATACTGTGAGCCCCGGGGCCGAAGAGGGCGGGGGGTGATCGCCGGTGCCATCAGTTGCACGGACAATGAGCGGCTCCTGGCAAGTTTCTAGGTGGAGGGAACATGAATGAACCGATCCCACACCGGAATGAGAGGGATTCCGAGACTGTTCAATGTAATGGACTTTACAGTTGAAGAGGGCTTAAAAGATTTGATTGGTACTACTCATATCACGAAGGTGCATCTTTTTTTCGGTAGCTCATCACATAAGAACTCCAAAGTTAAGCGTGCTTGAGTTGGGGCAATTTTGGGATGGGTGACCTCCTGGGAAGTTTCCCAGGGTGCGTGTGAGTGAGGACATAAGCACGCTGGAAAGACTCGTCTTGATACAGTGAGGACAGTCGTCAAATCTGGGGCGTTACAGTTGGTATCAGAGCCGACCTCTCTTAGTATGGTGTGGTTCGGGAACGAACCAAGCGGAAGCTGGTGGGCATGTGAGGCCCGGGGCCGAAGAGGACGGGGGGTGATCGCCGGTGCCATCAGTTGCACGGACAATGAGCGGCTCCTGGCTGGCTTCTAGGTGGAGGGAACATGAATGAACCGATCCCACACCGAAATGAGAGGGATTCCGAGATTGTTCAATGTAATGGACTGTACAGTTGAAGAGGGCTTAAAAGATTTGATTGGTACTGCTCATATCACGAAGATGCATCTTCTTTTCGGTAGCTCATCACATAAGAATTCCAAAGTTAAGCATGCTTGACTTGGAGTAATTTTGGGATGGGTGACCTTCTGGGAAGTTTCCCAGGGTGCGTGTGAGTGAGGACATAAGCACGCTGGAAAGACTCGTCTTGATACAGTGAGGACAGTCGTCAAATCTGGGGCGTAACATATACGAATATCTTTTAATATTCCAAGAATTTCTTCCTGGTTTTCAAGGACTTTTTCCACATTTTGTGGTACGTAATACAGCGTATTGCCATAATTTTGTGCCGTTTTTTTAATTTCTCTAAGATCTCCAAAGAGTTTAGAGGAATCCGTTAATATTTATAGGAACCTGTTGTTTTGAATCATAAGTTTCTTCTTGATATCTAATCTTTGTTAGATCTTCATGTTCAAATATTCCAGAATTCTGGAATAAATCTTGTAAATAGTTAATCTCGAACCTGGTACAGAATCATGTTAATTGAGGAAATTCTCATCCTCAAACATTTAATTACTTTATAATAATAATTTGTATATTTGAAATAATTTTACCTCGACTCTGATACCATTTTACCCAGGAAAATCGATCAATAAAATATGTAAGGGTATTTTTGTCAGCTTTAATCTTTTTAGGGAGTTTACGCAAAGTTTTTTAGGTGTAGGGAGTTAGGATAAAAATAAGTTTGAATTTGGGGATTTAAAACCAATTTTCCCAATTCGATTATCCCAAAATTAACAATTTATAGAGGTTTTACTGTATAGCATGTGATATCGTTTTAAACTTGGGATTTTCATGCGATGAGTTATAAACCATCGTCTCTTGAATCACTATTTTAATTTCATGCAAAAAGAGGAAATGAATTAAAGCCTCCCGACAATTTCGGGAGACACATGGTTAAGAAAGACTGCCACCATAAGATGCTCGTTTTTGGTTAGGCTCATTGAATATTTCACACTCAAGAACAATATACTTTCCTTACTTAATCTGAATCAAACCGCCACACGTCTCTTACCAAATCAGATTCAAAAGTAATCCAGATTCCTACATTCTGAATTGTCAGCATTTCAGTTTTCTATTGTAATTGAAAAGATTGATGCATTTCTTTCATGCATCTAAGTTATTGCTTTTTTGAATTAATCTATGGAGGAGCAATCTACATGCATTCTTTACTAGGAACTGTTAATGTTATTAAATTTTTTTGCAGGGTACGAGGAAAAAACCTGATATAAGATGCCGGGTTCGGATTATTCTGAAGCGTCGGACGAAAGAGCTCGAAATGAAGATGGGGATCAAGAAAAGTTTCACCTGTTTGGGAGGCAGAAACCTGTGCACAGCTCCCTTGGTGGTGGCATTCGTACGTCTCTCTTTTATCTTGCTCTTAATATTTCCAAGAATCATGCATTATTTTTAGTTTCATGTTTCCAAATATTTGATCCAATTTACATTAAATTCGTTGTTATTGTCTTTTCTCATGCGGACGCTGATCAAAAGAGAGATAGCAGCTCTTCTTTAAATGTAAAAACTTTCAAGTTTACATCAATATTATATGTATCAAATATTTTGATTATGTTATTGGTCATTCCTGTGACAAAATCCTTTTGGAAAATGAATTCCTCAATCCAAAACTAGGAAAATCTTCACAAAATTAACGTGCTTACGTACAAATGATTGCAAAAAATAAGCATGTTGGAGATACACAGACATGAATAAAATTGAGAGTTTTTTTATTGATTACAGCTGCAGATGTTATACTGTGGCGTAACAAGCAAATATCAGGAGGTTTGCTAGCTGGATCAACTGTCATATGGCTCCTCTTCGAACACATTGGCTATCATTTGATTCCATTTGTTTGTCAATCTCTAATATTCTCTCTCGCCACTTTGTTCTTGTGGTCCAACATCTCCTTTTTCGTCAAGAAGTTAGTACACTAATTTGTGCTTATGTTCGAAAACATGCATGGACAGTACTTGAACATGAAGCCCAATTGTGCCTCGCCTTGTACCTAACTAGGCTACACCGCGGAACCCCTTCGTCTTAGTGTTTTTTGTGTCATATCAACTTCATATATATAAACTTCATTTGTTTGTTGGATAGGTCTGCTTTTGAGTTCCCTGAGATGTCATTACCTGAGGGATTGTGCGCGAGCATTGCGCTACTGCTAAGTGACCGCTGCAACAAGGCATTTTCCTTCTTTAGGGAAGTAGCATTGGGAAAGGATTTAAAGAAATTCTTATATGTAATATGTTTTATTTCTTCATACACTTATTGTTCATACAATATATATTTCATGTTCTAACTTTAAAAAGGACAGACAATTCTAGGATTATGGGCGGTATCTGTCATAGGCAGCTTGTTCGACTTCTTGACTCTTGTCTATATGAGTGAGTCTCTCTCCTCCTCTCCCAAATTCGTCAAGTATTAAATTATGAGTTACATAGGACCTGCTTGGGGGCCTTTTTGTTGTCTTTTAGTAGTCATATGGGCCAAAATAACTTCTTACCTCTTGAGTTCTCTCACTCCACCACTAATATATACAATGAGTGACATTGATTATATGGACTGATTAAAGTTTTCTTCATTCTGTATCCATATGTAGCATTTGTGATGCTGTTGACCATGCCTCTATTCTATGAGAAAAACGAAGATCAAGTCGATTCTTATGCTCGAAAGGCGACAGCGAAACTCAAGAGACAATACAGCACACTGGATGAAAAGTATCTTCAAAAGTTGCCAAAAGTTCCTTTCATAGCCGGCAGTAAGCAGCAGTGAAGAAAAATGATGAGAAAGTAGTTTGTGTTTTAGAATATTATATGCTTTATTCTTATGCTACTTCTTACGACAGTATTTATCACTTGTTCATCTAAGACATCATTTCGGTTAATAATTAATTAGTTCATTATTATTTCCTATTGTCACTTGTTTCATCCTTGCCTGTAAGCAATTTTTTTTATATCTTTTACTTTATATTGAACACCAGAAGCTTAATGGTATTGATGATGATAGAGGACTTATAAGTATGTAAATGATCACTTCTGAAATTAACAAGTAAAATTAGAAGGATTTTGATTAGTGAAAACATTCTTAGTGTTAGAGTAAGTATCTACAAGCCAACTTGTGGCTTATGCTTTATTAACTCATATGTAAAAACAATATTTATTTTATTAATATTTTATATTTTTATCTATTTATGATATTTATATTATTTGTATACCATATAAGCTGCATGCATAAAGTTTTTGAATACGTAAAAGATACCACAAGATATGCCTCTCAACGAAATTCAGGAAATTCGATCTACGTAACCTGAATGCATGCAATCTAAGGTTTTATTTAAAAGATGTGTTTAAAGATTTTTATGCATTTAATGCATGATTATTGAATGGTTAGAGTTTATTGCATGATTATTTTAAAGTTTTATACATTAGAGTTTTTAGTTGCATTTCATACTCGAACGAAGAACGGAGACTGGGGAATATCAGGAAAAATAATTTTTATTAAATGATTAATTTTAATTAATTAATTTGAAGTGTTTTAAGGGTATTTTTCGAAAATGGGCCTTCGTTGGGTATTTTTACTCGCCGAGCTATATTTTTACCGGTACGTAAATTTTAACGATTCAGATGACTTTCAGTCAATATTTTCTAAACGTAACAAAACGAAATTTTTTTTGGGTGTGTTATTGGGCTTGTTGGGTTTTTTTTATTGCTTAATGAGCTTAAAACCCTTTTTATTTTTAATTGAGGACCATTAGTGCATTTTAATTAACAACTACACTTAAAATATACCCTAAACTGAATTAGCACTTTGAGGCCGCCCACCCCACTATTCAGCAGCCTCCTTCACGTCTAGACAACATCTTTTCCCCCTCCGTGTAGCAGCACACTTCGGCCATTGTTGCTTCTTCAAGAAAAGTTTCTCCCCGCCTCTCGGGTTCACGTCTCGCGCATAGATATTCAAGCTTTTGATTGTTTAACCGTTAAGGCACGGATGTATCTTATTTCTCTCTTCATTCACGCCATATTATTGCTGATATATGTGTAAATGCATGAGGATTCCTTTGGACTAGCATGAGGGTTCGATTTTATGCAAGTTTTTGGATTTAAAATGCATTCATGTGTTGTAACTCACGTCTTTTGTGATCTTCGTGCAAGGGTACTGCCGAAACGGTTGCTGAGGGTCTGTTAACTTCGAGGTTTATGCTGTCTAAGGGCTAGAGCTCTAGTGGAGCTCGAGTGATAGCTTAAGTCGATGGGTTTCTTTCGGTCAAGTGGGTTGTTGTTGGCTAGATCTGAGGATTCGATCGAGCTGGCGGTGCGAGAGCCATTCCTTGCCTTGGACCAGACCCTGGTGGGGCTGAGTCATGGTTTGAGATGGCTCGAACACAGCTGGACGTGACCATGAAACCGATCGAGCAAGTGGAATGGAATTTGAGCAAGTTTTGGGTGTGCCTCGGGTGTTCATGTGTTGTGGCGTGCATGGGGCTGTGTTTTTTATATGGTTCAGTCCAAGAGGTCCTAGGGTGGTCTAGGAGTGGCTGGTCCATGACTGGTCCAAATTGGTTAGGACTAGGTTTGACAAAACCACGAGTTGATGCGACTAGGGTTTGAGGAGTGCAAGTGCCGATTTTTCCAGCAGTTTGTAGGTGCTGTTCAAAGGGTTTAGTGGACTGGTCTAGATGGTTTAAGGACTATTAAGACGTTTTTAAGGTGTGGCAAAAAGTTGGGAGAAATTTGGTTAAGTTTCGGTTTGATTCAGGTTAAAACAGGACTTCAGTCCAAGTTTTAAAATGAATCGTTTAAGTTTTGAAATGGGCTCGAGTTACGTCTAAGAAATGCTTATAAATATTCTTTGGTATGTTTTAAGGAGTTTAGTAAACATCGAGTCGAAATTTTGAGGTCCATTGGCAAAATGGTAATTTTGGGTTTCAAGGGGCAAAAAGGTCATTTTGTACCTGAGTCGAGATTTTAGTTCTGGCAGCGCTCCTGAACACAATTTGGCTTGTTTTATTTAAATATTTTTGTATCACGAGCATTATTTTTATGAATTATAAAAAATACGTTACATGCTTGGTTTTAAGGAAAAATTACGTATATGCATGATTTTGATAAGTGATGAAAATGATGATACTTTTGAAGGATGGGAGTTGGTTGTGACTGACGATATATGTATACGATGATGATGAGGCCTAGGCATAGTGGATGGGTAATATTGTCGCTGATGTCCGACAAGCCACTAGGTACCACGGTTATACGTAGATGGATCCATCGAATAGAGCTGATACGAAAGTCACAACTAATGAACTGAATTCAATTAAAGTAAATGTATAAGTATGTGATGATACGATCAGCTGTTTTGACACGCATGCTTTTACGATATGTTTATGTTTACATTTTATGATCATGAAACGCATTTTATTACAAAACTTTTCACTGTTGCTTGTTATGCATATGTATTTGCTATTAACGGTATAGATGTGTTGAGTCTTTGGACTCACTAGTCGTGTATAATGCAATTAAGCATGTTGATGAGTAGGATGGAGGTACCGAATTCTGAGTATGCTGGGCTGGATGTGCGCACATGACCCAAGGACCATATTTTTCGCACATCACGTTTTTATGTGTTTAGAGTGGACATGAACATTTTTATGAACTGATTTTGACATGTTGATGATTATTAAGACTTTTACTTGTTTATTTTTACTCACATTTTTGGATGAACGAGTTGGCCATTTTTTACTGTAGAGTTCTATTTGTTATTTAATTACGATCATTTTTAAAAGGGTATTTTTCAGCAATATCGCATGCATGAAACTTTTAAGACTTTCGAAAATGAGCTTGTCAAAAAATAAAATAAATTTCTAGCAGTATGTTAAGTAGTAGATGTTTCAATGAAACTCAATAGGAAGTCTACCGTATATTCTAAACGAGTTTCTACTCGAATAATCTACCTAAAATAAGGAATAATGTCGCTTAAGCTTGAGACTACCATATGCATTGTAAACACAATGTTTCATTGGTAAGGATATGGAGATGTCAATTCATACAAATGAGTGATTATTTGATGATGCACTAAACAAACTTCATTCGGACTGTCCAAGTGGTTATCACATATCGAGTGGAATAGTTTGTGGTTATGGTTATACAACATTAGTCCTTTGACTCGGGACAACGTAGAGGCTCTACGTACTATCATGCACATTGATCTGTTTACCGACTCTATTGAAAGTCGTTTGATGGCGATGTTGGGTGTAGTTTCAAAATACACAGGAGAAAATACATTATAGTCGAGGATTCACTGTTTACCTGCGGATGAAGATATCCAGTGTGATATGATGAGTTAATAGTGCAAAAATCTAGTGCTAAAGAAAGACATACATTTTGGAAAGGTGTTTCCTTAGTTGCAAACACCATGTCACTATTATTACTTAAAGATATATCACATCTTTATCGAATAAATTTGCAACTCTCGATAAACAAATGGTTGCAGATTCGATCGAGATATATGAGTTGAAGGGACCATTCTTTATGCTAATCATAATTTAAGATTCTTGCAGGCACTATCAATAATAATACCTAGAGGATTATGGGGCTACCCTACTAGACGCTCTTACCATGATCCAATGGGTGCAATTAGAGTTGAGTTATGACATTCCTTATCATGGTGTTAATGAAAAAAATGTGGCTAATTAGGGTAAGCCCGAATATATATATATATCATGTATTATCAATAGTTGATTTTGCATGATATATGCAACATAAGAATTTTAATTAATTAATGAAAATAAGAATCCTAATGAGATTAGGATAATGAATCCTAATATGAGTGGGATTCTTGATGTGATCAGGAATCAAAACTTATGAATAATTTATTGAGGGTCATAAGAAATAACACGAGTTTTACACAGATTTTGACAGACTACCAAAAAATTTTCTCATCTCCTTCCTCACAAAATTCGGTCACCACAATTTTCACAAAGAAAATTTCGGTCACTTTCATGTCCACATTGCCTCTGGATTTATAGAATTTAGGACGATCTAAACTCGACGCAAATTCGTGTAAGATTTCAAGTGCTGTTTACACGAGGAACAACTTATCTGATCATGGACTTGATGAGGTGATCAAAGGAGGGAGATCCGTCTGTAGGGATTTACAAGAGGACCACCTCTACTAATCACATATTTGTTTGATGTCTAACGTCAAATACAGAAAGGTAAACGGATCTAAGCACCATATGAATGTTTTTAATTATACGATACCCAAATAATGTTTTGAAAGTCAAAATAAAAAATTTTAAACTTCCGTTGCGCCTTAGGTGCTAGATAAAAGTAATCCAACAGTGGTATTAGAACAACTTTTTTCTCTATCGTATCATTTTGTTATTTTAAATCGTGCTGATTATTTTATTTCTAATCGCATTTGAAATTCTAAAAAGCACAGCCTCTGAAAAATCGTTTTTTTTTTTAAATTTAACTTCCTGCCCAGTTTGTAAATTAAAAAGTTTTTTTGCGGGTAGGGTTTTCCATAGCCTGCTTGTGAGAATGGTTGCCGGTAGTGTTCGGGCAGCGAACAACTGCGGTGCCAGAATAGTTCGGGCAGTATGATATACGTAAACATTTCATCACAAACATGCCTCGTACTAATCATATACTTTTTCATATCATCATATACGTATTTGTATTCCCTTTTTCAATGAATTCAGATCCTTAATTGTGACTTTCGTATCAGCTGAAGGTCGATGGATCCATCTACGTATAACCGCGGTACCGGGAAGCGGGGACATCAGCGACCCTCTCACCCGTCAACTAAGCCTTAGCCTTACATATCATCGTATCATCGTATTAGTCAAAATTAATTCACATCCTTCAACTTTTCGTATTTTCATCATTTGTAAAAGTTAAGTGTATACATGTTTCATTTTCGTTTTGAAACCAAGCACGCATCACATATTTTAGTGTAAACATTTTATCATAAAATTCCATAAACATTTAAAGTAAACATCTTAACATATTTTACAGCATTCAGGGCAATGCTAGGACGTCTAACATTTTTTAGATGTAAAATGACCATTTTACCCTTGGACTTAGAATTTCACAATTTCAACTTTTTGTAGCTTTTATTGACTCGAGAACATCCCAAATAATTATTTAAGTTTAATTTCTAATATTTTTATGTAGCTTTGCTAATAACTTAGTACATGCGAAGGGTTCAACATGTACTTCTGCAGCATCGAGATGTGGAACACATTATGCACTCCTGCTAGCATCGGTAGCAACGCCAGTCTATAGGCTAGTGTTCCAATCCTCTCCGAAATCTTAAATGGTCCTATGAACCTCGGACTGAGCTTGCCCTTTTACCAAATCTCATAACACCCTTCAAAGGTGCTACTTTCACAAATACGTGGTCACCCACTGCAAACTCCAACTCTCTTCGATGCTTGTCGGCATAACTCTTTTGTCGGATTTGTGCAGTCTTCATCCTATCTCGGATTTTGACAACTAGTTCCGCTGTTTGCTTGATCAAGTCTTGACCAAATTCTCGTCTTTTAGCCAACCTCATCCCAATGTATGGGTGATCTACACTTCCTCCCATATAGTGTCTCATAAGGAGCCATCCCTATTGATGATTGATAGATATTATTATAGGTAAACTCCACTAGAGGAAACTTCGGTTCCCAACTTCTGTTCCCAAATTCCTTGAAAAACAATCACACAAGCTCGAAGTAGGTTCTCCAAAATTTGAATCATTCTTTCAGACTTACAATCGGTTTGAGAATGGAATGCTGTACTGAATAATAATTTAGTCCCCATAGCTGCATGTAGACTTTTCCAAAAAGATGATATGAACCTCGAATCTCTGTCAGAAATGATTGACACGAGAATCCCATGCAGTTGAACTATCTCTCGAATATACCACTCGGCATTTTGTGTCATTGTAAAGGTCGTCTTGATAGGTAGAAAATGCGCTTTTTTCGTAAGACGATCCACTATCACCCATAGAGCATTTAATCCCTTGACAGTCCTCGGTAATTTCAGCCACTTTCATGATCACATTGCCTCCGGATTTATAAAATTTAGGAGATCCAAACTCGACGCAAATCCGTGTAAGATTTCAAGTGCAGTTTAAACGAGGAACAAAGTATCCGATCATGGACTTGATGAGGTGATCAAAGGAGGGAGATCCGTCCGTAGAGATTTACAAGAGGACCACATTCTCTAATCACGGATTGGTTTGGTGTCCAGCGTCAAAATCCACAAAGGTAAACGGATCTAAGCACCCTATGAATGTTTTAAATTTTACGATACCCAAATAATGTTTTGAATGTCAAAACTAAAAATTTTAAACTTCCGTTGCGCCTTAGGTGCTAGATAACGGTAATCCAACATTGGTATTAGAACAAGTTTTTTCTCTATTGTATCATTTTGTTATTTTAAATTGTAATGAGTATTTTATTTCTAATCGCATTTGAAATTCTAGAAATCACATCCTCTGAAAAATCGTTTAAAAAAAAAAAATAACTTCCTGCCGAGTTTGTAAATAAATTTTTTTTTGCGGGTAGGGTTTTCCGTAGCTGCTTGTGAGAATGACTGCCAGAAGTGTTTGGGCAGCGAGCAACTGCAGTGCTAGAATAGTTCGGCCAGTAAGATATAGAATAGGGGCATGAGGTAAGGTGCCCGAGATGGTCTCGGGCAACCCTGGCCCAACTAGGACTCTTTTGGGTCTCGATGTAATTTTTTTTATTTTTTTTAAATTTTGGTTCAAAATTGATATTTTATGAAATTAATAAAATTAACCCACGAGAATAAATTTTGATTTAATTGTTGAATTTTCTCACGAAATAAATAATTAAAATTAATATTTTTTACTCACGATAAAAAGTCTTTTACAAGAAATTTAATTATTAATGAATTAATTGAAGTTAAATAGATATGTTTATTTAACTTATTAATTTATTTTTAATAATGACGGTTAGTGATAATTTAAAAGATACATGATTTTTTTATAATATTTGATATTATATATTAATATAATATTTGATACTTTATGGTAAAAAGATGATCAAGAGATATGGCCAATTTGTTAGGTGCATGTTAAGATATTTTACATGTTGTATTTTTAATTATTTGATAATAACTTTAAATGGGCCTGGTTTATGTATTGTTTCCACCACTAAATTTTTATCTCATTATGCAATGAAAATTTAATGTAAATATTATATTTAATAGAAGATCAATATTTGAAGATGTTGAGCACAGATCTTTAAGAGTTTTGAATATCGAAGACATGTGAAATATTGAAAGCTTATGTAATATTGCATTTTCATCCCTGTATTTACCAAAGTTTTGGACATTGATTCATATATGGATCATATGGATCAATTAGCTATCAGTTATCGATCATTTTTTATTATTTATGAAGCATGTAATATATTATAAATAATCAGTATAGGCATTATTATTAATATATTGATAAGAGTTGTATGAATCTGATAAACATACAAACAAATATGACACTAGATTTTAAAACTGATGTAAAACGTTTACTACTCGTTTTTCTTTAAAATATATTAGAAATTTTTTTTCCCTCGTATGCTAATTCTTGGCCAATACATATACACATATAAAATATTATTTTGACACAATTTTAAATAAAACTTACCAACTAAATATTTGAAAATCCAAAAGTAAGCATCCAAAACATGAAAGCGTAAATCGTTTACCAAACATAAACTAGCATTTTTCAAAATAAAGTATAAACTCTTTAATTCTCTCAAAAGTATATAAGTCGTAAAATCTTTAAGTAATTTAAACCATACGCTTAAGTGCGGAAACTAAAACTAGCGACAGTACTCAGGTTGCGTGCACCTTCAGTCCGACTAGATCAAGCATCAAAACCTCCATCAACATCAAGCTCACCTGCATCAATCACACCTATTGAGTCTATTGACTCAAGCAAACCAAAATTTTGATAACAAGTAATACATATATATCCACATACAACAGTGAAAATACTTTGACTTAAAATAGCTTTTCGTAAACATAAACATTTCATCACAAACATGACTCGTAATAATCATATACTTTTTCACATCGTCATATACATATTCGTAGTCCTTTTTTCATTGAATTCAGATACTTAATTGTGACTTTCGCATCAGCTGAAAGTCGAAGGATCCATCGACGTATAACCACGGTACCGAGCGGCGGGGACATCAGCTACCCTCTCACCCGTCAACTGAGCCTTGGCTTTACATATCATCGTATCTTCATATTAGTCACAATCAATACAAATCCTTCAACTTTTCGTATTTTTATCACTTGTAAAAGCTTAAGCATATACTTGTTTCTTTTCGTTTTGAAACCAAGCACGCATAACGTATTTTAGTGTTAATGTTTTATCATAAAATTCAATAAACATTTAAAGTAAACATCTTAACATATTTTACAGCATTCAGGGCATTGACATGATGTCTAACAATTTTCAGGTATAAATGACTATTTTACCCTTGGATTTAGAATTTCTCAATTTTATCTTTTTCTTGATTTTATTGACTCGAGAAGATCCCAAATAATAATTTAAGTTTAAATCTAATTTTTAATATTTTTATTTAGCTTAAATTTGTGGATTTCGATTTAATTTTCTATTTATTTTTTTGTGAAGCGTTTTAATCCTGAATTAATTCAAACTTCAATATTTTAATACCAAACTTTAATCATAGACCTTTTATACCTAAATTACCCTCGTGAGCCATGATCCACCCTCGGGGACCCACGGTTCAAGCCCTAAGTCCTTAAACCCAATTTTCAAACCCTACAAGTTCCCCTTGAGCCATATCTCGTTTTCCTCGAGCCCCACCCGAGCCACCTCGAGCCAGCCCATGACCTGCCAACCTAGGAACCCCACTGGACTTTCTAGACTCACCGTAACCATTGCAGCCTCCTGCCAGCAACAAGAGCCACGCGAGTGCCCTAAAATCCTAGGACTCTTTTGCCTTGACTAGGATTCCTCGCCCGAGCCACCACTGGACCTCTCACACTCCTGACCCTCTCTGGACCCTAACCGACCTAGTCTAGACCACCTTTACCAAGCCCGGGCCCTCCATGCAGCAGCCACCCGCGGCCACCATCAAACCGCATGGGAAGAGTCTATGCGATCATGGGCTCTTCCATGTTGACTAACCATGGCTAGGACCCTCTCAGACCATTAACCTTGACCCTCACTGAGCCCCAGCCTAGCCCTGGCCAAGCCCTTGGTGCACAACCCCAAAGCCCAATCCTAGTGCACAAGACATGGGAAATTTCGATCAAACCTTGTCCCATGTGTATGCAGCCCTTAGCCATGACTCATGTGACTCCTAACATGATGGAAAATCATCCCTCCATGTTACCGTACCATGGAAGCCCCTTCATGCAATGATATTATAGGTTTTGGATCATGATAACATAAATAATTAACATAACAAGCATAAAAACGAAAAATAATCATAAGGTAAATATGTTTTTCATGCAACGTAATTCAACCACGTAATATGGTGTGATAGATGAGAAAAAAGATATTTATGGTGTGTCTTTGCATATATTACTCTCGAATAACAACTTGTGATGCGAAGAACGTCGGCAGAGATGGACCCTTGTTGATTTTCGTGAAAATCGTGGCCTTCCTCTACTAAAGTACTTGTGTATTCGTGTGTTGTTGGCTGCCAAAAGGTGTCCTTGTGTGTTTGTGAGGGGAGGGGCGTGTGTTATGGGGTTTTGGGGTAGGGTTTTAGGCTTATTTATTTGTTAATTAACATGTGTGCAAGCTTGGGCCCACTAGTCTAGTATAATAGTCTGATTAGAAATTATTTAAAATTTTTTATTTAGGAAAGTTCGTGAAAATATTGACCGAGTTCTCGAAAAGTTCATATTTTAGTCGAAAATCGAACACTGGTTGAAAATACGACTCGACGCGTAAAAACACCTCAAAAGTTACTATTTTAAAAAATAGTATATACCATTTATTAAATAACTATAACTAATTATTTAATAAAGTATTTTTCCCTCGTGTGGTCCCAGTCTCCGTTCCTCAATCGCATGTCGAATAACCTTTAAAACACAGTTTTAATGCATCCAAGTAGAAAACTACATCTTAACCCTATAAACATATCTAACATAATTAATTTATGCTATTAAAATCATGTAATTAGCTATTTTTCATTTTTAACTAGATTCGCATGCAGTTGGATTACGTTTTCATATTTTGGACCTTACATAATAATGATTATACAAAATTTTAAAATTACATTATCTCATTTTTGATAAGTTCCAAAATTTAAATCAAGTTCATTAAAAGGAAACAAAAAGAATGTTTAATATTTCATTTTCTTCCATCAACGGTGGTTGAATGATGAATTCTATCCACGGTCAGTGTCTGGCTCATATTATTGGAGAGGTCTGGACGCTGGAAAGCTGTGACTTCCGCTAACATACTTGATGCGAACTACGTGAAATTCTCATGACTTCGGTTCATGTTATTTGGGGATCTCAAGGTTCAATATTGTCGGGTAGGGCCCGACACGTGGAAAATAAAGGGGATTATATAATTGGGGACTCATCAAATGTGAGGCAAAAATACGTGAGGATTGCAAGAGGTTGTAATTGGGCTCTAACTTTTGGAAATTATGCTTAACTGATATTATTCGTGATCATAATTTAGCAATTGGACCTTGCATACTCACCAAGGAAATTGGATTTCCTGTTTTCATCAAAGGGTGGGGAAAATGTCAAAATAGCATAAGGCAATTCATAAAAATAAAAGTTCGTATTTTATATGTTATAAAATATGTAAAATAGTCGGTAATGATTATCTATTTCATAATCATTATATTTAAGATATCTTCGTGAAATCATCTATCTGTTATAACTGATTAAAACAATGTAACCAAACTCTAATTTTCAAGATTGGCTTAGAATTATTTTTCTGAATTTACGTGAAAATGACATACACACTAATGTTAGTCTTGTTGTAACGTCCCGAAAATTCGAAGGTCCATGCGAACCACATGCATGCAATTATTAAATTCATTGTGTATTTTAATTAATTGTTTTAATTTCATAAATTAATTATGTCGTGCATTTTGACATGTTTAAAATATATTTTTCTTCATGGTTGCATTAAAATATATTTTAAAGGTTATTCGAGTTGCGATCGAGGAACGAAGACCCAGGGCTGAAAAACGTAAAATGTTTTTATTAAATATATTTTTTTTATTATTTAAAATATGATTGTGGGTTTTTCATATTTTTGACAATAAGGGGTTTTGAGGTGATTTTATACGCAGTGACGTAAATTTTATTGGTGTTGGTTTTTTAACTAAAATACGAGCTTTTTGGCAACTCGGCTAATAAATTCACAAATTTATTTACACAAAAACATTGTTAATATTTATTAAATCCTAATTAAAACTAATGGGCTTAATTTAGAGGCTTAATAGGCCTAAAAGCCTTGATGTTAATTAATTAGTATTTAAAGTGTTAAATTAAACAAAACCCTACACTTTTTGGCATCAAAGAAATCGGCCACCCACTTTTAATTTCTGAAAACTCTCCCCATACTCACCACACACACACGGCACTACACATCCCCTTTGGGAAGAAAAAAAGTCGAAAGGTTCAAGCAAAAACAAGCCAAAGGGTCCACTCTGTTCTTCGTCGCCAACGATTATTTCGTGCGTATATAACGCAAAGGAACACCATACATCTCATTTTCTTATCCATCATATCATATTATTGTTTTAATTATTGTATGCATGAAGAACATGATTTATTTTTCTGAATTTTTGGATTTTTGCATGCACAAGAGGTAGACTCATGATTCTATGTTGTAAATCCATGTTTTATATTGTCCAGAGGCTGCCATGACCATAGGTGATGAACAAGGGATGTTTACACATGATTGTAAGGGGTCCTGATTCACGTAAAACAGCACACCACAAGCAACTCACCAAAGAAGCCGATTTTGCTGTCAAAAGCTTGGGGTGATCGGGTTCCTTGGTGTGAGGGCAGGGGAGCCACGGCTTGCGGCCAGGGCTCGATCAGGGGATGTTTGAGTCCGGGAAGGGGTACTAACCACGTAAGGGTTCGAGTCTAGAGGGCTGGGAGGAGTCCTTGTAAGCAAGGACTCCTACCCGAGAAGTTGCACAAATCTGTGCAGACTTCGTGGGACTAGTAGTGGAGTAGGAGCTCGGTCCAGGGCTCAGGGGCTGGGCTAGGACGAGTCTTTAGAGTCTTAGGAAGGTGTGAGGGCGAGTGGTTCGGGGCCTGGGCTCGCTGGCTGAGTCCTGGAAGTAAAAAGGAGAGTCCTTTCACTACTGCAACTCTCGGCCAGCATAGGGGTGACTTGGGGTTGCTCGTTTTTGGGATTGGCTTGGGTTTCTTAGGGGTCTAAGGGTCCAGTAGGGTACTTAAGGATGTTGGTCAAGTTTTGGATCAACATGGTTCGAGGGTAACTCGTGAAAATCGAAATGTTGGCTCGGGGTCGAAGTTTAGGTGTCAAAATAGGGTTTTTAACTAAGAAAAATTGAAAAACGGCTCACGGGGGTCGAGTCGTGGTTCATAAGGGCTAAAATAATATAAAAAGACTAAATTTTTGAATTTGGGAATTTTATATTAAGGTTTGGTTTAATGTGGGATTAAAACGCATTAATACGTCACATTTAAAGATTAATTTAAAAAGTCCTCGATTTAAGCCAAATAAAAATATGAGAAAATTTTTGTAAGCTTAAATAGTTATTTGGGACATGTTATAGTCAATTAATTCAAGAAAAAGTCAAAATCGGGAAGTTTTACGTCTAGGGGTAAAACAGTCTTTTTACACCTAAAATTAGTAAACGTCATGGCAGTGCCCTGAATGCTGTTTTATGTACTAATATGATTATTTTTCTATAGTTATAGGATGTTTATGGAATTTTTATGTTAAAATCATATTTTAAATGTTTAGGGAATTTTATATGTTTATGATTTAATATGTCAAAATGTTATTGTAAATGTTTTGAGGTTAAAATATCATTTTAAATGTTTATGAAATGTTCATGATTAAATTATGATTTTTTTAAATGTGTATGGGATGTTTAAGATTTAAGGAAGACATTTAAAAGACATGTTGCATGCTTGGTTTCAAAAAAAAAATGTTATGTTATGCATGATTTTTTTTTAAAGTGATGAGAATGTAAACATTGAAAGAAGTGAAGTAATTGTGACTAATTCGATAATGTTGGAGATGTCGTGAGAGTGACGGTCCCAGTGGGAGCCCGACGATCGTATTTTCATCATTACGAATATGTGGTAACGGTTATGTGGTAACTGTTTTGTGGTAACAGTAAGAATGGGAATATCGTGAGGGGAAAAAGCCCAAGAAGGAGCCCATTTATGGGAAAAGGCCCCAGAGGGAACTCCGACGATCGTATTTCTGTTCGAAAGAGGATAGGCCAAGGCTCAGTTGACGGGTGAGAGTGTCGCTGATGTCCCCGCCGCCCAGTACTGTGGTTACATGTAGATGGATCCATCGACTTTTGAGGTTTATGTCATGATGAGGAAAGTCACAATTAACGATCTGAATTCAACAAAGGAAAAGAAAAGGAAAAATGTTTATGATCATGAAAAAGGTTTTATGTTATGTCATGTTGAGGAAAAAGGAAAGGGTTAAGGTTTATGTTATGCATGTAATGAAAATGTTTATACTTAAAGTTGATGCATCATTATGAAAATGTTTCTATTTAAAGTTCATGCATCATAAAAATGATTATGAAAATGTTCATGTTTGAAATTTATGCATCTTCATGAAAACGATATCTTAAGTACAAATATTTTTCACTGTTATATGTTGACTGTATTATGTATTACTTGCTATAAAGATAATGGTGTGTTGAGTCTTTAGACTCACTAGGTGTGATGAATGCATGTGAGTTTGAGGGAGGACTTGACGGATGATTTGACTGGACTGAAGGCGCACACAACCCGAGGACCAACGCTTCTATTTTTTCGCATTTACGATTATGACTTATGATTTATGCTAAAGATTTTAAGACTATTTATTTATACTTTTTGAGAGGTTTAGTATGGGCTATACTTTTCAAATTTATTGCTTTTTAGGTTTGGTAAAATATGCGACGATTTCATTTTATGACTATTGCACTTGATTTTTAAAATGCTAGTTGGATGATGTTTTATTTTAAAGGGTAAAATATTTTATAAAAATATTTTCATGAGGTTTATGTGTATGGGCGAAAATTGAGTGTTTATGAAGAAAAAAAAATTTCTAGTACTTTTAAAGCAATAAAAAGGGCAGACATTTCAGTTGGTATCAGAGCAAAGGTCCTCTAAAGGGTTGTGCCACCATCAGCGCCAGAAAGATCAGTCGTCAAACCTCAATTTGTAAGTTTACATGCTTTATATGATTTTATGATGTTACGTGCATAAGTACATGGCTTATATGTTCACGTCCCATGTTTAATAGCATTATGATGATAAATGTTTTATATGCTCTAGAATTTTTATACGTGATACGACTTGAAATAAGAAATTATTTGATTTCAACGCATGTTGGCTTCGTGGTGGAATTGGACTATGTTAATTTTTGGGTTTTAGTATTGACGTTCTACTTTTTGGGCTATAGGTTAATCGTGAATATTATGAATGCTTTATGGGACACGTAGATTTTCTAAGAAAATATTTATGATTCATGGTTACTAGTTGAATTAATTTTTGGGAATTACTCATAAGAGATAATGATTTGAGGATTTGCAACGACTTTGGGAATAAGAAAATGTATAAATTGTGATTTTAAGTTTTGATGAAAGTTAAAAATGGGTTATAGGAACTGATTTTGGGGTAAATAAGTTTAAATTATCAAAATTTATGTTATGAGAAACCCGTAGAGGAGAATTAAGAATGTCAAGAACTTATGTGTTAATCGTAAGATTTTGAAATTAAGGACCAATTAGGATAATTTTTGAGGAAATTAAGAATTTATTTTGCAAATATTAAGGAATTTAGGGGACTAGTTTAGCAATAAGTGCGAATTGAATGGGTTATATGGTAAGAATTTTGATGATTTATACTTTTAAGAATATTTAGAACATTGGGATATCTTAGTTAAAATGTTATAAGGAATGTTAATCAAGGGTTTTAAAGGATGAATCGATATTAGGCTTGAAAATTTAAGCGTTAGCGGATGCGTTTGGGATTTTAAGATCGAAATTTGATAGATTGATGAACATTTTGGGTATAAAATAAGGAAAGTAATATACGATAAGTATGGTCATCCATGTTTTAATATTGGGAATTGTAAGAAAAGCTGAAATTCGAGGTTATAATAGCATAGCGCTAAGTCATTTGGGCCTTTTTAAGTTGCAATTTGAAAATAAAGATTTAGAAGGTAAAATTAATTGGGATCAAGGAGACGTAAGAACATTCTAGAACTTAAGTTTGATCAGAGTAGCGCAGCGGAAGCGTGGATTTTTGGGATACTAAAACTGAATCTAGACTTTAGGTTATCAATGATAAGTGAATTTCGAGGACGAAATTCAATTTAAGGGGGGAAGATTGTAATGCCCCGAAAATTCTAATGTTCACGCGAACCACATGCATGCAATTATTAAATTCCTTGTGTATTTTAATTAATTATTTTAACTGCATAAATTAATTATGTGGTGCATTTTGACATGTTTAAATTATATTTTTCTTCATGGTTGCATTAAAATATATTTTAAAGGTTATTCGAGTTGCGATCGAGGAACGGAGACCCATGGCTGAAAAACGTAAAATGTTTTTATTAAATAATTATTTTTAATTATTTAAAATATGATTGTGGGTTTTTCATATTTTTGACAATAAGGGTTTTTGAGGTGATTTTATACACTGGGACGTAAATTTTATCGGTTTTGGTTTTTCAACTAAAATACGAGCTTTTTGGCAACCCGGCTAATAAATTTACAAATTTATTTAAACAAAAACATTGTTAATATTTTATTAAATCCTAATTAAAACTAATGGGCTTAATTTAGAGGCTTAATAGGTCTAAAAGCCTTGATGTTAATTAATTAGTATTTAAAGTGTTAAATTAAACATAACCCTACACTTTTTGGCATCAAAGAAATCGGCCATCCACTTTTAATTTTTGAAAACTCTCCCCATACTCATCACACACACATGGCACTACACATCCCCTTTGGGAAGAAAAAAAGTCGAAAGGTTCAAGCAAAAACAAGCCAAAGGGTCCTCTCCGTTTTTCGTCGCCAACGGTTATTTCGTGCGTATATAACGCAAAGGCACTGCCATACGTCTTCTTTTTTCATCCATCAAATCATATTATTGTTTTAATTATTGTATACATGAAGAACATGATTTATTTTTTTGGATTTTCGGATTTTTGCATGCACAAGAGGTAGACTCATGATCCTATGTTGTAAATCCATGTTTTATATTGTCCAGAGGCTGCCATGACCATAGGTGATGAACAAGGGATGTTTACACATGATTGTAAGGGGTCCTGATTAACGTAAAACAGCACACCACAAGCAACTCACCAAAGAAGCCGATTTTGCTGTCAAAAGCTTGGGGTGATCGGGTTCCTTAGTGTGAGGGCAGGGGAGCCACGGCTTGGGGCCAGGGCTCGGTCAGGGGATGTTTGAGTCCGGGAAGGGGTACTAACCACGTAAGGGTTCGAGTCTAGAGGGCTGGGAGGAGTCCTTGTAAGCAAGGACTCCTACCCGAGAAGTTGCACAAATCTGTGCAGACTTCGTGGGACTGGTAGTGGAGTAGGGGCTCGGTCCAGGGCTCAGGGGCTGGGCTAGGACGAGTCTTTAGAGTCTTAGGAAGGTGTGAGGGTGAGCGGTTCGGGGCCTGGGCTCGCTGGCTGAGTCCTGGAAGCAAAAGGGAGAGTCCTTTCACTAATGCAACTCTCGGCCAGCATAGGGGTGACTTGGGGTTGCTCGTTTTTGGGTTTGGCTTGGGTTTCTTAGGGGTCTAAGGGTCCAGTAGGGTACTTTAGGATGTTGGTCAAGTTTTGGATCAACATGGTTCGGGGGTAACTCGTGAAAATCGAAAGTTGACTCGGGGTCGAAGTTTAGGTGTCAAAATAGGGTTTTTAACTAAGAAAAATTGAAAAACGGCTCACGGGGGTCGAGTCAGTGGTTCATAAGGGCTAAAATAATATAAAAAGACTAAATTTTTGAATTAGGAAATTTTATATTAAGGTTTGGTTTAATTCGGGATTAAAACGCATTAATACGTGACATTTAAAGATTAATTTAAAAAGTCCTCGATTTAGGCCAAATAAAAATATGAAAAAATTCATGTAAGCTTAATAGTTATTTGGGACATGTTAGAGTCAATGAATTCAAGAAAAAGTCAAAATCGGGAAGTTTTACGTCTAGGGGTAACAATCTTTTTACACCTAAAATTAGTAAACGTCATGGCAGTGCCTTGAATGCTGTTTTATGTACTAATATGATTATTTTCTATAGTTATGGATGTTTATGTAATTTTTATGTATAAATGATATTTTAAATGTTTAGGGAATTTTATATGTTTATGATTTAATATGTCAAAATGTTATTGTAAATGTTTTGAGGTTAAAATGTCATTTTAAATGTTTATGATTAAATTATGATTTTTTTAAATGTCTATGAGATGTTTATGATTTAAGGAAGACATTTAAAAGACATGTTGCATGCTTGGTTTCGAAAACAAAATGTTATGTTATGCATGATTTTTTTTAAAGTGAATGAGAATGTAACGTTGAAGGAAGAGAAGTAATTGTGACTAATTCGATAATGTTGGAGATGTCGTGAGGGTGACGGTCCCAGTGGGAGCCCGACGATCGTATTTTCATCATTACAAATATGTGGTAACAGTATTGTGGTAACGGTAAGAATGGGAATATCGTGAGGGGAAAAGGCCCCAGAGGGAGCCCATTTATGGGAAAAGGCCCCAGAGGGAACCCCGACAATCGTATTTCTGTTTGAAAGAGGATAGGCCAAGGCTCAGTTGACGGGTGAGAGTGTCGCTGATGTCCCCGCCGCCCAGTACTGTGGTTATATGTAGATGGATCCATCGACTTTTGAGGTTTATGTCATGATGAGGAAAGTCACAATTAACGATCTGAATTCAACAAAGGAAAAGGAAAAGGAAAAGAAAAATGTTTATGATCATGAAAAAGGTTTTATGATATGTCATGTTGAGGAAAAAGGAAAAGGTTAAGGTTTATGTTATGCATGTCATGAAAATGTTTATGCTTAAAGTTGATGCATCATTATGAAAATGTTTCTATTTAAAGTTCATGCATCATAAAAAGGATTATGAAAATGTTCATGTTTGAAGTTTATGCATCTTCATGAAAACGATATTTTAAGTACAAGTATTTTTCACTGTTATATGTTGACTGTATTATGTATTACTTGCTATAAAGATAATGGTGTGTTGAGTCTTTAGACTCACTAGGTGTGATGGATGCAGGTGAGTTTGAGGGAGGACTTGACGGATGATTTGACTGGACTGAAGGCGCACACAACCCGATGACCAGCGCTTCTATTTTTCCGCATTTACGATTATGACTTATGATTTATGCTAAAGATTTTAAGACTATTTATTTATGATTTTTGAGAGATTTTTGAGAGGTTTAGTATGAGCTATACTTTTCAAATTTATTTCTTTTTAGGTTTGGTAAAATATGCGACGATTTCATTTTATGACTATTGCACTTGATTTTTAAAATGCTAGTTGGATGATGTTTTATTTTAAAGGGTAAAATATTTTATATTTTCATGAGTTTTATGTGTATGGGCGAAAATTGAGTGTTTATGAAGAAAAAAAAAATTAATTTCTAGTACTTTTAAAGCAATAAAAAGGGTAGACGTTTCACTTGTTGAACTGGAAAAAGCATGCAAGATGGTGGGACCGTACTATGCAAACAAAAGTGTAATATGCTCTCTTCTATGTCAAATGAATGTGGAGACAATTTGAAAAAATAATGAATGTTGCTGATATTCGGATGTAAATTCAAGAGTTGTATGATGCTGAAACTCGTACAGTGATGCACACTACTTTCAAGATGCTGATGACTATACATATGCTAAGTGAGGCTCCAGCCTATGAGCATGGTGTACTTATGATTGGGCTTTCTGAGATGGTGGTGAGCTTGGAATTGATTTTTCCCAACGAGTTACATGATGATGTCATCTTGTTGTCAATCTCTTACTCATTTGACGGGTTCATGATGAACTTTAACTTGAATAAGATAGAGGCTAACCTTGAAGAGCTAATCAATATTCTTATGACATACGAGGCTACCATAAAGAAGAAAAATGTTGTTTTCTTAGTGGGCTTCTCGTCAGGGACGAAATATAGCCTAAAAGATAAGGGAAAGGAACATTCTAGTCCTCACAAGATAAACAAGCCCAATAAGAGGAAACTACAAGAAACATGGACGTTGGAAAATATCTAGGCCATAAATATTTTTGAAAAAGTTAGACCTCAGTGAATATGGTGATATTACATTAAACAATGCCCAAACGATTTCAACAAAAAAAAAAATATAGTCTAAATAATGCACACTTGTGGCACAGTAGGCTAGAACATATTTTCCAAAAAAGAATGTGTTGAGGATCGAAGTTGAGTTTAGAAGGGAGGGTGAATAAACTCTACTCGTTTTTCCTTTCTTTTGATGAGGTACTAAAATCCTGTTAGTGATAGTAGTTTATCTTGTTGCGTATACCTTCACCTAGATTACAATTATAGGTGCGGAAACAATCTGATGAAGTAAGTGAAAGACAATAATAACAGTGGGCAGTAGTTGTTTATGGAAGTTCGAAGATGAAATCTTCTACGTCTCCCCTTCTCCTGTTTCCAGAAGGTATAACTAAAAGACTTTGGATATCACAGTACAACTCTTGTACACACCCACTTCAGAAGGACTTACACCTTTGCCTACTGAAACTCTTAGTTACTCGACTCAAAAAGTACGTGATACAAAAGGTTCAAAAAAGACTCTTTTCAGATTACAAGCTCTTCCTAATAAAGTATAAGTGTTGTAAAAGATTGTGAAGAGTGTAAGAATCAGTAGCACAAGATGATCTTCAAAAGATCTAATATTTGCTATGAAGCGTGTGCTACTTTTCTTTGTGTTGAACTCAAAGTTATCAAGGAATTTCGAGGTTGTCTCGTTGAGTGAAATAGCGTTGATCCTTGAAAAGATATTATGCGTAGAGTTCTCTTCTTTTGTAAGGGTTTGTTCCATGTATATATAAGCGACTGAGTTCAACGTTTATGATCAGAAGATGTCTTCAGATTTCTGATAGAGTCAGCTTTATTACCAAAAAAAGTTCATGCTGAAAAGCTATAAAACAATCAGTCCTGTTTTATACTAAACTCGATAAAGTGAATTAAATGACTCTGTATAGTATTTAATGCTGCAATTAATACTAGTACTTGGTACTTTTAATGGTAACATTTAAAGAAGTCACGTTAGGCAACATCTTCTACTGATTCTGTTTTTCTATCCTTTCTACTGCTTTTGTTTTACTAGACCAGTAGCTTCTGATTTTCTTTTTGTCTACTGTTTTCTTAAAGATTGCTGCTGGTCTGCTGATTTTTATTTTCATCGCCAAAATTAATTCATGTCTATCAATTTCCCCCTTTGTGGTGATGCCAAAACCTAAACAGTAGGAAAGCATTAAATAACTAGATAATCAGTTAGCAAAATGATAATATCAATGAAATTACACAGTAAATTGTCAAGTCAGTTCCAATGTCCCTGTAAATGACTTCTACATCTTGAGGATCCTGAAATCTTCTATCTGAAGGTTCAGCTTCTGATTGCCTTAGTTCTGCTTCAGATGGATCTCTTCGTTTTTCTTCCCCCTTTTTGCCATCAGCGGCAATCACATGGGCCATTAGATCATTCATTCTTCAAGACAAGTTTTGAATGCCATTGGTTAACATCTCCAGATACGGAGCTTGAGTAGAGATACGATCATTGAGAGTAGTGAGAGATTGAGTTTGAGAATCAATCTTGGCATCCATTACTTCCATGGAGATGGAAAATGATCGAATGAGATCATCATGCTCGGTGAGTCGATTTAGTATATCAGTTTGAGCAAGCACGATGTGACTATGATTTCTCGATACAGCTTGTCTGAAAACAATGGTTTCAGCATGCATTTTCTCCACGGATTCCGCCGTTTTATATATTTGTTTGCTCATTCGTTCTTTGAAGAGCCGAGCACCACTAAATTCTGATATGCTTTCACAGGACATCCGCTTGACTAAATCAGACAAGTTATTGAGTTACCTTTGCAAAACGTCAATCTGAAACTCCAAATTGAATGATTCTGATTCAGTTGAGGGGGTTCGCGCAAGCATGCGTTGCCTCATTTCAGCAGCGCGAGTGTCCGTGAGACTTTGAACAGGATCAGTGACAATCAGTGCAGTAGAGACTTGATTGGTGGTGAGGGAAGTGGTGTCCATCACAGCAGTAGAAGGACCAGGGTCAGCAGAGGTTTCATCTGGAATAGCAGAGACATTTGGTTCGGCAGCAATTATGGTACGAACAATCTCTTCATCAGGAGCAACCAAGTTGGAGACCAAGTTCTCTTCTGTTGGAGCAACGGCAGTAGGTGAAGCTGATTGTTCTGCAATTATGGGTTCAGATTGCTGGTTCAGAAGAACTTTCATGTCAGCTTGATGAGCAGCAGAAAATTTCTTTAGATTTGGCAAAAGAGATACAGCATCTGATTCTGCCATATGTTGTTCTGCGGTTGGAGAGGGTGATTGTGGTAATGAAGTAGCTGGAACTGCTTCCTGAGTAGTAGGAGACGTGGGAACAATTGACTCAATGACTTCTTCAACGGAAGCCAGTTCATGCACAGACAAAAGAGATGATGACTGAAGAGGCCTTGTTGGTGATGCAGGAGTACTGAGAACATAAGCTTTTGGTGAAGCTGTAGTCCGTTCCTCAACTGTCTGGATCTGTGGAAAGTCTGGAACAAGGCCGACTTGATATTCAATTGGCTCGCCAAAGCCCTTTTCTTGATCAAGAAGTTGCTCACTCATCTGTTTCAATTTGTCAGTTAGAATCAGAATGACGTTTTGATCCTGAACAGCAGTAGGAATTGTAGGATCAAATTTTGATTTAAGAATTTTCAGAACCGATTCCAACTTCTGACATTTCAGCTGTTCGAGGATGTAGCTTCTTCTACGCAATGCCTCGATTACATTTTCTGTTTTGGCAAGCTGAAAGACCCTCTTCTCAGCAGTTCATTATTTTCCCATCGGATCCTTTCGTCTTGAAGTAAGCAAAAGAATGAAAAATTCGGACCTTGTGCCACTCGTCAAAGAAATTCATGTCATCATTGGCAGAGCTTTCTATTTCTGCCAAATGAAGATCAACACCTGTGGTCACAGTTGTTCTGAGTCCAAAAAATTGTGGTTCTTCAATCATCTTTCCTTTGCCTTTGTCGGTTGATGAGATAGGCAAAATGGGTCGAAATGCAGAAGACCCCCTTGTTGGTTCTCTAATCACTATTCTAGACATTGGTCTATAAGTAGAAGCAGTAGATGTTGCTGGAACAGATGCAGCAGCTTGCACTGAAGTAGGAGTATTGGATCGTGCAGATGGAACCACTTCTGGAAACACCTGTCTGATTGGCACTTTCTCAATTTCAGAAATTGATGCTGTCTTCTTGATTTTAAGAACAGTCCGTGCTTTCTTTTTGATTGGAGTTGGTAGGGATGGTTGAACATCAGCAGCACACTCTTCTGATACTGTTTTATCAGAATCAGTAGAGACGATCACTCTTTTCCTTTTAATCTTTCGTTGAGGTTTTTGAGTCTCAGAAAGAGTCTCTCCAATCTCCTTTTTCAAGGCAACAAATTCAGCCACGGTTGGCTTGGGCCTTAAAGCGAGTACATTCTCAGCATCAATCATTGTTACCGAAACAGCATCCTGTTCACTTGTAAAAGCGAAATCAGCATCCTTGAGCATTTTGCTGATCTGAACAGCAAATCCAGAACTTTTCTTGATGACCATGTCTTTCATGATTCTGAATATGAAATGACTCCAATCCACTTTAGTTCCCTTAGTGATGGCAGCCATCACTTGAACTTTCTCCTTTGTTAACTTGTCGAACGTGCCAGCTTTGACTAATATAGCCTTCGCCACAATATCAGCAAAAATTTGATATTCCATTTTGAGTAACTTTTTGTGGCAAGAAGGAGACAATTCTTCTCCAGTGGCTGAGAAAGTGCTAAGAGCAATAGACATTTCTAGCTTGGAAATATCAGATAGTTCAGAAGTACCTGAAAGTGGAAGGAGAAAAGTTGCGCCCAATACTGCGGCATCAATGGAGATGGATGCATCTCCTTGAGAGTGGACGATCTTTCCTACATGCACAGTTGCCTTAGCGTAGAAATCCAGAAGAGCATTTTTGTATATCACAGCTGGTGCTTCCAAGAAGTTTCGAAGTCCTGATTTCTTAAGGTCTTGAAACATTTCAACAAGATTCTTATCTTTGACATTGAGAACTAAAGCAAAGTTGACTTGATATGCATTAAGAGTGTATGCTCCGGCCATTTCTCTACGATGAAAGGATCAGATAAAATTTGCAGTTGATAGAAGATGATTAAGAGAAAGCAGTAGCTGAGTAGCAACAGTTTTGAAACGGTAAAAGTGAAAAATGAGAAGCTGATATTTTAAAATGAATGTACAGCCGTCAAGTAAACATAAGGACACGTGTCAGTATGTTTATGGTTGAATGTTTGGAAAAAAAAAACTTGCAAATTTTGTCAGAGATGCGAATGATTTAAAAATTTGAAATAGGCGGGCTGTCCAGACGGTTACTAAAAATAATCAGAAGAAGATTTGTCGTTTTATGATAACGTCTGCTGGAAGTTTCAGAGTGCTGAAATATTTGAGCACTGTGACAAAACCAGCAGACTTGTTGTTTTATTGAAAAGACAAATACTCTATCTGTTTTTTGAAAAGGTATAAAAATCTTAGTATGACTAAGATACTGTTCCCCCTCGGTAAATGCAACTAATAAGTGGATATTAAACACCAAACGACTTTTGGCAATCTTTCAATCTGAACCGTTGAAAATGAACAGTCGCAAGAGTCTTTGTGTCTTCCGAAGATTACTATAAATGCCTGCACAACTCAAACGAAGTTAAACATTCATAATCTAAAATGAAAGCTCAAGTTAAAGAAGAGTTAGAGTCTGATCCAGGAGCCGAAGCAAAAATGTTCAGAAGGAAGTTTGAAGATGTCATTCTTTACGTAATGATCCTTGGATCACACTCCTGGAGTTATAATGTCAACAATCAAAAAGATTTGTTGCTTCCATTTAGTCGGAGATGCTTTCTAATGCAATAAGAGAGTGCTGGTTGATCGATGAAGCTGATGCCCTGTAAAGTATCTGATTATACATTAGTGCTAACAAGACCCAAGCTTGCTAGATTCTTACTAGACCCATGCTTGCTGGAATCTTTTCGAAGCAGACCATCCTTTTCCCGCTGAAGATACTACGATCTGCTGATATTACTGAATACAAAAAGTTTAATGTAAAGCTTCTTGTTAAAGAGCATTTGTTGATCTACTGCTTTTACTTCTGCATCGTTTAATGTACTGGAATGGTTTCTAATAAAATTTCAGTTTAAGTACTTGATATTCCCTTCTGCTTTCCTGCAAATAACTTACTGTTGGCTAAATAAGATAAATAACTGATGAATGATGAATAAAATTCAGAAGAAGAGAAGTCGTCTTGATAGCTTCTACTGGAAGATAAAATAAGCCTTGTTTTGTTAATAAGACAGAATACCTTTGGCTTCTGACACAGAATCACAGAATATCAGAATAAAGTTTTTCCTAAATTAATGCAATATATGGTAACAAATCCGATGAGAGCTAGATATGGGATGTTTCATATATCTACTGTAGTCAAGACTTTCTCGAGCTTTGGTCCCTGGTTTTCATCTATAAATATGAACATGGGTTAAACCAGATAGTCATTCTTAAAAAAATGGCAAGAGATAATAGTCCTGATTTGGCTGATGAGTTCATGAGAGAGGTGACTGCTGCAAGAAAGGAGGCAATAGAGGTCAAGGTGCTGAAGAAGACACTTGCTACTTGGACTAAAATCCAGGAGCTTAGGTCCTCCTTCGAGAGTGGGCGAGCATCTTCCACCAAGGAGTTGTTAATGATGAAGAAATATTATCGACGTCTCCATAGTGCTGATAGTGCAGACGTCGTCTCTGATGATGGCGTCTACCTTCTCATGTTCTTAAAGCAGCAAAAGACTTTGAAAAAGATTGCTTTTTAAGAGGAGTTTCTTCGTACCTCCACCGGAGAACTGACCACTTGGTTGGCATTCTGGAGGGAGTACGTTAAAAAAGAAGTGAAAAATGTACGCCCCCGTTTCTATTATCTTTAATGAAATATTATATCTAGTGATTGTCTTCATCGTTCAACTTTTACCTTCTGCAAAATTAGAAACTGAATAATCACAGAGGAAAATTTAAGCCAAAATATCAGATAATAATAAATAATTAAGTTAAATCTATCAATCCAAGTGTATTTCGAAAGTAAGAAAACTTATTCTCAGGGAGAGGTTTTGTAAAGATGTCTGCTGCTTGCTGATCAGTAGGAATGTATTCCAGACGAATATTCTTCTTCTGCACATGATCTCTGATGAAATGATGTCTGATGTCTATGTGCTTCGTTCTGGAATGAAGTACTGGATTTTGTGTGATTGCAATGGCACTGGTATTGTCACAGAAAATAGGTGATTCAGAGGCTTGAATTCCATAGTCTTTTAACTGTTGCTGAATCCATAATATTTGAGAGCAGCAGCTTCCAGCAGCCAGATATTCTGCTTCTGCAGTAGATGTGGCTATGGAGGTCTGCTTTTTACTAAACCAAGATATCAGCCTGTCACCAAGAAATTGACAAAAACCACTTGTGCTTTTCCTATCCAGTTTACATCCTGCATAATCAGCATCTGAGTATCCAATAAGATTAAACGACGAGTCCTTGGGATATCAGAGGCCTATATTTTGAGTACCCTTAAGATATTTTAAAATCCTTTTACCAGCAATGTAATGTGATTGTTTAGGGTTTGATTGAAATCTAGCACAAATGCAAACAGCAAACATGATATCTGGTCTACTGGCAGTCAGATATAACAATGAACCAATAAGACTGCGATACTGCTGAGTTACCTCTACTGAAATTCCACTTTGATCTTTATCAAGTTTAGTAGATGAGCTCATTGGAGTAGAAGTAGCAGAGCATGCTTCCATACCGAACTTTTTCAGAAGCTCCTTGGTGTACTTGGCTTGATTTATAAAAATTCTAGTATCAAGTTGTTTAATCTGTAATCCTAAGAAGAATGTTAGTTCTCCCATCATGCTCATCTCGAACTGGTCCTGCATTAACTTAGCAAACTTTGCACATAATTTGGGGTTAGTTGACCCAAATATGATATCATCAACATAAATCTGAACTAATAATATGTGTTTGGTTTTGGCTAAGGTAAAAAAGGTTTTATCTACAGTACCAACGATGAAACCATGATTAATGAGAAATTGTGAAAGTGTATCGTACCAAGCCCTAGGTGCTTGTTTCAGACCATACAATGTTTTATATAATTTAAAAACATTATTTGGTAACAAATGATTAGAAAAACCTGGAGACTGTTCAACATAGACTTCCTCTTGTAGTGGACCATTAAGAAATGCACTCTTTACGTCCATTTGATATACTTTGAAGTTTTTGAAAGCAGCAAAGGCTAAGAATATTCTGATAGCTTTGAGCCTAGCTACTGGTGCAAAGGTTTCGTCATAGTCTATTCCTTCTTTTTGTTTGAATCCTTGTGCAACCAGTCTTGCTTTGTTTCTTACAACTGTTCCTTCCTCATTTAGTTTGTTTCTGAATACCCACCGAGTTCCAATGACAGCTTGGTGAGAAGGTCTAGGTACTAGAAACCAAACTTTATTCATCTCAAATTGATTCAGCTCTTCTTGCATAGCTTCTATCCAACTGGGATCCAGAAGAGCTTCTTCAATCTTCTTTGGTTCATTTTGAAAAATAAAAGCAGCATGCATGTATTCATTTATCATCTGTCTTCTAGTCTTTAGTGGAGCTGCTGGATTTCCAATTACCAAAGATGGAGGATGAGATTTTCTCCAAATAAAAGGATTTAAAAGGATATCTTCCTGATTTAATATGTTGAGATTGTTCTCGACGGAACCAGTAGTAGGTTCTTGAGTGTCTTCTGCTGGTATTGGCAGATCTAATGTCTGTACTTCTGGTTCCACTATCGGAATGTCTGGTTCTGGATTTTGAAGATCCTTGATATTTGCTTCTACATCATCTTCACTGTCCAGTTCCAAGTGGATCCTGTCTAACCTGTTACTTAAATCTGACATGTTAGATATTTCAGGAGCACTGCTGTAAGGTCCAAAATTAAGACGACGTAATCCAACTGCATGCGAATCTAGGAAATTATGAAAAATTGAGTAATTAATTGATTTTAGCTTCTAATTAATTATGTGACGTACTTGTTTATATGCTAAATGAGATTTATTTGTCATCATGCAAAAAAAAAATGTATTTTTAGGAATATTCAAGTGACGATCGAGGAACGGGGACCGAGAGCTGAAGAAAACGTAAAATATTTATATTAAATAATTATTTTTAATTATTTAAAAGATGGTCGATGCTTTTTAGTATTTTTATGAAATTAAGGGTTTTGAGGTGATTTTATACGCCGGGACGTAAATTTTATCGGTGTTGGTTCTTCAACTAAAATACAATTTTTTTGGCAACCCGGCTAATAAATTCACATGTTTAATTAATCAAAACTTTGGTTAAAATTTTATTAATCCTAATTAAAGCTAATGGGCTTGAATTTGGTGGCTTAATAGGCCTAAAGCCTATTTAGTTAATGAATTAGTATTTAAAGTGTTAATTGTATCAAAAACCCTACACTTTGCAAAAGAAAACTCACGCCTCACTCTGAAAACTCTTCCCTCCCCACACCCACACACACACGGCAGCACACACTTGCAATTAGGAAGGGGTTTTCGAAGGTCTATCAAGAGCAAACCGTAGTCGTCCCTCCGTTCTTCGTCGTCAACGATTATTCGAGCGTATACTACGCAAAGGCACACCTTAATCTCCCTTTTCTCATCCATTACATCCTATTATTGTTTAAAGTATGTGTGCATGAAAAGCTTGAAGTCATACATGTGTATATTCAGAATTTTCGAAAAAAAAAGGAGACCATCTTGTACATGCATTGGATTTGTGATTATATGCAATTTGTTTGATGCCATGACTCACGTTTTTTTTATACTAAGGGGCTGCCATGATGTCTAGGCATGGATAGGTAAGTATTACACGGGTTTTGGAGTCCCACACACCACACATGAATCGACTAAAACCAAGAAAGAGAGACGAAACCAGAACTCGTGCAGGAACCGGTTGTTGCTGTCAAGTTTGGGGTTCGGTTTTGTTGTGCAGGGACGGAGGGCTTGGTTGGCTCGTTCCAGGGGCTAGCCAGGGTCATGAGAGAGTCAGGAAGGGAGTCCTAGCCACGCTAGGACTCGCGCACTAAGGCAGGGAAGGAGTCCTAGCAAGCTAGGACTCCCACCCGAGAATCAAGGGGATCGCGTGCAGGGTTCTGTGCTTCGCACAAGCTTGGGCGCGCGGTTCAGGGGGTCTGGGCTGGGTCAGGTCTAGTCCTTAGGGTCCTTAGGGGGTGAAAATCAGGTTGGTTTGGTGGCTGGGTTCGTGGTTAGGGGCTAGGCAGTGCGTGCAAGAGACCTTGTCCAACAAGGTTTCTCGGCCAGCTTTTGTTCAGGAAGTAGAGGGCTCGTTTTTGGCATTAGAAGGGTTTCCTTGATAAATTTAGGGTCCAGTAAGTTAATTTATTATGTTGGGCACCTTTTGGCTCGACATAGTTTGGGGGTAACTCGTGAAAATCGAGAGTTGGCTCGGGGTTGAAATTTAGGTGTCAAATAGGGTTTTAAGTAAAGAAAAAATTGGAAAACGGCTCACGGGGGTCGAGTCGGGGTCCATAAGGGCTAAAATAATATAAAAAGACTAAATTTAGAATTTAAGAATTTTATATTAAAGTTTGGTATTTTTCGGGATTAAAACACTGTTAAAACAATTAAGAAAAGATAATTGAAAAAGTCTAACATTTAAGCCAAATAAAATTATGGAAAAAAATTCACGTAAGCTTAAATAATTATTTGGGACATGTTAGAGTCGTGAAATCAAGGAAAAAGTCGAAAACGTAAAATGTTGAGTCCAGGGGTAAAACGGTCTTTTTACACCTAGAAATTAGTTAAGGTCATGGCAGTGCCCTAAATGCTATTTTATGAAAATATGATTATTTTTAAATGTTTATGAATTGTTCATGATTGAATGATGATTTTTAAATGTCTATTTGATTTTTATGATTGAGGGAAGACATTTAAAATACATGTTGCATGCTTGGTTTCAAAAATGAAAAACGTAATGATATTCATGATTTTTCTAAAGTGATGTGAATGAAAAATGTTGAAGGATGTGAAATAATTGTGACTAATTCGTTAATGTTGGCGACGTCGTGAGGGTTATGGTCCCAGTGGGAGCCCGACGATCGTGTTTCCATCATTGCGAATATGTGGTAACGGATATGTGGTAACGGATATGTGGTAACGGTTTTGTGGTAACGGAAGAATGGGAATATCGTGAGGGGAAAAGGCCCCAGAGGGAGCCCATTTATGGGAAAAGGCCCCAGAGGGAGCCCCGACGATCGTATTTCTATTCGAATCATGATAGGCCAGGGCCCAGTTGACCGGTGAGAGTGTTGCTGGTGTCCCCCGCCGCCCAGTACTGTGGTTTTATGTAGATGGATCCATCGACCCTCATGAGCATGATCAGGAAAGTCACAATTAACGATCTGAATTCAACAAAAGGAAAAGGAAAAATGTTTATGATCATGAAAAATGTTTTATGTCATGTCATGTTGAGGAAAAAGGGAAAAGGTTAAGGTTTATGATTGCATGTCATGAAAAAGTATTTTACGAAAATGTTTATGTTTAAAGTTTTATGCATCATGAAAATATTTACAAAAATGTTTATGTTTATGCATCTTCATGAAAACGATATTTTAAGTACATATATTTTTCACCGTTATATGTTGACTGTATTACGTATTACTCGTTATAAAGATTATGGTGTGTTGAGTCTTTAGACTCACTAGGTGTGATGGATGCAGGTGGTATTGAGGGAGGACTTGATGGGTGATTTGACTGGACTGAAGGCGCACACAACCCGAGGACCAGCGCTACATTTTCCGCTTTATGCTTTATGATTTAAGTTAAAGATTTTTAATATTATTTATTTATGCTTTTAAGAGATTTTTGAGAGGTTTAGTATGGGCTTTACCTTTCAAATTATTGCTTTTTAGGTTTGGTAAAATATGCGACGATTTCATTTGATCACTATTGCACTTGGTTTTTAAAATGCTAGTTGGTTAATGTTTAATTTTAAAGGGTAAAATATTTTATAAAATATTTTCATGTGAGAAAGGTACATGGCCGAAAAATTGAGTGTTTATAAAAAAAAAAAAATTTCTAGTACTTTTAAAGCAATAAAAAGGGCAGGACGTCTCAGTTGGTATCAGAGCAAAGGTCCTGCAAAGGGTTGTGCCACCATCAGCGCCGGGAATATCAGTCGTCAAGCCTCAAGTTGTAAGATTTACTTGCTTTATGTGATTTTATATGATTTAACCTGCATGACGTTATGGATATTATGTTTATGATACATGTTTAATAGCTTTTTGAGTAGTATTGCCTTGCATGCTTAAAATGCTAATTAAGTCAGGATGTGTTACATGATTAGAGAACTTAGATTTAAATGCATGTTGGTTACGTTAGAATTTGGAAAACATTCAGATAAAATGCCTCCTAGACGCGTACCCGTTATCGAGAATCAGGCAGAGAACAGTGTTAATCGCAGAGGGAATAGTCAAAGAAATGCACCACCACCACCACCTCCTCCAGGGGATCCTGCTACTCGTGCATTAGAGGGTATGGCTCGTCTCTTCGAGCAACAGTTACAGCAGCAGCAGATACAGCAGCAACAGCTACAGCTGCAGTTACAGCAGATGCAGCAGCAGCAGCCACAGCAGCCACCTAGGCCACAGCATGATATTTAGGAGCAGTTCCGGAGGCTAGGGTCGAAGGAATTTTCTGGCACCACCGATCCATTTGCTGCAGAGAGTTGGATCCGATCACTCGAGGTACATTTTCGCTATCTGAACATGGGAGACGCCGACCGTGTGAGGTGCACTACTTATCTGCTTAGGGATGACGCTTCTTTATGGTGGGAAGGAGCCGAGCATGGTGTTGACCTTGCTACACTCACTTGGGCACAGTTCAAGACGAAATTCTATGAGAAATACTTTACTGCTGACGTCAGAAGCCGGATAAAGAGGGAATTTATGACTCTCCGCCAGGGAGACGTACCTGTTGCCGATTTTGTGAAGAAGTTTGATAGGGGTTGCCACTTTGTACCCCTTATTGCTGGAGACGCGGAAGAAAAACTTAGGCATTTCAAGGATGGCCTAAGACCTACCATTCGGGATAAAGTCATGATGATGCGTCCGGAGAATTATGCTATGGCAGTTACTTATGCATATCAGGCTGAGCAGTCCTTAAAGGACATTGACTTTGAGATTCAGCGCAAGAGGCAGCACTATCAGAATAACAATCAACCCAACAAGAAGCCAAATACGGGTGCTCCTAGACCTCAAGGGCCTCAAAAGCCCCAAGGTCAAGTCAAGAAGCCAGCGCCACCAAAGCCACAGAATCCGGGAGCACCAAAGCCTGCTGAGAGGCAACCATGCAAGGAGTGCAACCGTCTACATCTTGGCAAATGCGAGTTGGGATCATATAAATGTTTCTACTGCAAGGAGGCCGGTCACAAAGCTATTGATTGCCCAAAGAGGAAAGCAGCTACTACGGCCCGAGCTTATGTGATGAATGCCGAGGAAGCCGAGGAAGAGGCAGACACTACACTCATCACGGGTAACCTAGTCATTTAACATTTTTATATTCCTTATTTCGGCATGAAATGTTAAATTGGTTATTAGAATTGAATTGTGATTAAGTTTCAACCTAGAATAAATTAGGTTGCATGTTCTACTTAGTTGGCCTTAAGCGATGATTTTAGAAACCATAGAAAAATGATTCGAATTTTTGTGCCTTATTTTATGTGAAGGATGTTATGATTCAGAATAAAAAGTCTAAGGGCCAAAATTAAAGAAAACCATAAAAGGGGGTTTCGAAATTATTGGGGGGCCAATATGCAATTTTCGAAAATTTAAGGGACTTAAGTGCAATAATTCGAAAATTATTGGTCAATAATGCAGACTTAAAAGATTGAGGGACTAAAGCAAAACTTCTCTAAGAAATGTTTAAGTCAACACGAAAAGAATTAAAAGACATTTTCACCCCAGGGAGGATCATCATTCTAGGCGTAGCTACCTATGCTTTGCTAGATTCAGGAGCTACACACTCTTTCATATCAGAAACCTTCATCAAAAGACTGAATGTTACTCCTCAAGATATGGGTTTGGGTTTCAAAGTTTCGATTCCATCCGGTGATCAGATGCTCACGTCTAAGATTGTTAAGAATCTGGAGCTTCGTTTATTCAAAGATGTTGTTCGGGCAGATCTTATTGTGCTTCCTATGCCCGAATTCGATATTATACTTGGGATGGATTGGCTATCTGCGAATGGAGCTTCGATTGATTTCCGTCAGCGATCAGTATCTATCAGGCCACCCAGTGGTAAATCTTTTGTTTTCGAGGCGGCAAGAAACCAGCAAATGCCGCACATTATCTCTTGTCTATGTGCGAGGAAGCTTATTAAGCATGGATGTCAGGCTTATTTAGCATGTGTCACTACTACACATGAATCCATCAGCCAGAAGCTAGAAGATGTTGATATTGTGAGGGATTTTCCTAGCGTCTTTCCCGAAGACGTTTCTGGCATTCCGCCCGATCGTGAGGTGGAGTTCTCTATTGACCTTATGCCGGGCACTGTTCCTATATCTAAAGCACCTTATCGTCTAGCACCCGCTGAAATGAAAGAATTGAAAGATCAAATTCAAGAATTGCTAGACAAAGGTTTTATTCGCCCTAGTTACTCTCCATGGGGCGCACCGGTTTTGTTTGTGAAAAAGAAAGATGGTAGTATGCGTCTTTGCATCGATTATCGAGAGCTCAATAGGGTCACTATAAAAAATAGGTATCCACTGCCAAGAATTGAGGATTTATTTGACCAGTTGCAAGGAGCTTCGATATTTTCTAAAATTGATCTGCGATCTGGATACCATCAGTTGAAAGTCAAGGAGTCTGACGTGCACAAGACAGCATTTCGCACAAGATATGGGCACTATGAGTTTATGGTCATGCCATTCGGGTTGACCAATGCGCCAGCGATCTTCATGGATCTCATGAATCGCGTATTTCAGCCGTATCTGGATCAGTTTATTATTGTCTTCATTGATGACATATTGATCTATTCCAAGAGCAGAGAGGAGCATAGTCGCCATTTGAGGACATCACTGCAAGTTTTACAAGACAGAAAGCTTTATGCAAAATTCAGCAAGTGCGAGTTTTGGCTTGATAGAGTGGCGTTCTTAGGCCACATCATTTCTAGGGATGGCGTGGAAGTTGATCCGAGTAAAGTTGAGGCAGTAAAAGAGTGGCCAGTA